>NW_022589710.1:9558986-10046486 GCF_004348235.1 Phoca vitulina | reverse complement strand
ACCTATCTATATATGTATCTTTTACAAGCATGGAAGCAAGAATATTAACCACATACTAACCTCAACTTGATTTGCATTGAAAAATGTGGAACGGAAGAGTTGAGGGTGCACTTTGGAGAAGCAAAAGAAAGACATGGCAGTTGCAAAGCATCTTTAACCTCCAGTGATTTATTGGCCCTCGGCCAAGTTATCAGGGGAATCTAATTCTTCTTTATTATTCAAATAAACCACATTTGGCACCATGGTTCCCTTTCAGAATAGCTTCACAAATAGACTGAGCTCTGTCATTTATTTGACCTTGTACTTGTGTGCTGTAGCTGTAATTTTATTTGCCATTCTATATAACAAATGCAGAGAAATCTAAAATATGGAGATGAACAACAACAGGATGGGGAAAGGAGTTGGTGGTAAATATATCTGCATGGCTTAAAAAAAAAAAAGACTAAATTTAAAACAATCATTTACCCCTTTTCACCTTCACCTCTTATTAGCCCTTCTATCTGCGACCACCCTGCCCCTTTCAGCAAGCTGCCTTGAGACAAGCCAATTTGTAAGCTTGTCTGCCGCTACCTTCTGGCTGGCTTATGACAACAAGGACGTATCTTCCACCAGGATGGGGACTGGGTGAGAAGTGACTCAGGCAAGCTAGTACTGGGGGCAGGTGGGGGGAGATTAGGGAAGGATCCCCTGAGAGTGGTTAGCTGGCTGCAGGGTGTTTTCTAATGATATCACAGTGTAAAAATCTGTTAATTTCCCAGTTTGCTCTAGATCCCATTTTATTTTTTTTTTATAGATTTTATTTATTTATTTGACAGAGAGAGACAGCGTGAGAAAGAACACAAACAGGGGGAGTGGGAGAGGGAGAAGCAGGCTCCCCGCTGAGCAGGGAGCCCAACGTGGGGCTCGATCCCAGGACCCTGGGACCACGACCTGAGCCGAAGGCAGATGCTTAACGACTGAGCCACCCAGGTGCCCCTAGATCCCGTTTTATTTTAAATAAGACTCTATGTTAAATTGAAAACATTTTGCTGGCACAGGTGTGCATTGGAATCATTGTCTCTCACCCCACTTTCAAGGAAAAATGTTTTAAAAAAAATACGAGTCCTTTTTTATCCTCTGGTTAACTGAGACCCATGTCCTCTGACTCCAACAACCATATTGTTAAACTTCTCGTCAGTATTTAAGAGAAAATGCAGGATTTGTGTATGGATGAGGGAAAGCTGATTTATAAAAGCACATAAACCATCAAACTAGTCAATGCTATTATAAGGCCTGGATGTCAGAAAATCACTCTCAGAATGATCTTTGGCACACCAACGTCTGGAGGGAGGGGGGAGAGTCACCTGTCTGCTTATGAGATTTGCAATATGGTCGTTCATATTTGTTATATGGTCAACACAGCCTTGCTCTGAATGTGAACTTCAATGGAAGCAAATCAATTATGTCATAATCCACATATTAGCCCCTACAGAGACTGTATTTGAGATTTTTATACTTCAGTCCCAGAAAAACTTTGCTTTCCTTAAGAAGCAATGCTTCCTTATTTTTTGATGAATGGCTGTATTTCCCTTTTTGCTTTGGTTACCAGGGAGCTCACAGCTAAATGTGAAGCTTTATCAGACTATTTATATCCGTTCTTAGAGCCTATTGTGTTCTCCTACTATGTGGTAACAAATGATTTACTTTTGCCTTTTTCCTTATACCCTAGCTATATTTTGCCATTATTTTTTATTATATACATTTATGTAAACTAATTCTTTTGTGGAAACAGGAGGGTATAAGCCAATGAACGACTATTTCTCTATGTCCTGTATCAAACTAGAAATTTTTCTATTTATCATATAAAGTGTCTTTTGGATCCTTTGGTGATTATGCCACTTACACCCTGGAAGAGATTTCTTAAAATCTGTCTATGTATCATTACTGTATTTTTAGTACTAGGGAATACACTGTTTTCTTTATTCATTTTCACTTATGCTTATTCCATGATGGCTACAGAGTAGAGTTAGTTTTTAGCAGCTCTGAATGCTGTCATCACGTATTAGAAGGCATTTAATCCCCACACAAACCAAACTCAGCCTCGATATTTGGGGCTCTTTCTTTAAGATAAGGTTTCACAGTGAGTAACTGGGAATCATCTTTACCTAGGGAAGCAAGTCAACACTGTGTATTTCTATAACCTGAAACCACATCTTGGATGTTGAGTTAGATATATATCTCTGGCAAAGTCAAAAGGGCTGCCCAAGGAGGTTCGAACATCATCACAGATCCCCTTATTCCCATCATCTTGACAATTTGAAAATACTTCAGAGAGAATAACCGCCACACATACACACTGGACACCAGGAGCTGTTAAACTCAACAGAGAGCAGAGGAGAAATCCACTCTGGCTGTCCCTATATTCACACCATACAACAGAGCTCAGTAGAAGTTTCTCTACTTAGTTTTCTCACAAGTCAAAATATCATCCTAATTCTTTCCTGAACATAAGCCACTTTAAAGCCACCATATTTATTTACATGTTGAAGGGAAGTAAAACTGAGGAAGGAATATTTTGAGAGTTACAAATGCAGATATAACTACGTTCTAACGAACTGACAGGCTCGCAATATTCCTCAACAATTTCACTGGGTAAATCTTTGATGATGCAGTTATGCTTTGTCTTTATTTAATGAAATTATTTAAAAAAGGAACCGAGGGACCATAATTTCATAGACTCCTTATCTCTGTCTAGAATTTGATGGAATAACTTCTGAGCCAAAGTTGTAGGACACAAACAGAGTGTTTGGTTTGCATTCAATTAAGGATGTGTGTGTGTGTGTGTGTGTGTGTGTGTGTGTGTGTGTAAAAGATTAAGTATGTACTTAATTGAATAACTTCGAGCACATTTTACATAGCATGTCACCCATGGGGACCCCAAGCCCCGACAACTGCAAGAGGACACTGAAGAAACTTGAAAAGAGTTAAGTGTGGAGTATCCTATTAGGACTTAGAACGTAACATTTACTGGGTTGGAAATCCTTTCCCAGAGTTTTGGCATCGATTTTTTTTCTTCTCATTCTTTAGGCATTTAAAAACATACCGCACTCTTACTGGATTATTTTCATGTTAACCCGGAAGTACTCTTAAACTTTAGTTTTGAATGCTAAACACCTACATCAGTGTATGCAAACATCATTTCTTAGTGACCTACCCTTCATCACTTCCAAATGAAGACCTCTGTACCTCGTAGTTTCTACCTGCACGTTCCACATTGCTGACGACACCGAACACATCTACCATGGAGGGTATAAATACACTGGGGCCAGTGTCTGCTCCCGGGCAAGTCAAGATGCTGACTATTGATACACACTTTAAAAGTCATCACATAAAAGAGCAGGGAATGACTGCACAGAAGGCGCCAGTTACTGTCCCATGTCTACACAGCTGCTTTATTCTGCAGAAACCTCAATTATGGTCTCAGATTTTAGGAAAAGATGGACTTAATGTTACAGTAGAAAAGCAGTGAAATACACTGCTTTTAAGGAGAAACCAGCACAGGGTTAAAGCCAAATTTTTCTTGAACAGATGATATTTCAGATGGCCACACTATTCCAGATGCATCAATTTCCTTGAAAATCCAATCCATATATGTGCATATGCTGTGCTGGCAGGAGGACTGACTGAAATGGCCAAAACCCAAGAGCTAATATTCTTTTGGCCAGAATAATGCAATTATTATTTTCCTAGCTATCAGTCTAAGCATACAGAGCCATCTGTTATGCAAAGCAAACATACACATCTCAATTACAGAAAATGCAGTTGCCTTGACAGAATTTGGATTACACCACTAACCAGGGCTGTAAAATGTGTTTTGAGCTAGTATATAATGGATGCTTTTCAGGAGTTCCCTAATTAGCATTTACCTGCTTAAACTAATTATTCATCCTTCTTCTTCACTGGCTTATTAAACTTTGTTGGATACTCTGCATAAAACAGATGAATATGGGCATTGCCGAACAACAAACAGCGGTGTTTCCAGTTCTGAACAGTATGAACGAACATGGTGGCGTGCCCATGAGAGCCAAACTGGAGATTCTCAAAACTCGTGTCCCAAATAGATTAAGACAAGGATTAAAATCTACAAAAGGCTATTACAAAACCAGAGATTTCAACAAGAGGCAAGAATGCTAATAGTGAGTTAACAATAGCCCAGTTTCTATCATTTGGTTTGCTAAAACCCACATAAAATAGAATTACTCTATAAACTATAACCAATAGCTTGTGTGTTCTTCAAGGAAGAATTAATGGACCCTTGCTTGGATTCTCGACAGTAAATAATCAAATTTGGCAGTGTTTCCCCTCCTACTCCAACCCTCCTCAAATGCCAAATATTTTTCTTTATTATTTCCCAGTGTCTTTCTTGATTTAGCTATTACCCAGCAAACTTGCTAACAGCCAAAATGTTCCAGCCGTGCCGGATGCCTCCTTAGAGTGGTGCCAACTTTCGGAAGCAATGAGTCTGGGGTGGGTCTTGCTTAAGAGGAGAGAGACAAATCTTATCTCCATCTTTAGCTCCAAGGGGCAACTGAATGAGAAGTAGATTATCCAACTTGGCAGATCATCACATACATACAAAATCCCTCCCACCAGGGCTGTGTTTTCCTCATGCCAAGCCACCAGATGAAAAGGGTCAAACTCCACCAATCACCTGTATGGGCACAGATATCCAGATGTTCAGCATTTTTACGGGAAAAAAACCCCCACATCTAGATAATTAGTGGAATTGCAAACTTTTCTTCAGGGGATTTTGGCATTCTGTAGATGCAGCCTGTGTCCCAGACTCTGACGGAAGTAAAATTTGTGTATTCCAGGGTAATCTCAAGACCTAACATCTAGGATTTTGTCCCTTGTCCCAGTTGCCTCCATCTTCTTTCCTTCCAGCCTCTGACAGACACATGTGAATAATTAAACCGCACGTAATGAAAGGCGCTCTTATTTTATGAAATTGTCTTTCAGCATTAGGAAGCATTTGCAAAGGCAGCAAAATATATCCTTGCTGGAACCCTCCCTGCAACACATTTTAATGGTCTCTTTCAGCATTTCTTGACTCCAAATGACTCCCTGTCATTGTGTCAGCTCCCAGGATAATGCAGGGTACTCCATAAACATCCAGTAATAGGACACAAGGGAAGCACTATTAGTGTGTCCCTCTCCTACTGGGCACAGAGGTTTCAAAGTTCAAAACAACTGAGGGAAGAAACTTCATTTGTTCTCAATAAATTAATAATGATCCTTGGGGGGGAGAGGGGGACTAAAGTTTTAGAGCACAAGTTTATTCTGAACGTTCCGAATGGACAGAATTTTCTCACTGACTTTGTTAGAAGACAGGTAGACCCATTAAAGAATAAATTTGATAATTCATGCCGAACCAAATACCCGCTGAAGAAGGAAAAGCACAAGGCAGAAGGAGCCTTCACAATCACTGTCAAGAATCTAAATTGTTGTTTTACTTACTTGTGAGAGGCCTAGGTAGATGGAGACGGTTTCAGAAATGTACAAAAATTTTCCTTCTTGATTTAGTGCAAATACAAAGCCATCCAGGGACTGCAGAAAAAAATAAATATATAATTAAGTTAATAAACATATGATGGAGATTTAATTAATAGGGCATGTGATACAAAGCAACACATACTGAATTCAAGACTCTGTTTTTCTTCATGGCCAACAAAAGTCCTAAGATATTCTACCATTGCCCTGTAAGTGAACAAACAAAAGGTCTGAATGAAGACTACGAGCTTTCCTTTATTTCAGGGACTTCCTATGTCTCCGTCATTTTGACCAATATACATCATATTCATGTACAAAATCAGGTCATGATGATTTTATGAGCTGTTGACTTTATTTTTTTGGATTCAGTAGGTTAAAAGATTAAATCAGCCAGATTCTCCATTAAATAGCTGAACAGGAATGGAAATTGCAATGAAACGAGAGGGAAAAAAAAGGGTCCCTTTATGAAGAGCAAGTAAAATCACCACTTGAGCTACTGTGGACATCAATAATTTGCTAATTAATAAAGGATTATACCCTTCTCACTTCCAGTGCCTATTGTGGTAGAACAAATAGGAAAAGTCAATACATTATGGGTGAATGATTATAGGCCGAAACCTTACAAACTGTAATCCTTTTTTGTAAAACTCTATGCTCAAGTTTTATTGTGATAGATCTAGATTCTATTACAGCTCCTGAAATGGAAACAAAAGAAGGGGATGGGGAGAGAAGGAAGCTATGCATCATCCGTAACTCCTGAAACCTTTGTCCACTTTCCAAATGGAGGGTTGCGTTGTCAGTTTGATGAGTGGTGTCAATCATCATGGACTCCAACTGCAATGTACCACTCAAATGGAGAGTACCTTTGTTTCAAGTTCTTGCAATTCAAGTGCATTTTATACCCTCCATCCTTATGTCTTTTGTTTCGCTTTATGTATTTATCTTTAACCAGGTAGGTGGCCCAAGTACTGCTTGCACGGGAAAAGATGTTTCAAAGAGTAGTGGTTTTTACAAAGGCTGTGAGGTTGGAAAAACAGGAAACCCACATTGGGAACAAGGCAGGTGGCAACACTCAATTAATGACATAATTCTTAAGTATGGAAAGGTGGAAGTAGCATGTAAAATTCAGGTAGAAACATGGACTGTCTCAAATCTCAGCAATAATCTCAGTTGCCTAAAATACTGAAATAAAATACTGAACTTTTTTTTTAGAGCTCTAAAAGTATATATGAAATAGATATATTTATGTATTATATTTATGTATGTACATGGGAATATATATATTTGGATTCCATTACACACACACACACACACACACACACATTTGGACTCCATGCTTCCTGACCCATTTTCAGAGCTCCACTGGTCAGAGACTGTGGGTAGCACCCAACTTCCTCCTCTGATTAGGTGTGTTCCAAAAACATTTCAAAAGTCACTTTACATGACGACATTACAAATTACATGATAGACAAGCTTTTGGTCAGGACATCGTCCATTTATTAAGCAATACGTGCTAAGCAGTCTGCATGTGTTATCTCTTCTAATTTTCACAGTATAATTTGAGGTAATTGTATTATTATCTACATTTTATAAACAAGGAAATTGAGGCTTAGTGAAGGCAGGTGACATGCCTGTCTCCAGTTAGTGATGGAGTTAGGATTTGAACTGGGACAGTGAGAATTAATGACAGTACTGCCTCCACTAAAAACAAAGGTTCTCTGATTGATATGTGTAAATTAATGGAAAGAAATGGTCACAGAATTTCTGAAGTTAAACTGTACTAAGATGCGGCCTATGACTTAAAAATCGTCCCTTGATTTTGAATGATTTGTTTAGATGACAGAATCCCACTGTTAGGAGACAGATAGGAAGTGGGATGACAAGAGAGTTCACAAGTCACTCCCACAAGAGGTTAACTTGTCACCTTGCTATGTAATATCTCTCCTGGAATCAGCTATGGGACAGGGAACAAAATACTGCTTAGTGGACTCCTTCCCTTTGACCAAACTACCACCCCCTCTGGAGCCTGGTGAGATGTAACCTTTCAAGCTTGGAGTGTGGCCCAGTGGAATCTCACTTTGAACCAGTGCCAGAGGGACAGATGTTTCTTTTGTGGATTTTGGGAAGGATCTTGTTTCAACATGTCTTTATCTCACACAAGAGATCTCCTGAGGATGACTCATGAAGATTAAGACCCTCCCCCCTACTCCTTTAAGTCTTCCCCATGGACAGGTCTTCTACTCAACCCAATGGCCATGCCCTGGAACACAGTCAGAGAGAGCTGTGTGAGCCATCTTCTCAAACCTTACAGTGCTGCTGTCAGATTAGAGAGACAGAGAGAGAGGAGACAGGAGAAACTTTTATGGGGACACATGACAACTGAAAGGCTGACTCAGAGAAGAAAGGACTGATGGAGCTGGCAGAGAGATAACCTCTTGTCCTCCAAACCCTCATTTTACAGGTGAGGAAACTGAGGCAGAGAGAGGTTCAGTGCTTGGACCAGATCATTCGGTCAGCTGGTGGCAAAGCTAGGATTAAATCTGCTGCCCCCCAATGATACTGTTAAAGCATTTATGACATTGTATGGACCTGACTGGCTTATTCAACTCCCAAGGAGACTGAATTTCTCAACAGTGGGCGATGTCTTATTCATCTTTAACTGGCCAACACCTAACAACCGCTCAAACAAGACTTAGCAACTTCCGGTTCTACCTCCAAGCCCCATGCTCCTTCCCCTAGATCACATATGCTAGAATGACTGAGAGGGATGGAGACGATCTTCTGCAAGAGTCCTGGTCATGAAGCCCTCAGAGGATTTGCACACTCTGATGCCCCAGATGTCTGACACAGCCTGGGCTATCTCCCAACATCTGCAAGACCACAGTCCGACTAGATTCTTCTGTAGTTCTCCAAAACACCTAGTGCAGGGCATTTGCCAGCCATACACAGCCTTTCCATTCTCACTGAAAGGGATCGTGATTTCGTAACGTTAGGTTCATATCTCTTGTATTTACTAAAACAGTAGAGGATGTTTGGGCATGATAGCAAGGAAAAAAAATTTCTGGAGGCAAAACATCTGACGGTATTAAGCAACACTGATCTAAGAACTGGCCAGTTTTGTCTGGCAAAGCAGAGGCTTCGACACATGTTCCAATTTCCTGGTGAGATTAAAATGAGTCTATGTCTACATGACACAAAGCATCCAGTCAATTCAATTAAAAATAACAGCCAATTTGGTGTGGGAAGAACACAACTCGTCAGATTAGTTGTTTGTCATCACAGAGGTAAAAAACAAAACAAAACAAAAACAACAACAAAAAACTAAACGAAACAAAACAAAGAAAACCTGGTTAGCCATATTTTTTACCTTTATATTTATCACGTCATCATATCGACAGTGTGAGATGACTGTCCCCAACTCAGATCTGATCACCTTTCAAATAAGGCAATGGGGTATGAACTTGTGTCAGCAGCAGACTGGCAAGGCTGCCCTTCACACGGCCATTGCCTTCTGATTGAGGGCCATCCCTGTCCACAGTTTGCTCTGTTCTGCTGCTTAGGGAAGTTTTAAGAGCAGCATCGATATTGGTTTTATGTGTGTGTCTTAGTCTTAAAAGGTGGCGGGAGGAAGGAAACATCCAATTCGTTAGTCTTGGGAACCAAAGGTGATTAATCTGAAAGTTCTGTGGAACTTTTAAAAATTCAGATTCAAGAAAGCTACTACATTCCAAGCTTTTTCAATCACTGCGGGCTACTTTTTAATTTTTTTTTTTTAACTGCCCACTGTTTTCAACAGGCGCCAATTAAGATTCTGGGGTCAAAGGGTTAATTACATCTCCTTACTCACTATGTAGAATTTTCTGATTATTAACTAAGGTTGGATTAAGATGAAAAAGAACCTACACAAATGTTAATGCTAGTCCTTCCTTGAGAAGATTTATTATAAAGCCACGCTGAAATCTATCTGCTTTCCTCAAAGCAGATGGAGAACAAAATCTTAGAAGAAACAGTAAAACAGACATTTTAAAGGCATGCTAGTATCTGATTTATCAAGACAGTTTTCTTATTACTAAAACCAGTTCTTAGCCATCCTGACAGGGCTGATAGGAGATTTCCTTTGTCACATCCTGGTAAGTCTATGAGGTACACATACAGGAGGGAGGCTTGGATGCACAAGTCAGGGGCTACAGCATCTCTGAATAATAATGCCTGTAATTATAATTTATATCCCCTGACATCCGTGTAACATATAAAGTATAAGACACAGTTTCTTAACCCCAAAAGCTGAGGGCCTCTACCAGTATTTGTCAAATGATGAGGTTATTTCCTTGCAGGGTATGAAACTAACTATAGCTTCATGATTGAAGGTACACTAATGTTTAATGCATTGTGCTAAATGGATTTATATTTGTCAAAGTAGTTTTGTCTTGGCTTCCTTTTTTTTTTCCTGCATATTCCACTGCAGCCAAATCTCACAGAGTGAAATCTTGACCATGGTGCCCTTATGGGGTAATTCTCATGTATATAACCACTCCGAGATTAGCGGTTCTTTCTTCCACATTCCAATGCAGAAGAGGAAAAAAAAAATCACCCCCAAACTCTTTTCCTATGACCTCACTCCAGTTAGAGTGAAGAATTACCAGTAGGCTAGGTTATTTTAATGACAGATTATTTTAAACTAAGCCTTCACCATCTGTTCCGCCCCCTAATTATGAATGCAAAAGGAACATATTTCACAATTACATCAGTAAAAAAGTAAGATACACGTGATTTAAATGCATGCATGTGCTCCATGTCCAATGCACGGTGCATCTGTGATGTTCTTCTAATTCAGGCTTAGACTATGCAGAAAATACCGAGCCCTGAGAGAGGACAGTTTCTGACACACCCAACTTTCTCCCCAAACCCAGGATTTTTCATTGTTATGACAAAATCCTGTTAGAGCAGGAACAGAACACGGATGTCAGCACAAGGCTTTTGCAAGCCATGAAATAAGAGTATTTTGTAACTGCTGAGACATCTTTGCTGTTCATAAGGAGAGGCTGTATGAGAAAATTTCTTCTGCTCTCTGAGCAATGGGTTAGCATTGGAAACGGGGGAGGCTGCTCTGGAACCATGCCTCCATTATCATGAAAGAAGCTGAGTGAGTAAGCCAAGCACAGAAGAAGCCTGGCCTGAAGAGTGAGGGAGGACAGGGCTTCAATACCTATCTTTCTACTCTGTTTTGGCAGCAGATAAAAGAGTTAGAAAGACAAAAATGTTTCTTAAATTTTTTGGCCTTTGGATACAATAACACTTTGACAGAGCTCATTAAAATGCCATATTGCCCTCTGATTGCACTCAGGAGGTGATGCTAGACTGCTCACGCACACACATGTAGACTCGCAGCAACTTCAAGGAGCCTGGGATGATGCCCAGAAGTGCCCACATGTATCTGTTTATGGGGAAGAAAAAGTTTCCCAAATTTTGTCCTTGCAATCTGAGTTTTAACAATCAAGCACTGTGCAGAAACAAAAGCTTTATGTTTAGAGGTAGGAATCTAAGTCAAGTATATTTTCTCAAAGTAGATGAAAACAGACATCAAAGGTTTGGGCTTTAACTCTTAGGAATCTTCCAGAGCTTTCTGGCTCCCATGTCTCTTCTTTGCCCCCTCCCCACCAGTACGAGTCAATAACATGAGGACTAGCACAGGTTCATGTCATTATCATGTACCCAAAGACACATGTTTCCCCATCACAACCAAATTAGATTCATTCAGTCCCATCTGAGCATTTTCCCAATAAAAAAGAATTCTAGAACAACAAACGTTGGTGCCTCAAAATGCCTCTCCTAAGAGTTTCCTAAAACACATATATCTAAACATCTTAGGTGAGAAAACAGTGCAGAGAGGCACAGACGGCCTCTCTTCGTTCTTAGCGGAGAGTTACCAGAATAAAAGGAGAGATGTTGAGCTAGTGAAATGTTAAAACATGAAAAGAACAAAGACATCTGCTTTCTGAGCAAGGAGATCAGGTTTGGCTTCTGCTCATTAAAATTCCATTTTGTGGAAGCTGTGTATCAAAGTGCTGACCTTTTTTTCTCTGGGATGCTAGTTCAAGCCTTGCATCCAGCCCTTGAGGGATGTAGATTTCTTGATTTGAACATCCAGCCAAATGGACAACAGGCTCCGGGATAAGGAAAGGGTGCCGCATTTGGGGAAATCGCACGTGTCTGTGTCTCTGAGCCCTCAGGGGCAGTGCGCGGACCCCACATTATCTGTTGCTTGTCTTGGGAGACTGGCACTCCACGAGGCTGTCAGTGCCCATGTGCTGCTCACCAGCTCCTTTCGCCTGAGGGAGAGGATTCTCACTAGTTATGCTAAGGCACAGATATTCATTGGCACATTAAAACGTCTCCTTCCCGTGTATGTGGTATACTAATTTACTGAAATCCAGAAGCTAATTCCTTATTGTGCATCTTTCCCTTTTAATTCAGGGTTCTCTTTCAAGTTAAAGGAAGACTCTCATGCCAGTGGGAGTAATATAAAGAGTACATTGTACTAGTCCTGAAAAGCCAAAAAATGTCACTGCTTTGCTTTGGCTACTCATGGAGCTTGGTCACACACAGGGTTCCAGGTGTACTGCAAGTTGTCGGGATTATACAAAACAGTACAGAGATGAGATCATAATTGTTTTTTTAAATTAATTTATTTACTGGTGGGGAGCAGAGGGAGAGGGAGAATCCTCAGGCAGACTCCCTGCTGAGCGTGGAGCCCAGTGCAGGCAGGGATCGAGCTCATGACCCCTAGGTTATGAATTGAGCCAAAACCAAGAGTCAGATGCTTAATGACTGTGCCACCCTGGTGCCCCTAGATAGGTATTATTTAATCCTACTTTATGGATAAGGAAGCTGAAGCCCAGAGAAATTAAGTACACTGCTCAATGTCCCCCATCAGTATGTAGGAGATCTAAGAAAGAAGGATCCCTCTTTTTCCTCCTGATGCTAGGACTACCTGCTGGGCACTGTAGTTGTTTCATACCCCATCAAAGCTGCTCAAAATCTGTGCTTCCTCCAGCATTTCTTTCCACATAAGAGATTCTCATGTTCCTACTGTTTAAGCGTGATGCTTTCAGAAAACAACTGTTGAGTGCTCACTATGCACTGGGCCTGTACCAGCTGAGGTTTCACAAAGCTGAGCAAGGACCCAACTCACAAGCTTCTTCCTTTTCTTTTTTCTTTTCCTTTTCTCTTTTCCCTTCTTTTTCCTTCCTTCCTTCCTTCCTTTCCTCCCTCCCTCCCTCCTAGATTTTATTTTTATTTATTTGACAGAGAGAGAAAGAGAGAGAGGGCGTGCACAAGCAGTGGAAGCAGGAGAAGGAGAAGCAGGCTCTCCGCTGAGCAGGGAGCCCGATGCGGGGTCAGATGCCAGGACCCTGGGATCATGACCCGAGCTGAAGACAGATGCCTCACTGACTGAGCCACCCAGGCACCTCCACCAGCTGCTTTCTTAAAGAAAAATCATCTGTGGGATCTGAGACTAAGCAAATGAGCAGAGTTGGAAATTAACTTTATAAAACAAAAAGCTGCAGGGCAAAGGCAGTTTCCAGCTTGGGATATACTCTGTATGAGGTGGGGATCCCTGTCCATTATCACTAAGCTCCATACCTGTCATATGCTGTCTTTGATTTAGAAAAGGCAGGGATTGAGGAAATTTGTATTTTTTCTGCATTACTGAGGTATAATTGACAAATGAAATTGTGAAATATTTAAAGTATACATTGTGATGATTCGCTATACACACACATGGGATTCCTCCCATCTAGTTAATGAACATATCCATCAGCTCGCATTTTTATCTTTTTGGAATTTGTGAATGTACAGTCAAGAGACTGCTAGACCTCAAGGAAATTCTCATGTGTTGGAGGAAGGGGCTAATGCCTAAAAGGAGAGAAGGGACACCACGGTTAATAAAAAATTGCTAGGAGAACCACACTTCCCAGCAGCAATGGCCAGGACAAGCCTTGAGCACACACACCCGTGGGCCACGGGGCTGGCCAGCACAATGAGCCCATTTACTGGCCCAAAGTTTTTCATTGAGACTTAGGGCTTTTTCCTTCTTCCTCTGGCATATCATGTACTATTTTATGTAGAAGTATACTATTTTATGTAAGATGACTTTACAGAAATTTATTTTGCAATCATGTTTGCTTGGAAGTACATCCTCGATAATAACAAGGTAGACCCATATTGCTATTTCTCTTACGGCTGATTATGACCGAACCTGACTGTTTAACTGGGCAGTGGGTAACTTTAAAAAATAGGCTCCTTAAAAGAAAATAATAAAAGCTTTGTACGTGTATTCCTTTAGGTAAGGAGTTTGTGTCCGGGGTAGTAACAGTGATTAAAGAACCCTATAATGAATTTAGCAGATTAAAAGACCATTTAGAGACCTCGGACATTAATCTGATGTATTCATATGAGTTTCATTTCAGGAAACATTTATTGGTATCTCTAGGGAAAAGGTATTAAAAACATTTGTACTGAAAGGAACTTGGTTGTCACAAATATAGTTGCAATGGACTGAATTATATCCCTCCCAAATTTATATGTTGATACCCTAACCCCCAAGGTGACTGTATCTGGAGACTGGGCTTTTAGGAGATAATTAGAATTAAATGAGGGCATAGGGGTGGGATTCTAATCCAATAGGACTGATAGCCTTATAAGAAGAGATAGAGAGAGTTATCTCTTTCTCTATGGGCATGCCCCCAGGAAAGGCCATGAGAGCCCAGAGCAAGGAGGTAGCCATTTGCAAGCTACAAATAAAGTCCTTACCAGAATCTGACCATGGTGGCACCTTGATCTTGGACTTCAAGCCTCTAGAACTGTGAGAATATAAATGTCTGTTGCTTAAGCCACCCAGTCTATAGTATTTTGTTACAGTAGCCTGAGCAAAGATAGTAGTTTAGGAATTCTGGTTGGGGAAAACCCACGGGCCATGAAAATCTTTGATGTTAATTTCTGGAAATCACTGTACCTACATTCTCTCTTTATTTATCATTCATATAATTAATAATTAATTTTTACAAGACCCACATAAAGCTATAAATATGATGGACTGATAATAGAAAGTAGAGTTTACTTCCAGAAATCGACAATGCCGAGGATTGCTTTTGAAATCTTTTTCAAGTAACTGCACCTCTTCTGGGTCCTACATTTACAATATTGAAATCTTTATACTGGTTTTCTGTGCATTTCAAATGCTTAGAGGCTACACTGCTTCATTGCCTTAGCTCCATACAAAGCAGAGATACACATATATGGGAAAATCAATTATTCTGATGGAATTGGGAACCTCGTGCTGAATGATCTTGGGATCAACAAGTGGGTTTACAGCTTGCTATGGCTGTCAGCCACTCTGCTGACCTTCTCCTTTCATTGTAGTTGGCCGCTGAGTCTTAGTGAGAAAGACCAGCATATACTACTTGTCCACAGAGCTCTCATCCTATTCAGGGCTTCAAGGAAATGCTTCTGCCTTTATCCCCACATGCCTATTCGACACGCATGAGGCAAAGGAGATTGTTGTTTATTGTTTGCTAACACACTTGCATATATACAAAGCGAAACGACTCATGTCATAAGTCTTCTTCAGAGAATGTCTAGATGATATCCTTCGAACGAGAGCAGTTTAGGATATGAAATTTGCCAGGACCACATTTGCTAGGTGGACATTAAATGACAGTCTAAATGTATGCAGTTAAAAGCAGTGGTGCTTGGCTGTGGGTCCTGGCTTCCACTGTGTCCAATTCAAGAACAGAATGAAAGAACCAGGCCAGGCGATGAGGTTTTGGGTGGTGGCAATTTTGTGGGATAAAAACATTAGCAAAGAAGGAAATTAAATTAAATGAGATCGGAGTTTCCTTCCTCTTGCTGTTCTACTTCAGTGACTATCCTGACTGACAAAGAATTCATAGCCATCACTGAGGAGTAACTGGCTATTTTACTATTTGAATTTCCAGGATCAAATGATGCTTTAACCTAAATCTCTGAGATTTAATAGGAATCATGGGACTGAAGTTGTCTATAGAGAAGTATAACTAACGGGAACACAAAGATAAAGTCTAAAGTGACTACTGCAAATGTAAAATCAGTTATGTTAAGGTAACTTGAAGAAGGCAAAGAATGCATCTACCTGGGAAACTACTGGGCTTACTGTCTCCATGCCTTTCTGACCCACCATATGAGGCAGCAAAAAGGACAGACTCAACTCTTTTCTGTTGAAGTTATTTGACCGATAAATCAAATAATCACAGCAATTTTTTTTCCTTTTAAAATAGGTGCTCAAATTTGTTTAAAAAGCATTTGAAAGGTATAGTTCTGGTTTGTCTTACAGTTTTTCCAGAGTAATGCACAGTGGGTGGCAAAGGGCAAAGTAGAATCAATATGGGAGCTGTCACTAAATGGTCAATTTTTCAGGAACAGGTCTGTTCTATGTATTTCGAGATTCCTAGATACTTAGAGATAAATATATTTTAAAGGTGCTCACATGCACTCTTACAATTACCAACCAGGATGGACCATTTTATGGAGCTAATAAGGACACCACGTACATTTCCCAGGGCAGAAAGAGGTGTCAAAAGTTTTTGCCCAATTTTTTCTTTCCCCCCTGTCCTCAAGTGCTCTCATCACACAAGATCTTCCCCTTTCCTGGACTCTTTGGTGAAGTCAGAGACCAGGAATGACATCCCAGACACCTGCCAAAGAATGTTAGACCTTGATTTTTCACTTTTTCCTAGGCAGGCAGCACATACTGTTAGCCTGCTAGGCAAGTCTAACTTACTTACTGTGCATTTTGTCTTGAGCCATTTGGCCCAGGGTGCCATGGAACACCACGATCGACTCCAGCTATAGAGGCCGTATTACCTGACACACCTGAGGAATCACTAGATCAAGTGTTTCCAGTGACTCGGGGCCGTGTGGTTTACTGAAGTTATATAACAGCCTATAAGGGATTCGCTCTAACAATAATCTAGGTTATGCATGATCTATTCAAATGCACTGATGTGCCAATTCATAGTAATTCCAAATGAAATTTGCAGTTGGCCGTATTGATAATTCATTCACTAGAAACCTTGAATCAATGGTCTCAGCCTAATTCTAATGTCCACAATGATCCATTTACCCACTCTTTTGACTTAAATAGCTAAAGATATGTTAGAACAAAAATAATTTGAAAATGGATATATTCCACCATTCAATGCATTTGATGGATGACAGTCCATCTCTCAATGACTATTAGACTTATTAAAATTCTATTTAGTCTACAGAATTTATAGTGGCCTCAACCAGATAGCCCTATAATACCTTCAGCCACAACTGTCACCTCCCACTTAGTCTCTCTCAACCTTCTATGTCAAAGGCATCCAAATTGCCAACAACAGTGGTATGAAGGGGGCAAGCATATTGATTAAATTCTAAGCCTGAGTTTTCAGTTGGCCCTCTGCCTGGTTTCCTTTAAGGGCCAGGTTTATGAACTAAAACTTATCTTCATTGTTAAAATGGTATTTTTCTTAGCTGTCTAGAATGCCAAGACTCCAAGATAGTCAACTTCACAATTAAGAGATGTCCCATCTGTATCGACCACGCACACACTCTGTTACAGAAGACGTTAAGAGTCTCAGTGAAGTCCCTCAGAATTTAAGAAGGATGAATCCTCATTAAAACTCTTCCTCAGACCTATCTTAGAGTCTAAGTAAGCATCAGCTTCCCCATGAATGATAGAAGCCTGAAAAAAGTGAGAAGTACAATGTCACCTGGGATTACCTTGGAGACCGCAGTGCACAGGTTTCGAATCAACAGCTTCTCCCCCATGTCTAGGTTCTCATTTCAGCCCCCTTTTCATTTTTTTCTCTCCTATTTCCTTTTCCCCCTCTTCTCCTTTCATCTATTGATTTGCATTCTGTATTCATCCATTTAGTGCAAGAGGTGCGGATGGCTGCGGGGATGGTGTGGATGTGGTGATACGTGTGTGCTGTACTTCATGGCCCATGTTCCCAGCAATCCTGTTCTGAATGCATTTTTATGTGGAAACTACCCTGGGCAGTAAAACACCCAATGGATATGTTTATACATAGGTACACAGGACTCATGGATGTGTAATGATTACCAACAAATTTTGAAGATGAAGAATGGCTCCGAATTTGTGTAGGCTAGCGTAAATTTTGTGTGGTTGAATATTGGGGATAGATTCTTTTTGCCTCCAATGAGATTTGTTCATTCTAGTCTTGACCTTTTCCAACAAGTACTATTTGTTTTATTGTCTTGCTTGGGGGCTTCTCCTTAGTAATAGGATGACCTACTTTAATTTCTACTTAAATGCTTCGCAGGCTGGAGAGGGAGTTCCCCTAAAGGATTGAGCCCCTAAAGACTCAAATTGGCCTCTGTGCCCTAATGGAAGACTTTTATCCCAAAGCAAATAAAAAATATATTAAGGGTTTTACAAACAGAACCTTAAGCTGTTATCATTTTCTGTGTGTTCCTTCTACTCTTATTATAGGTAATCACACTTGCTTAAGATATTTGCTGCTCTTCTCCACCAGATTTTTATCCCTTTCCTGGTTCTTTTCTGCCATAACAGGCACCTTTCATGAAAGTGTAGAGCCAGTATTATTTTGCCATTTCCTAAAAAGAACACAGACGTGGCCTAATGGCACACAGATGTGACCTGCTAGGCAGGTCTGATGGACTATATGTTAGCACAGGTCTCCATAGTTTATTAACACCCTTCATTTCACTTGAGCTAATGAGACCAAGACAGTGTAATGGTGAATGACTGACATTATTATCAGTATTCTACAATGCAGTGAGCCCGGCTCTTTTCCATAATCTCAGCAAGGTGTAAGTAACACACTCTTACAGGCAATGAATGAAAGAAACTCACTCCACATATTTCCAAATTCAATTCTTCCTTATATTGGGCTCCCTTAACACACTGAACTACATGATCGCAATTAAAATTTCCAATAACATGATGGAATACAAAACCTTCATGTTGAACAGGATTAAAAATCCTTGTCTCAAAAGGCTTAGTACATACAGCAAAATCTAGGGTTCTGCCATGAGTCATATACGCTTGCTTCTTCAAGGCTGAATCTTTTGCCTTATAGGGACACAAAAAAGAGAATGGTGGGTGTAGCAGGCTATCCAGCAACTTTTTGAAGGAACCATATTACTAATGTCCCCTTTTGTCATACGAGGCAGCACGAATGAATTACACAAGAGAACATCTAGGCTCAAGCACTCAGGTACAGAGAGACGTCAAGCAGTAGTACCTAAGGGCTGGGTAACATGGGCTGAAACATTAGGACCCTTCCCCTCAGTTTTCTGCATAGGTCAGTCAACAGCAGGATTGCTGACATAGTAATACCCAGTTGACATGGTTTAAAGACAATCAACCCTTTCACATCTCTCCCTATAGTTTTTCCAGGGTGCTCCTAAAAAAGGGGGGTGGGGAGGATCTGGGTATCATCCAAATCCCAGGTGAGGCACCAGAAAGGGGGCTAGAGGGACAGATTCCTGGCCTTGTTAAGAGGTGTGAGAGAGGAGACTTCCAAAGTCAGAGAGCTTTGTAGAAACCCTCAAAGAAGAGGATTAAGGAAGGAATAAGAGATGTATCAGGCAGACAGACGTACTTCTGCCAAGACCAGGGTGCCTTGATCATTGCTAGGGAGCACATTCTATAGCTTTCACCAGGGAGACACCTGCCACAGTTCTTGAGAAATGCTCAGAGAGAAATGCTCCTCCTGCCAGAGGCCACAGCTCATGGCTCAAAGACCTGGCACTATAGAGGGACCCCTCTAGATTCTACACGCCAGTTGTTCTCAACGTGAGACATGACTCTGTGAGGAAGACTCTGGTCAGTTTCATAAGCCCAGTCCTTTAAAAATGAGAACTATTCTAGGATATGTGTATGTGTGTATGTGTGTGTGTGTGTGTGTGTGTGTGTGTGAATACTATTATACATCATGCTTATCAGTGACAGCATTTAGTAAGGTGGCCCCTGTTTTGGACCCTGGGAGATGGTCTTTACATTGACCAACCCAGTTCAATCCTCACTTCCTGACTCTGATGTATATACTATCACTACCCCCTTTTGAGATGAAAATTGAGATCACATGGTAAGTAGTAAAGAAAGAACTCAAATGCAGCCTGTTCTACTATATAGTGACTCTGAGGATTTGGAGCATATTTTTTCATGACAGAGATTCTTCATTTTTTGGCATCAAATTGCTACCATTTGTACCCCTGTACTGAGTTCTTGGGGCAGAGGGCAGAGAGGTAGTAAGCTCAAGGTGATGTCCAAAGCAGACGTGGGACAAGGCGATGGTTGTTGTCTTCTCTGATTGTGGCCTCAGCCAACCGAGAAGTTGTGGCAGGGGGAGGGTTAGGGGATAGGTTCCTTCACCTACACAATCTACGTAGGTTTAAGCCAGACCTTGGTAGATTATAATCTACTGGGTAAACCCCATTCCACAGGTGCACTGTTTTATAAAGGTTGATTCCTAGGCAACTTTTCCCCTTTTCAACCTCAATAATGTACATTCAATAACAAGTACTGGGGCAAATATACAGAAAGGCAATTCTTCTATGCTCCAAAGGTATTGGAAACAGACATCTGTATGGATACTCATTGAGACTAGTGTGTAATTGACTGGTATAAAAATCTCTAAGAATTTGAAGCAAGAAAGGGCATTGTTCTAGATACTGAAGCAGTGAAGATAATAACAGTAACATGTTCTTATTAGTAAGCTTCTATTAAATATACTAATATTGTAATGGTTTTTACTGATTCTGTATTGTTTCCACTGTTTCCTCTTCAAGTATAAAGGGAAGCAGATGAAAATGGGTATGCACTAGAGAGGAGATGGTCCTTAAGCCTCCTCAAACTCAGTTTGTGTTCCAGATGAGAAGTGAGGCAGTAAGAGTACAGGAAGAGATGGAGGGGGGAGGAAACCAGAGCCCACTGGTGTCCTCCCTTTGTCCATCGAACGCTCTGATTTGCTAGTTACTTCCTGTAAATGCATAGCACTGGCCTGCTTGTTCACCTGGGTGGGAACAGGAGGCTTGTTGGGGGGGGTGGTGAGGAAAGAAAACAGAATAGCGTCTCATGCTGAAGTCCTGCATCCACTTAACAATTTTGCCTCAGTCTAGCTCTGTTTACCTTTAAATAACACCCATACTCTTTGGTATGTGAGAGACTTCAAGGCGGCTGGTTGCCTCAATCTCAGCAAGCAGAGATCATGGTGTCTTAGGGAGTGTCTCCTGCTCTCTAGGGCTCTGCAAAAGGCCAGCACATCACTCCCACCGTGTGTGTGTGTGTGTGTGTGTGTGTGCGCGCGCGCACGCGCGCGAGGGCCAAGCACACATACCACCCAATTCTCCTTTTAAATGGGGCAACTGATCGACTCAATATTTTTAAGTTAAATATCTGCACATGGGAACCATCAACACTGAATTTTAGAATTCTAAGTTAATTTTTCTTTTTATTCAGCACTGTTCAGATCTTAAGTAAATTCAGTTTTGGGGTTCACTCGTTTATAAAAAGAAGAATTTAGAGAGGGTTCAAAAGGGAGCTGAAAAAATGATTCGATAATTGAAACATAAGACTTCTGCAGAATGGTTCAGTGGACAGGATTATTCAGCCCAGAGGAGCCCCAGGGGTGACTGAGCTCATGTCAGTCCCCTCCGCGGAGGCCGGCAACCAGTCTTTCTGTTCCACGAAGGGCAAATGCTCTCAGCAGAATCTGGGTGGGAAGGGAAGGGTTTCCCAACAGTGAAGATTATTAAGAACAAAAATGGGTGACTGAGGACAGCTGGGTTGCCTCCCGATCTGACATTCTGGAAGGCCAGATAGACACTGCTGAGAAGGACGGCTTAAGAATGACCCTGGCTGAACTTGGAGAGAAGGGAGAGGGAGGGAGAGAGTGAGGAGGGCAAACAGTAAGTTATACTTACTTTGTGATTCTATGTTGTACTCTAAGGTTGTCAGGAGAGAGCCATGAAGAGCTTCTCACCAACAAAACTGGAATCTGAAGCCAAATATGTATATACCTCCATACTAACTTCATTGGGACACTAGGAACACTGTTCAAGGTGAAAGTCAAATGGGTGGCTGCAACTAAAGGGCACTGCCTTTGAAGGGCTCTAACCTGCCTCAGTAAGATATTTATAATGCTATTATAAAGGGAAAGAAATTAACCTGCAGAGGAAAAAAAAAAAAAAAAAGTAAACAAGTCCACTCCAGCGAGTGTGAAGATATACACATCCCCACAGGCATCCATTTGGCTGGCAAGATGGAAAAGATTACAGATCTGACCCGAATCCAAGAAGCAACTCATGAAGAGTCTCAGTCGCTGCAAGTAGGCAATGGAAGGTCTTATGCACCAAGCAAGAAACAGCTCCTGGTGTTTGGACAGATGGCCCTTTTGTTAAGGGGATTTTCACAGGCGTTTTGGGGCTCATTCTTACATCATCGTAGAGGTGTTTGTACTTTTCCCATTTCAGAGATGGACACACTGAGCCACCAAACATATCCTGCACCCTAAGAGGGAGTGAGCCAGTGTTCACAATCGTGTGTTCTGTGTATGAAGCTGAGAAATGTGTAACCTGTGGGCAATGATCGGTGACAGTGCAGATATCTTAATTATCTAACTATTTAAGAACCAGGTCTCTATCCAGCCCCAGCCTGTCACAGCATCAACTACTCTTGCCAATATTACAGCTTTAAGCAGCATTTACTCTGTTGGTGAACACAGCGTGTGGTAAAATGATTTACCATCACGAATAAACACATATGCTTGCTTGGGTCCAAATCTTAGAAGTGACAACCCATTTTCTGGCCCATGATGTAATGGACTAGAAACAAACTAAAAGGTACATAATTTACTACGTGTGAACAGATAACTCCCTTTGCAGCAAGTGAACTTTTTGATATTAAATGCTGCACTCAGAATTGCCAGTTGCAGCTCGTGCATCCCTATTCCCAGCACACGTGCACACACACACATGCGTATGTGCGCACACGTCCCCACATGCAACACGCACGCACACACACACACACACACACACACACACACACACACACCTTAATATACCCCTACGGTATTTCTTTGCTGCCTTGAAACATAACTGGGGCTAGAACTGATGGATAATGGATGCCTGATACCATAAGGTAAAGAAGGAAACCTGAGTGGGAAAAAAAAAAACGCATTAAACAAAAGGTTAATAAAGAGATGTTACTCTAGGCAGCAACAAAAAGAAGTGCCAATAGATCATTCCTTCTTTAAAAAAACAAACAAAAAAACCCACGTAACTTCTATGGCTTGTTTCCTTAGCTTGAAAGTGGCATCCTCTACCCTGCATGTTTCCCCCAATAGACAGACATGTCATTTTACTTTTAGTCTTGTTCTCATTTGATGTTTACATTTTATTTTCTCATTCCCATTCCTGAATCCCCTGCTTCTAGTTTCCAGCATGGTGTTTACAGAGACCTTTACTAGAATCAGGGAGGTTGAAGAGACCCCATTTTTTCCCTTCCCTTGTAATGTCCATTCTTTTTTTTCTTCCCTCTTCCTAGAGAATAGATAAGTTTACCCAGAAAATAAAAAGCTAATACAACCTTTTGCTCATCAACAAAAGTATGTCTTGTTGTAGCCAGGAATAAGTTAATAAAACAGGGAAAAGGCTTAGTGGCTTAAAAATAGGCTCCTTGGGGTTATGGAGGAACAATGTTGTTTTTTCTTCCCAGCGTGCAAGGATTTAATTAAGTGATAACAGTCACCTTGGGGTGGCTGCACAAGGCAATAATATCTAGGTGAAGAAAAATGCTGAAGAGCGTTGAGTACAGTCAATTTATCTTCAGAGAAGGCAATAAATGAACAAAGCATAGGTATTGGGCTGATTGTTTTGCAATGTTTCCATTACTGATAAGCATCAAAAAAAAAAGGGGACAGATTTGGTATTTTCAGTTTCTGAAATGTATTAAATACAGAAAAAGGAAATGAAAAAATTGCTCTGAGGTCACATCCTCACATTCTAATTACAAACAGTTTGGTAATTATTCAAGCTAAACATAGAACAAGGGGATTTTCCTGTTGACACAAAGGATAGGAACACAGCTGAGTGGTGTGTTTCCAAGCAAACACACACAACTTGGAAATTTGGGTTCTGCCGAAAAGAAGGAAAGAAACTGAAAGGGGTCAGGACAGAGAGAGGCTGTGTTGGTGGTCAGCCTCTGAAACATCAGCCCTTTTCAGTCCTAAGGTCAAATTCTGGGGACTCCGCAAAGTTTCAGGGAGCTGCCATGAGAAGTGTTATGACAAGGCATGAAGAATATCCTAAAAAAGCAAACAACCAAAGACCAACTCCAAGACAGTGACACCATCAGCCCTAAATAACAGGAAGGTTAGAATAAAATCACTGCAACTCAGTCCCACAGAAAACGTTAACAAAATCACACAGTATCTGTGCTCAGAGACATGGCTGAGGCAAGGTTTCAATGAAATGCACGTGAATACTTGATAGATAAAGCCAACAGGTTACTTTTTCTCATTGTCGGGTATGGGGGTTTGCGGCGGGGGGAGGAGGGGTGTAAAAAATGAGGAAGCTTTCATTTTTCTAGGAACAAGAGTAACAGCAACACAAAACCTCCTTCGGCACTGCTCTAGTCTCTGATCGTGGATCTCCAAGCACCCTGCAAAATTAATTAATTTCAACACTGCCCCTGCTTGAAATAAGGAAAATGAGGCTCTGAGATTAAATGTAACTTGTCTAAGACCACTCAACCTGTTCGCCTCACAGTTTTGATCCCTAATTCCCACACTCCTTGTCTGCTTAATTGCCTTCTTGGGAGACCATATCACCTCCCTCTTAAGAGTTCAGGTTCATATCTCTCCAATTTCAGTGGTGATCGAAAAAATCCTGCCCTCAACCCCTGCCCTCCACTTTCCCAGCTCTGGCTCCAGACAGACTCTTCCTTCAGTGAAAAGTGGATCAGAAAGGGCAGCAGGGCTGGGACCACTGTTTCCAGCTGGGTCAGTCAATGCAGAGAGCAGTGTTGGGAATCTGCAAGAGGAAGCCAGGGTCTGGCATGTGTGTGGGGGTGGGGGGTGGGGAGGAGGGTTAGGGGATAGGTTCCTTCCCCTACACAGTCTCTTTCCCCACCCATCTCTACCCCTGAGAGTAAACGTGCTTTCCTGAAGTCCCCTCCCACTGTAGGATGCACAAAGAGTAAGAGTCAGCTAGAAGAGGGGTTGCGTGCATAAGGAAAATAGTACACTGCTCCAGACCACATATAAAAAGATAAAATCACAAATGCTTTGTCACAGAAATTCTATCATCTTAAGTGAACTGACGGCAGATTTATAAATTGCAGATTGCTGGGGTGGGTAAGGCTCAACGAGTGTTCAAGAAAAAAAATACAATTTTTTACAATTATTATAAATAGTCGTGCTACACTGTCCTAGGATTGCATTACAAGGGAATGATTTTGCAACGGATGTTTCTCAAGTTACCAAGAGAGGAAAAACTGTCTTATTTTAAACAAGCCTTCAAGTGAGTGAATAAAGACAGTATTTAGGAGAAATGGGAATCCATTCTTCTAGGTCTCCCCAGCTTTTCCAAATACTTGTCAGTGCTTTCTAATAATAAAAATAAAAATAATTCTCATAGGTCCTATGTCAAGGTTTAGGTGACAGGTCCCTCTGTGATTGCAGAGTTTAATACTAGATGACTTGGGGTTTCCTGTTGACGGCTGTCCAAGACTTGATTACTGTAAGAGCCAAACTGTTTAAGAAATTATTTACTCTTCTGTTCCAAAGAGATCTGTAAAATCCCGAATGCAGGGATGTTGGTGCTTTATTATGTTTTGGCCTGGGCCCTTGTGGGCTAACAGTACAAGAGGACAGGGAGAAGGCGGTCTGACTCTAGCCACGTACCTCTGACCAAACTGAGATTCAGACTCTCCATATCCTTTCAGTCTTACTTGATTCCTTTTCTGGTGTTATTGTGTGTGTGTGTGTGTGTGGGGGGGTGTCTTTAAGCAGCAGGTCCTTTCAGAACTTGGGGCTATAAGGCTTGCTTGGGCCTCATACTACGGTCCTTAAGGAGAAACTGAATGGGATGAGGACAACCATGACATTACATAAATACGTAAGAGTTTCTTTGTTGACTGTCCAAAACAATACGGAAGACTCACCCATTCATTTCCTGGTGTTCAGAGTCCAGAGTGCTAACCATTATACTATGGAACCCACTTCCTGGTGGTTCAAATGAAAACTGGTCCACACAGGTTTATGGCCCAAGACACCCAAACCTGAAATGAGGTTACAGAGGCTTAAAGCACTGGTAAAATAATCAAAAGCTATGTTAACCACCTGGCTGAGGCTAACAGGCCAGCTCAAGACTCCAGAAGCTAAGGCAAGACCGTCAAGGGCAGGTGCCCTGCACCCCTGGTTTTCCCTCTTCTCTGGTGGCACCTCTCATAAGAGTGTTCCCCTAGGCATGGCTGTCTTGATGTGTTTATGAGGTCATCACTCTTCCTGTCTACTGTCCAGTGAGTGCCTACTCTCTGGGCAGCAGCGGCTTCACAGTGGAGTTCTGGGGATTGGGTATAAAATTGAGGAGTTAGTGAATTGATTCCTCCATCTGACTAAAATGTGTAATGTCCAATATATGTGATCATGGTTGGGTGCTTCTCTCTCTCTCGGCTGCACTGCTCACTGAACATCATTACTGACACCCATGATGGCTCTCCCAACGTGAGACTTAAGGCTCAGGGCCTCCCTGGCACAGATACAGTTTTAATATTCAAAGAGGCTTTGGTTTGAGTATAAGGAAACTGCAATTCCAATTACGGCCACTGCTCTATGAACTAACCATGTTCTCAAACAATTGGCCAAAGTGTGTGCCTGTGTTGAAACCTATATTTACCACTTTACTATTATTAATACACCCTAAAAGCTTCCTGTTTGAGCATGCCAACGTGAAACACTGACTTGTGTAATTTGTATCTTCAAAAGTGAATTGGTTGGCACATTCTAATGTGCCCTAAATTAGGGCAGCTGCCATCAGTTAAATACACAAATGATTAAACAAAGAGCACCTAAATATTAAAGTAGGCAAAATCTACTCATTTATTGATATTAAGCAAGCAGGAGAGATAAATTTCATTTATTTTAGCCACAGAAGATTAAATTTTCCTTCCGGGGTACAGAAACACTGTCTATGGGAGGGCGAAGATATGTACCATCATATTTACCCACTATTCCTGTCATATATATTAATTTCCAATTCATGCTCATTATGACCATGTGAAATAGTTCAAGGGCTTTCATTGTTTTTCATAATATAGTCATACCACTGATGTATGAAAACAGTTCAGGCAAAATAGACTGGTAATTGGATAGACAGTTAGGAAAATGTACACCAATTTCTTTTCCAAATAGACGGGTAACTGAATTTTCTAGACATTGTGCAAGCAACACATACCCAATATCTTTGCCAAACCTTTGGCTCTATCTTTCAGTTGGAATTCTAATCCACTACATCGCTTCACTGGCAAAGATAGAAAAATTGGGTACATATATTATTTATTATTAAATGTTATCTTTTACCATACCTGAAAATCAAATTTTAAAAGTATAACAGCAGGAACCCCAAAAGCAAGAAACAGCACATAAAATCACAATGAAAATCGGTTTCCAATTATACAACATCCAAAGCTTGCATTACAGTCTCAGTTTTATCCCTGGCACTTAGCCTTGAATCTCCCATTAGTGCTGATGGGAGCTGCATAGCTAAAGCCCATGCATCAAGCTGAGAAAACACTCCTCAGTATTAGTTCTGACTCCAGTGTTAGAACACAAATCATGATAATTTTTCTGTATCTCTGCATTTCATTGGGAAAAAAATACAATCTACACTCTGTAGAGTTATAAATTACGACTCTATTCCTCTGTTTATGATTATTATCCTGTTCCATACAGAAAATAAAGATTTTTTAAATAACATTTTAAACAAAAGTTTTTAATAATAATTGTGGTTGTGTTGAGCCTATCATTGAAGGTTTTTAAAAGTTACAAATAGGAATTTGAGATGATAATAACCTCAACAGAGATGTGTCATTTTATCCACTTTACATATTGATGAACCAAATCTCTCTATATGTATCTTAAGATTCCATTACTCCCACGAAACAAAAGCAGGCAGCTGAAGGTAAACACCGTGTCCCACTAGCCCCAGGTCTAATTAAAGACTCCTACTCATACCCAGTGGGGGTTAGCTCAGCTGCTTCAAGAATTTGTGTAATGAGCCCAAGGTCAGGAACCTGAGGCCCCAGGTAAGAGGTTTCACTGTTCTGTGGCCAAAGACAGCGTTCCTAACCCTGACAATTGGCCTGTGAACATGAACTCTCAGTCACAGAGGGACAGGGCAGGGGAGTGTGGGTGGATCAGTACAAAACTATCAACAGTGATAGAAAAATAACCCCAAACTGTATGCTCTAAACAAGCTTTTTTTTTTTTTTTTTTTGTGAATGAAAGCACACTTGCTAATATAACTAATAATATGTACAAAGATTTAAGGGGATTCCAAGAACTTTTCAATAATGGCAAAATGTATTCTTTTTTAAACGTTAAAGAATAATTCATCTTCATTTTAGAAAATTTAGAGCATGCAAATAAGCAAAAATAGGGAAATACAAATTGCCCATAATCCAGAGATAAATTCCATTAATGTTCTGGTGGACATGTTAATTAATTGATCTATTCACTAAATATTTATTAAGCCACTGTTGCTTAACTGACATAGGCACTAGATACCAAAGATAGTGATGAATGAGACAGATGCAGCCTGTTTTTCCATGAAACTTAAAGTCTATATAGGTATAGTTTTATTATTTTTATTTTTTTAAAGATTTTATTTATTTATTTGAGAGAGAGAGAGAGAACACAAGCAGGCGGAGGGGCAGAGGGAGAGTGAGAAGCAGGCTCCCTGCTGAGCAGGAAGCAGGACGTGAGGCTGACTTGATCTCAGGACCCTGGGATCATGATCTGAGCTGAAGGCAGATGCCTAATCGACTGAGCCACCCAGGTGCCCTTTATAGGTATAGTTTTAAGAGACACGATTTGTATTATTCTACTGTATAGATTATTGTAGAAGTTATTCAACCAAAAGGTTTGCCAGATTTGTATCCACTCTGGGCCTAGAGTAGCAGCCACACTCAAATGTCCTTTTTTACGGCTTGGGAACACTAAACTTCATACTAGTCTTATAGTCAAAGAAATTTTGAGCCCTTCTATGAAGGCATAACCCTAAGGACACTGTAGTAGAATGAGAGTGAAAAGAGAGATTTCAAAATTTCAAAACTGAGATCCCCATCCAGATTTCTTTTAGTAAATGTTTAAGTACTAATTTTCATGACTATACATATATACATGCTCATACTTCCCATTATAAATTTTGAGTGAATACTACACTTGGCTGTATGCTCTGTCTCTACAGAGAGATGCCATTTAAGCCTTTTTGATACGGGAAGAATGTTTTGCTCTATTTTAGTTTTTTTTTTTTTTTTTAATCTTTGAATCCTCTGAGAGTAATAGCCTACTATTCCTTGCTAATATGTTCATCTCACAAGCATTCTGTCCCATGGCTCTGAAAAAGTCACAGTACCTGTTCTGGAAAGAGGACTTTGCTAAAGCTAAGGTAGCCACTATGTTTGGGCAGGATCCCTTGCCCTGCCATACCTGTAAGCGTCTGTATCATATGATCTCACTGATAAGAGGAATTCTTAATCTCAGGAAACAAACTGAGGGTTGCTGGAGTGGTGTGGGGTGGGAGGGATGGGGTGGCTGGGTGATGGGCACTGGGGAGGGTATGTGCTATGGTGAGCGCTGTGAATTGTGTAAGACTGTTGAATCACAGACCTGTACCTCTGAAACAAATAATACATTATATGTTAAAAAAAAAAAGAAGAAGACAGCAGGAAGGGAAAGAAAAATGAAGGGGTGGAAATCGGAGGGGGAGAGGAACCATGAGAGACTATGGACTCTGAGAACCAAACTCAGGGTTCTAGAGGGGAGGGGGGTGGGGGGATGGGTTAGCCTGGTGATGGGTATTAAAGAGGGCACATACTGAATGGAGCACTGGGTGTTATACGCAAACAATGAATCATGGAACATTACATCAAAAACTAATGATGTAATGTATGGTGATTAACATAACATAAAAACAAACAAACAAAAAAGAGTCTCTGCTTAGAGTATATGAGTTCACATCCGGGCACTCATGAAGTCTTTACAGAGCACTCACTATGTGGTCATCATGGAAACTCTAGACAACTTTTATTTACTTTTTTTTTTTTTTTTTCCGGAAAGAAAGAAAAACAAACCAGGTTCCTAGGAAAGAAGAGATGAAATCACCACATGGAGGTTTAGGAATAAGGAACTTACAGAAGATTCCTACTATGCATAGACAGGGGGCAACAGACATGGTCTCATTATATATCATTGTGGACTTGTTACCTGAAAAGTGACAGGTAAGCCATGGCTTGGAAATACTTGTCCACTTAAAAGTGTATTCTAGTCACACTCCTGACTTCTTCATATGTTTCTACAAAACCCAGCTCCTAGTGATTGTGTTATTGAAGGGATTTGGCCACAAAAGCCCGACATTCAATATAAAGAAATATACTGTTTATCATTTTCACAATGGGCTCCAGGACAGTATAAAAATTGGGCCCATTCTGTTAACTGTTTCTTTAGTGGTCACTTTGGCTGAGGTTTCCAGCAGGTCATGGTTCATGTACAGAAAAAGCACTGACATAAGGAGTATTTTCTATTGCTCTGTAAAACAGTAAGTACCATACCAAGCAGAAATTTGTAAGTATTCTTATTAATTGGGCTATACTGACCAATAACAGTTAAGAGGTAGGCCATAAATTCTCCGTGTAGATTTTATATTAGATTATGACCCTGAATAAAATGTAATAAACAAATGTTCTTATCATGCTATTTAGCTGACTAAACAAAATGCCAAAAAGATTTGGTAACATTTTTAAGAAAACTAGTAATATTGTTTGAACGAAAAATACACCTTCTTACCTGGGGGCAGAATATCATGCAAAATTTATTTAAGAAGAAAGAGTCTCGGGGCGCCTGGGTGGCTCAGTCATTAAGCGTCTGCCTTCGGCTCAGGTCATGGTCCCAGGGTCCTGGGATCGAGCCCCGCATCGGGCTCTGGGCTTGGTGGGAAGCCTGCTTCTCCCTCTCCCAATCCCCCTGCTTGTGTTCCCTCTCTCACTGTCTCTCTCTGTGTCAAATAAATAAATCTTAAAAAAAAAAAAAAAAGAAGAGTCTCTTTAATTCATTGATAAGTATTGGTTTCAAAAAATGCTGCATGAACTCCAAATGTAGGTCAAAGTAAAATGATCTAAGAGAAGAATGTGAGTCAGTATTTTGCATTTTCACTGAACTTTAATCTGAGATGGTAGGATTTTAGATTGATATATACATATATACATATACACACATGTTATATATATATGTAAACTCCTGTAACTTGCTTTTGGGTCCAACAATACATATTGAATATCTTGTCATGTCAGCACGTACAGGTTGATCACGTTCTTTCTAAGTAGTAGAGTACACCTTACTGCATTAAACCATTTCCCTGTTTGAAGGAAGTTTCAAAATTTGGGGCAATTATAAATAATACGCCAGTGGATTCTCTTTAACTTTTCTGTAGTGTAAAATTCTTAAAAATGGAATTACTTGGCCAATCCTACTAGATGCTGCCAAATTGTCTTTTGTCCCCCAAATTATTTACAAGATAGAACCATGCAGTCTCATCAGTAGTGAATGAGAGTTACTTTCCTCACATTCTCACCAATATTGGATATTATCAACCTTTTCAATATTGGCCAATATTGGCAAAAATTTTCAGTAATCTTCTGTATAAATTGGGCGTCTATATCTATTTGAATGTTCTCATTCATATCCTTGGACTATGTTCTAATGGGATGTTGGTCTTCATGAATTGTTGGATCTTTTCATATAGTTTGAATACTGATCCTTTGTTTTATGTGTTATATATATTTTCTATCAGCCTACAATTTGTCTTTTAACTTTTTTTATGTTATCTTTCAGTGTATGTAATTTAGATTTTTTTTAAATAATCACCTCTGTCAGTCTTTTGTGACTCCTGGGTTTCTTTCCTTAGGAGCCCTTTTCCACTATGAGAAAATAAAAATATTCTCTAGCTTTCCTAGTGCTTACAGTTATGATCACCATGCTTAGTTCTTTAACTCTGAAATTAAAGAATTAAGGAATGCTGTTTACTGCATTTCTGAGGTTCTGCCTGAAAACATACCTTTTGTACAACTGAATTTCCTAAATAACCCAGTATCATTTTTAAAGTCGATTTTAAAGTGTAAGCATGGTTCTCTGGGACTACGAACCAAGAAAATGTGGGAGCCAACTTAGACCGGGGAAGGCTACTTCTTCTTTTCCTGAAGCAGAATGATCAGATCTTAATTTACTATTCTGTTTTTAGGAAGGAAGTGTTTGCTACACTACAGCACAATAATTTTTCAAAAGGAAGGGAGAGAATAATACCTACTTTTATTTATTATTCTCAGGGCTGTGGGTAGTAGGGACTAAAGGCTCATATGCAATTTTTTCATTTATCTTAGATTTCTGCTTACCTAGCAGTTGCCCAGAAAGAGATTTTCTAGAGTCAGAGAGGCCTGGGTTCAAATCCTAGGTTCAGACACTTATAAACACTATGAGCTTGGGCAAGTCCTTTATTTTCTCTGAATTTGGGGGTTTTTTGTTTTGTTTTGTTTGTAGAATAGAGCTCACTATCCTCACAGGATTAAGTGAAGTGACATAGGCAAGCTGCCCAGCACAGTCAGCCACGGTACAAGATACATGCCAGCTCCTGTCCACCAATGCTCCCCAAACTTGTATCCCAGCAGCTTAGAGAGAAATGGATTGCGGTCTATACACTTTCTCAGGAGGCAAAGAATGTTCAGCCTGCAGTTAATAGTAAAGTTTGGCTACAGCTGGCCCAGAGGCTAGAAAGAGGCCAAAGAAAGCAGAAATTAAGACTGGGCCAGGGGTTTTCCTTAAAAAAAGAACTGGACATTTAAAAAGATCAAAAGACTGGAAGTTCAATAATGGAGTGGGCTTATTCTACAGTGATTTTCCTTTTTATTAGTCCCTTAATCCTAGAATTTTGGTCTTGCTGAGCCAAATTTTACTCATGATTTGTATTGGCCAAAGTCAAATCTATGAACGGGCTTGCATTAACAAACATAATTGAGAACTGGATACATGGCTGAGATTCTTTAACATTTGCAAAGATAAATTAAGACTGAGAACACAACAAGTTGATTAAAACAGGCAAGAGACCTGAGAAGCCAATACTTCCCTCAAGAGGACATACACATGGCAAATAAACACAGCTCAAGATCAGTATCCATTGGCAAAATGCAAATTAAAACCATGATGAGATACCACTACATACCTATTAGAAGAGGCTAAAACAATTTTTTTTTTTTTTTAAATCCTGACAATCCCAAGTGCTGACAAAGATGCAGAACAACACGGCTGATGGAAATGCAAAATGGTAGAGCCACTCTGGGAAACCGTTTGCCAGTTTCTTAGAAAGCTAAATTCACATTTACCTTATGATTCCAAAATCCTACTCCTGGGTATTTACCGTAGAGACATGAAAACCTACGTTCATACAGAAGTCTGTGCATGCATGTTTATAGCAATTCTATTCACCACTGCCAAAAAATGGAAATGGAATCAACCCAAATGCCCTTCAATGGGCGAATGGATAAACACACTGTGGGGCAGCTCTACAGTGGAATACTACTTAGCAAGAGAAAGCTATGAGTTACTGATACGAATATTAAGTGCATTCTGGTGAGTGAAAGAAGCCAATTTCTGAGGGTTACAGACTTTATGATTCCATTTATATGACCTACTCCTAACGATTTAAAAACAAAAACAGTGAAGGCAAACAAATCAGTGGTTGCCAGGGTTTGAAGGAAGAGACACAAAGGGATGGCATCAGGGAGTTTTTTGGGCTGATGGTACTTTTCTGTATCCAGATTGTGGTGGTGGTTACATGCATTTCAACGTGTGTGAAAATTCGTAAAAACACCCACAAGAGGATTCAGTTTCACTATATGTTAACTTTAAAAATAATTTTTTTAAAGAGAATAGAAGCACAACCTATATGAAGACTCACACTTCTTTCAATGGGCTGGAGTGAGTTCTCCTACACGCAGAATGGCCCGAGACCAGCACCTTCTTCCTTCCAACTAAAAGGCAGTCTTCCTCAAGTGCCTTCACATGCACGAAAGAATAAAAAAACGCAGAAACCAAAAGAACTCATTTCTTCTGTTTGTGTTTTTCCGGAGCCAGTTTTATCATCTACCAGTTAGCATCACCAGTTTTCTATGCAGAGAATATTCCCCATGCTTCCCGAGCATCCTGCAAGTAAGCCACGTGCAGCCCCTCACCCCGCTCTGATCTCTGCCTTATTCTCGGGAGCTACTGAACATCAGACCACCAGTAGCTAGCTGGCTGCCGGAGCCTTTGCTCTTGTAGCAACAGCTCAGTTACTACTATGATATGACCTCTCCTTCCCCTCTACTCCCATTCCCTATTTTTTTTGGAACAAGTCGTCTTTAACCCTTGGACCCAATTTGAAGGCAATGGAAATAATTAAGACTGACATTTCTAGGGTTAAACGTCAAGTAGGAGAAAGAGCTGAAGAAGGAAATCCCCCAGCTTCTTAGTAATGAACAGCTGAGGGTACGCCTTCTGCGGCTGGCTGTGAGATGCTTCCACATCCATGTGTCAAGGGTTTTTCAAACTGACAACTTGCAAATTTGAAATACAAAAATGCCCAAAGCGGTATTTTAGTGGCTCAGGGAAACTCTTGCATGGGAAAAAGAATTCTAAAGTGAAACGTCTCTTGAAATCACACAGGGCCTGACCACGATACTCTAATTATGCTAATTGCTTCAATGCCCTTGCTTTATTTATGCTGAGCAGCTAAGATAAATAAAGGAAAATTGCTTTGGATCTAACTGTATTCATATCAGAATGCAAACTAGCCTGTGTTTGTTATGTGATTGCTGATCTGTTTACACTAAATTCTGCAGGTAATTGCAGTTTTGATTGCACATTTATTTCTAGCTGCACAGGTCCCAGGACTAGGTCTGTCTGTTTTTATAATTAAACCGTTTTGTAATATCTAAACTCACTAAAGAGCAAAATGATGCTTTAAGAATTTACATATTTTATGCATTAAATATAATACTTTGGTGAGCGGTGACAAAAAGGAAAAAAAGTATGTTTACCACCAAAAAAATTGGACAGCACGTTCTGGATTTGAAGAAATTCAAAGACATCTGTTCGAAGGCCTGTTCACCGAATGGGACAGATGCCTGGCGCATCCCTGTAATCTGTTCTTCAACACATAGTTTTTGAACTTTCAGTTGCAACTTTCATATTAGTAAAATATGTTAAGAGAACGTGCTGCCACTTGGTGATTCCTAAGACAATGGAACAGTATTTTACACCCAATGTAATGGTTGTGCTCTCTGTCCCTTGCCCAGGAGCCAAAATTTTATAGAGCTGACACTGTCATTGCTTTCTGTTCTAGACCAATCTGCTGGGGGTGTTGACCATGGTCACTGGTCTTCGCTAAAAATTCAGTTTTGATTACAGCTTCCTTTGGATTTCACCCACAGCTAACACGTACTTAGAGGGGGAAAAAAAAAAAAGCAAAACACACACATACAGAAAAACAAATCTTCCTCCTCTTTTGGATGCCCATGACTTTAACATCACAAAGGAAGAGGAAGTGATAATGTCACCACCACAAATGTAGGACGGTGTCACCTTTGTCACCTTTGCATCGTTTCTTCATCCATCATCAAATTCTGAGCTGCCGGAATTTGATCTGACTCATTCAGTCTGCCCTACTTAATGGAAAAGTTAATATCAGTCTATACAGACCAGCCCGCAAAGCTTCTTAACCTCGATTCTGCTCATGAAATATCTACTCTTCTGAGCTTACTTTGTCTAAGATACCCCTGAGGCATGTTCTCAATAAATACAGAGTTTTAGCACCCTGCAGGTGTCTCTGGCTTTCTTCCTTCCAAGATAAAGGAAGTTAGGGAAACGTGAAGACACTCAAAGCACCTAGAGTAAACTAAGCTACCGTGAAGAAACTTCAGTTTTCTTAACGCCAGCAGATGGTTATCACGGTACCATAGTGCTAGAACACAGGGCAAAGCAGCATGGCCATCAAAGGGCCTCCGAAAGCCTTCCGTCCCTTAAAAAGAACACTTAACCCCGATATTAAAGTGTTCACATTTTACTTGGTGTAACTGTATCGCTCTAGATGGAGGTGTAAGGAAGCAGAAACAAGAACAGAACAAGAAATCTAAACTCAGACAGCTCTGTGCTTGAAGGTAGGATGCCTCCTATCAGCTATGTGACCTTGGAAAAGCTACAAGAAAAATGATTTAGCTACTCTGATCCTCACATTTTTGAGCCCCGCTCCGAGGCTGTTGTGAGAAGTAAAATGATATGACTCGTGACCACTATTCAGTAAGGCACATGGCACTCAGTAATTATCAGTTGGTGGTGTTGTTGCTATATTAGAAGTTTAAAATGCTGACCAGTTTTCCAGGGCTATCGATCAGCACATGGGATCTGGGGCAGGCGTTCATTAAACTGTTACAGGACACATGGACATTGTAACCTACTATCTCTCTTGCTGGTCCACTGAGCAAATGCAGCTTTCTCACAGCCTCGTCCAGCGGCCACTGGCGAGAGGCTGGCATCCGACGCATATTTGCTGACAGAAGCATGAAAGCTTTCTCAGAGGGCTTACTTTAAAAAAGAAGTTTTGTCCACTTGGCCTCCTCCAGATTTGCGGACACATTAGGTCTCCTCCCTCCTCTCTGTCAAGTCCTTACTTGATCATAGCCTATTGTTGCATTTATCAACCTCTGCATAATTATTTATTAATGTTCCTATATTTCCCACTAGACTGAGAGTGTCCTTAAGGCAGGGGTAATGTCTTATTCATCTATTCATCCCTATAGCATAGCCTCTCACATTCCCTTGAAGGGAAAAAAAAAATATTGAAGACAACTTGGGGATTTTAAAAAAAGACTCTGTTTATTAATAAAAAGGTGTGGCAGATTTTAGGACCAGGATGTTAGCTTTCCTTTATTTAGGACAAGATGAAGATACCTGGATTCCTTGGGGTTTCTGTTGGAAGAGCCACAGCCCCCCATTTTTTTTTGCCACCCTCTGGCAGGCAGATCAGGACCCAGCACTTGGAAGTGCCTTAAGGCCCAGCATTGCTCAAAGGGTAGCGCTAAACACTTGCCCAGCTAAAAATGTAATCCCCACATTCCAAATCCAGGTTCTCTGTGGTCTTCTCAAGTGACCTCTTGGAAACCAGTTAATAAATTATGGGAAAGCAGAATTCTGTGACCCCATCCTTTCCATTTCATCCATAAGTCCTGACTTTCACATGAGATGTGAGCATGCATTTATTATCTCAGCACACTTATTCAAATCTTTCCAGTTTTCAGTACCTCACACAGTACACACAGTGTGTGTGTATACACATAAACTAATGTGCAGAAAGAAATAGTACTTCTTCCAGAGAAAATAGTAGAGTCTGAGTAAAACGACCACTTTTCTGAGAGAAAGAGATGACATCTTGACTTACTTTGTTACAGGGACCTGTTAGAGCTGGGGCGTCAACACACAAATCGTACGTTGACGCCCCAGCACTGGGCAGCGATCTCTTCCTACGATAACCAGTCTGGATATGGGCTCTTACTCTGATGCATATCACAAGGTAGGTGGTTGTAGGTTATAGACACAGCTAGAAAGGGAGTCGAATTCCACACCTCGCCCACCTGGGGAGTACTTGGAAGGCAACTTCTGAAAATGACTCCTGTCCTAGTATTTGCCTCAGCTATTAGCAGGGATGGGGAGTGGACAAAGATGGGAAAAGTCATGAGTGGGGAAGAGGGAATGCTAGCAGCTGGAAGCCCTGAGGTAGTCCAGGAGCTTCCTCTTTATCTCCACATATACTCAGAAAGGCATTGCTCAACTGAGCCTGAGTATTTAAGTCATGGGGCCTCGTCAGTTTCCTAAGGACAACTATGGGATCCACTCCTGTTTTTGCAGTAGGTGTTCAACACTCACCAGATGAATGGAAGGTCGGGAAGGACCTCCCTTTCACAACAAAAATGAATGAACATTAGTTGGTGTCAAATGCCTAACTTTATCAACACAATAAGGACTGAAGTGCTAGGGAGCCCAGTAAGGCTTTCAGAGTTTGGCCTTTATGATATGCTGCCTTGGCTACTTCTCTTCATCCTGAACACTCTGCCTGGCTCTGCCAAGGCAAAATTCTGACCTGGATCCCTAGGTGAGAGGTACTAAATTACTGAGTCTCTGAAATGAAGTTATTTCCTACACTGCATTCGCAGGATGCCTTAATATATATTCACTAACCACGAGTTTGATTTTTTTCTCCTGATCTCATTGCTACCTCTCCATATATTGACTCCAGAAGAACCCTATTCACTGATCCCCCGTGACTAACAAGCTGTTTAATTCACCAGTGGTTTCCTTCGTTATTTTACAGGATCAGCCTGGAAGAGCTATAGAAGCTATATGAGTATACATATTAAAACATCTTTTACAAGAGCAACTCTATACTATAGTTATAGCCATGCTCTATTTCAATTACATTGAAAAATCTGCCCAATAAGTTGGTTTTCCCTTTTAAAAAAAAGGGGGGGTTGGCAGAGTCTGTGTAACATAAATGATTTTATGGGAAAATGGAAAGAGGAAAATTTCATAGGGTTTTCTTTTTAACTATATAAATAACTTTAGTATATTGTGAGTTTATCTATTGCTAATTCCTGCCCGAGAATGTTAGTACCTTCAAATCCAGCTTAAGTACAAGTGAAAGGAAATCATTTACGCCCAATGGTTCTGGAAAGTCAGGAGTGAGGAAACACATTCCAGATACCCCAGTTGGGTTCTAAGTCTGGAGTACTGGTGGTGAAATGACAAGTATTCATAATTCATAATTATAAATATTATGTCAAATTGTGTTTGTCATTCATTGATAATTATTTTAATCCTTTTTAATCTCTCCCAATTTTTTTATCTTTTTTCATTTCACCTTGCTGTTTCTCCCTTTCTTTTATTTTTTCCAACTTGCCTGTCTCTCCATTTCATCTTTGTCTCTTCTCATTTCTTTTCGTCATGGTTTATTTCCCCATTTCCTCTTTTGTAATCTCTCATTTTTTCCCTCTCACTATTAGTTATGTTGGTCTGGTAGCTGAAAGTGAAACAAAACAAACAGACAGTTCTAGGCTCCTGAATCTTACTCCCACTTTCAATACCTAAAAATTTAGGTATATTTATGTATTAATGGTCAACACCTTGGTTAAACATTTTTAGAGAAACCCCGCCCTCCATTAGTGGGCTTCACATGCCCTGTGACTTGCAGACATTGTGAAGCTTCTCTCCACTGAAGATGGACAGCTGCCTGTCCCTAGACTTAAGAAAGTCACAGATGTGATAGGGTCAGTTCTTCTTGGTATAACACAATGACCCATCATATAGAACAAAATTCACAGAAAGAAGTGAATCTAAACTGTACTTTCTCTCAAGAGCCTCGTGCTGTGCTCTGACACCCCAGGAGATAGGAGCTAAATTGAAACAAACTAAACTTTTACCTTCTGGTCGCAAAGGCATACTATTGAGAATTTTTAAGGCTTCTTAAAAACTCCTCTTTACAGAAAATAAAATTCTCAAGATATAAGAATAAAATAAGGTCCATCCAAATGTAGCCTAGCAATATTATAGGGTATGATGATTCCAAATACTGTACTTGCTTAACCGTTTCCACACTAAGTTGCAAAATTACAAAATATCCACGTTCTCAACTCTTGATTACATAATCTTTGAGATGCTCATGATCTTTTAAAAAAGATGACTGGAAGACTTAAACTTTAATGTTAAGACAAAACTAGGATATTGATCCCTTCCTTTGAGAGATTTTACCGTACATTATGAATATTATATTTAGTACAAAAACAGTTACTATACTTTTTTGAGAGTAGTCAGCTATCCAATATACAGATACTGTTATGGGTTGAACTGTATCCCCCTCAAATTCGTATGTTGATTAACACCATTATCTTGAAATGTGACTTTACTTGAAAATAGGTTTGTTGTACATGATTAAGTTAAGATGAAGTTATTGGTTGGGCCATAATCCAGTATGACCAGTGTCCCTATAAAAGAGGGGAAATTTAGACACAGACATACATACAAGAAGAATGCCATGTGAACATGAAGGCAGAGAATGTGGTGATGTATCCACAAGCAAAAGAACACTGATGATTGCTGCAAACCATCAGAATCTAAGAGCAGCTTGGCATAGACTCTCCCTCACATCCCTCAGAAGGATACAAACCCTGACAAAACCTTGATCTCAGACTTCTAGCCTCAGAACTGAGACAATGAATTTCTGTCATTTAAGCCACCCAGTTTGTGGTACCATTTTTTTTTTTTTTTTTGAGAAAGAGAGAGAAAGGGAGAATCCCAAACAGGCTCCACACCAAGTGCACAGCCTGATGTGGGGCTTGATCCTACAACCCGGAGTTCATGACCTGAGATGAAATCAAGAGATGGATGCCCAACTGACTGAGCCACCCAGGCGCCCCCAGTTTGTAGTACTTTTTAAAGCCAGTCCTACCAAACTAATATGGATTTCATTTTCCTAATAAAGGAGGAATGATGATCATCAGGGAAGAACCATGAGCTTTGGAGTCATGCAGACTGGGTTTGAATCTAGGTTCTGCTTCTTACAGATTAATTGGGGCAAGTAATTCTTTGCATGTCAATTTCCTTTTCTGTAAATGGAGATAATGGTACCTACTTTATTAGAGTGTCAAGAATATTAACATGTGACCATTTTTTTGAGTGCCTAATATATATATTTGTGTGTGTGCGCGCGTGCACGCACTGAAATAGGGTGGTGAGTCCTCATGGAGCTTACAGTTTGGTAAAAGGGGACAGAAAAAACACATTTACATGCAAATGCATATGCATTAAAACTTACGTTAAGTGTTATGAAGGAAAGGAATAGGGTGTAACTGTGGAATGTTAAGGGGGCCTTGGAGATATTGGATAGCGCCTTCTTGGTCAGACCAGGCCTTTTGGGGAAAGTGACATTTAAGCTGAGAACTCATTGATAAGAAGGAGCAAAATATGAGATGATAACCTAAATCAAGTTCCCAGCATTCTATCTGAATCAGAGTAGGTATTTGATTAAAGACAGTTATAGTGGTTATTGACCATTATATGTCTCACACTAGGATCCATTGTGTGGGGACATGAGAGCATCCATTGGCCTGGCATTTGAGGTCCTCCAGGACATTTCTTTCTGTCCTCTTTCTCTTGTCCCAAGGTGTAGGTCTGTTGTGGCTCCCACCCCAAAAGGTAGGCCCACCTCCTATCAAAGGCAGGCACCCATTGGCTTTCTCTATAGCAAGAATTTAGTTCATTGGTCTCCCTGTGGCCAGGGTCTTTTCGTAGTATCCAAATATCCTGGTGTCAGGAATATGACACCAGATCCAAATTCAATTACTACTTTCTGTAACCTTAAAGATCTTTAGTCCCCATGCCTTAAGCCCTGCTGTGTTCTCTTTTGACCCTCATCACATACCATCATCACACCCGTCCACCCAGATCCATTCATGGAGCATTTGTGAGCTTGAACAGGAATCTTCTTCTTCCTCTGGGTCATTAAAACACAGGATCTACACCTTAACTACAGCCTGCCCTCGACTTACTGTTATGTTTATCTTATCTTTCCTATTGGATTATAAGGAACTCTGAGGGCAGGCTCTTTGTCTAACTATCTTGAGTGTGGAGAGGAATGTGGTATGGTTCAGAATACGGCTAGAACTTAACTGCCACTTAATGACATTCTAAGAAGGTAGCAAAGTTAAGAAAGATATGCCAGACATAATTAGTAAACATGAGTTTTACATATTTCCACATCACATATGGATAGAAAACATTCAGATAAGGAATAAGAAAGGAGCACGTGCCAATTAACCTCTCTTTCATTTCTCCCACAGAGCAAACACTTCATTCATTGTTTATTTCGGCCAACACCAAACACGCATGTGGGAAAATCATTTTCCTTTGCTTTCTTAACATACACAGTGGTGATGAATATAAGCGAAGGGTAGAATGGGATACATGCAGTAAAAATAGCTGACGTCCCGTTTTTGCTCAGTTTTGCTACAAAAGACAATTAATGAATATTTTAAAATGGGCTTTTCTGGGCCCAAATGTCTTTGTCTGGAAAATGGGAGTACTGTTTCCTACCTTGATCTTATTTCCAAGAGCGTAAGATGAATGCGTTATGCCCTCCTCAGTGCATAGTGAGAGGTGAGAGTAGAGGTGTTATCATCTTGCTATAATGCAGAGAAGGTTGTATCAAACTATCCCTGCTATGCGGCTACAGTTATTCGGAGAGGAACACTTCTCACCCACAGGGACGCAACTACATGGCTGCGTCAAATTGCAGGGGAACCCTGCAAGGTGGCGAAGGCACTTCAAATAACACAGGCCATCAGGAGAAGACTGTTTTGTTTTTTTTTTTTTAAGACAAGAAATAAGGATTCTGATCCAGTATTCATAATTACATTTACTGGTCATCCGAAATATGATGATATTTCATCCCCTGAAATGATCTCATGTGTCATATCAATTTCTAAAGAAATTCTCCTCTAAATAATTTTGTCTGCCCATACGTTTATGGATTTTTACCACAAGGCTATGTCAAATACGAGCACTTAATTCAGAGCAAACACTATGTGCGTGTGTGTTTTTAAAGGCTTCTAAACCATATTAAATTTTCATTCATATAGGTACACAGAGACACATATTAAATAAACCCTCCACAAGAGGAACCTGGCTAGCAATGCAGCAAGAGATTTCCAAAGGGCCGAATTTATTACAAATTAATCAAATAGGTAAGATGGATCGTAATGGATATTCCAGCCAATGTAAACCGAGAGCGAGAAAAAAAAGCACCAGCAGCAAGTCAAGAGCCAAATGTTTCTGTTTTGATTTATTTAGCATTTCCGAGATGTTTCTTCTATGGGGAACAATATGCAAGGCATTGGAAATTCAGAAGGCACATCTTTTGTGTACCATAAAAATGTGCTGCTAACCTACAATACCCTTATAGAAATACAATTCAATAAGAAACTCAGTTGGGAAGATGTCTCAATAGAACAACATGAAAAAAATGGTCAATACAAGAATGATTTACTTTACTTTTACAAGGGATTCTGATGCCGCGAATAGAAATGCCTTTGGAACTTATAAAATCCAGATAAACAGAGAGTCACAGTTTTAATTCTTATCCATCTCTAATGTGCTTTTTTTTTTTTTTTTTTTTAAGCAGATCATCTCTCTAAATCGTCACTTCTATCAGCCTACTGTTTGAGCAGTGTTACAGCACTCAGCCCTCAGGGCAAAGAGAAGTCTTCACCATTGTCATATGTCGCACACATATTCAGCCATATCATGCTGAATGGGAATACAGTACTTTGTAGAAGCAGGACTGATTCCTGCAGAATATCCTGAGATACTTATCAAGCTGTTAAAGGAGACATCAGTCTTTTGTCTGTATTGCCCTTGACACATCCTCAAGGAAAGTATCTGGAAATTCTTTGTCTTCTGAAGAACCCTCGGACCTCTCAGGTCTAATGTAGGTTAAGTGCTCCACAGATCTCCCTAGAATAGAAAAGCACCTTGGCAACTGTAGTCTGGCTTGCCAGATACAAATATAATCCAAGTGCTAATTCCCAAGATCCTGTTATTTGAAGGGAGCGGCAGTAAAATGCCGAAGCTTCAGACAACATTGGCCTTGGTCAGAGAAAAGCTGAAATTCTCCCCTCAAATTTATCAGAGACGACAATAACCTCTAAAAATCCAACAAGGGTAAAATGTATAAAGGTAAATTACCACATTATCGTCCAATTATCATTGCTTGTTTTGTCAAGGGTAACAGACTATCTCGTAGCATTTGGCATTGGCTTACTGAGTCGCGTGTCCAGTTCCCAGGGCCTCTCTCGGGCAGCGGCCGTCACCTGGCCTCCCGCTCAGGGGTGCTGTGGACGCTGACCATTTTATTACACGCTGCAGGCTCTGTGTATGTCTCCCTGCCCATTCTGGAGGCATTAAGTGAAAATGGATACATTACTGGAGATTATCGGGCACTGCCGAAGAAGTCATTGTGTTGCTTTCTTTCCCCCCGAAAATGCAGAAAAAAAAAAAATCACCATGTTTAACTGTTGTCATAATTGAAACCTGATTCGATTCACAGACTTGAAATGGCACTTATCACTTCCTCATCTTTCCTGCCCGTTTCATTCTCTGCGCGAAATCATCGGACAGAACTTTACACAAATCTCCCGCAGATAAACATTTCCAGATTCACTTTTTTTTTTCTTCCCACAGATAAATCACAGTAAATGTGGAATTCTTCTTACTTCATCAGAGATTTAAAGAAACAAAACAAACCTCCCTCAGCAGATTAAACAAAACAACCAAACTCAGACAGCAAAGAGGCACGCATAACATCTGAGATTAATGGACCCACATTTCATCTCAAAGTGCTTTCTGGGCATAAACAATACATCAGGGTCACCTTATCCACCACTGAAGTGTAGCCCCCTCTGAGGCACAGAAACTATATAACAGGAGAAACACTCACTCATTCTTGAGGGCAAAGGAAGGTGACCTTTTTACTGTACTGGTAGCTTGGAGTTTCAACCCTGATCCAATCTCCTAGTTGAAGATGGAACAGAGCAACTAGACGGGAACCCCTCTGGGTTCAGTGGATCGATCCAACCAACTAATTTAACCAGAAGTAGGGGAAAGACGCTGGAAGGAGAGACAAGGCCACTGGTGAGTCCTCAGAGCTGACTGGGGCTCGCCCGCTTTTCTCCCTCCCAACCAGTCTGGACACAGTCAAGGTACGGTGAAATCCTGCATCGGTGGAAAGACTGGCCCCTAACTTAGAAATGGCTAGCCCAAGAAAGTAACTGTTAGGCTCAGTGGAGCCACGCTGGGTGACTGTAAAGGGGGATACTGGCATTGTTTGAATTCAAACACAAATGTGGGTGTTAGTTATTCCAAAATGTATAGTCAGCCAAAGGGAGTGACTTGAGGAACACAGGTGTATCTTATATCTGTGAGGAAGATATGGTATGGGGACATCCCTAAGTTGTCATTTTACAGGTACTTAGGTTTCAAGTACCTTATATCTCATTTAATCCACCAACAACCTTACGATGTCTATGTTGGTACTATTATTTCCATTTTACACATGAGCACAATGAGGTTCAGAGAATTTAGTGTCCTGTGTTACATCACCAGCGGGTGGTAGAGCCTGAATTAGAACCCTATGATTCTGACCTCAAATTCCAGGCCAGCTCCACTCCACCATTCAACCCCCTGGGTGAAGTCTAGGGCATCTGGTGGGACTCGGACCTCTGGAAGGTAGGCAGCAGATGCTTGTGAGGGTCATGAGCACATAAGCATGGAGGAGATCCAGGAAAGAGATGAAGGGAGCTGAGGGAAGCTGGGGACCAGAAGAGAAGAAAAAGAACAAACAAAGCTCAGAGAAGGCCTGACTGAGAGTTCCGGATGGCAGGATGGGATAGTGAGGCCGAGAAAGATCCAAAGGGACACAGGCACAAAAGGAGAGTAAAATCAAAGCACACCAACTCTGTTGGGACGAGGCTCATCAGAGACTTTACTTGAGTCACCAGGGATATGCAGGAGTTAGCTAGAGAGATGAAAAAGCTGGAGGAAGGTGCACTTATTCCAGGTTGAGGGAATTTGATTTTTAGCAAAGACATGATGATGCATAAAAAATCATTGACATCTGTGTACACCCCATGGGTGTGAGTGGAAAAGGAAAAGGGACCTAGCGCAGAGTGTGACAAAGCACTGTGATGGGGCTCACAGCTCTCTTGCTTTCCACTCCCGGACCTGGAGCCCTGGCTTGATCTCAAAGGCATGGGACGATGAGGGCTCGGTAGGTCAGGCTCTAGAGTCACCTTGATGCACGCTTACACAAGCGCCCCCGTCCTAATATCAAATTCAATTATTCACCCTGAAATTGAAAACCCTTCCTGCCCTTCCCATCAACTAATGTACTGAATCCCATTCCCCTGTGATTTATCTTCCTTCTGGCTGTTTACCCCCAGGGCCTCTGCATCCACTTATGAACAAGCCGGTGGAAAACCTCCCAGCACAACAAGGCCGTTCGGCTGCCCACGCTGCCTGCATCCTCTTAGCAGGCGTGCGTACACCGAATATACGGGGAACTTAATTGGGGCTTGATATGTCATTTCGTGAAAACATTCTTCAGCCATTTCATTTATTACTCCCCAAGTGAGTGATAGCATCTTCTGCCATCAGTCAGGACTTGTTTGGTCTGGTTTCACTTTAGAGTCTCTGACACGTGTTGGATGTTCGACAGCTGCCTGGGGCTGGGAGGAGGGCGCTATACTGGCTTGGGGGTGAGTGTGCTGGGGACGGCCGAGGGCTGAGAATTAGATCTGTTCCATACATCACACATTTACTGAGGACCTACTGTGTGCGCAATGCTGTGTTATGTGCTGGGAATGGAAAGGTCAATGAAAAACTGCTTCTCTGTATAACATTAACAGGTGCTCACAGTAAGGCCCGGGGGTGGGAGCTAGACGCGACAATATGTAAAGAGATCATGGTGATTCGGTGTGGGAAATGTGGTGAGGCGCCTAAGACTTTGGTGTCACGGGGCATGATGAAAGCACAAAGAAGGGGTGATGAGCTAACCCGGCAGGATCCAGAGGCTGTCAGAGAACTTTTCCTAAATGAAATAACAGGTCTGAGTTAAACCTTGAAGGAAAAGCTTTACTGGTAAAGAAGTGGGGGGTGGGGGAGTGGAGGGGTGGGAAGGGCATCCCAGGAAGAGAGAACAATCTGAGCCAAGGAGCGGAAACATAAAACAGCGAGATATCCATGGGAAACTGCCCACAGCTCCCTTAACCACCATATTGGCAGGCAATTCCTTCAAACTCTGGGCTTCCATAACTCTAGTATATTGTAAAGGTCTGATGACATAATTCACATGAAAGTCACGCTATAAACTGTAAAGCACCATGCAAAGGTAATAGATTTTAAGACTGTCATTTCGATAGTCTTTTGGTGAATTGGAAATAGACTTGAGGGGAATCTTTGGGAACTGAGCGGAGGCTTTTTGCTAGATGTTGTTGACCTCTGTTTTAGGACAAGTTGGGAGGAACTCATCAGAAATCCCATGAAGATAAGCAGAATATAATTACCTGATTTATAAGTGGGCCAATATCATAAACATTAACATGTTTGTGTTAACTCTCCCAAAACCACTAGGGGGTTTTCGGTGAGCACGGGAAGTCAATAACGAATACCTAATCCAGGAAGCCACGGCAGTTCCTCCATCAACGGTGTCAGAATTGTTTAATATTTATTCACTACCTCTTTTATATTCAATACAGGCCATTCTTCTGCCTTGGTAGATGGTAAACTAAATTATTCCATGCTGGGAGACTAAGACTGGATACAGAATACAGGCGGATGAGTGGAGAGAAGGAAGAAATCTGCTCCCCCAGCAGTTGACCACATTGCCTGTGCCTCCTTCTTTATGCTGAAGAAGCCCTGCCAGCCATGCATGGAAGAAGCAATTAGTAAAATTCTATGGTAATTCTCCAGAAGAATTCTTAGTTTAATCAAAATTATCACAACCACCACCGTAATTTTTAACTAATATGATTAAGAGCTCATGAGATACTGAGATGCATTCTATGGGCTTTGCATGTACACCTATTCAATAACCACAATAATTTTTGGAGGTACTTACTATCATTAGTCCCACTTTATGGATAAGGAATGTGAGGCTCAGAAAGGTTTTATAACTTGCCCAAAGACTTCTTCCCATGGGGGAAAGAACTGAGTATGCTACAATCTATTCCATAGTATGTAGTTTCATTGGGAAAATGGGGACGAGACAGGACACCTTGCATTCAGTAAGTGGTAGAAGAATGCAAACAGACCAAGGAAAGGATGCCTCTCTCCTTTTTAAATCCAAAAGTCTCCTTTGAAAACTCCCTTGAAAGGAAAGAGGAAATACTGAAGTCAAAGATTTTCCAATTCTCTTAATATCTAGGGTATGGCTTCATTCCAAAACATTTATTTGCAAAAACCAGGGGGCAGGCTGGATCTGGCTGGTGGGGGCTGTAAATTACTGTCCCTTGATCCAACAGAACTCCCATTAATAACTGTTATTGGTAAGAGTTTTAGTACCAAGGTCTAGGAATGGTTTTATATACATGCATGCATCTATATGTATGTGTGTATGTATATAAATATGCTCTTTCAAAATAATCCTTATAATGCCACTCTGATTCATTTTCATTCCATAGATTTCCCTGAGTAGAAGGGAATGGGAAGAAGTTGTAGCCAGAGTGCGGGGAATTGTATCCAGCCTGGGATAGAACCCAGGGGTATGTGGTGGGCATGGCGATAAGCTATCGTGTGTGTGTGTGTGTGTGTGTGTGTGTGTGTGTCTGTGTGTGTGTGTGTGTCTGCATGCACATGAGCACACACACACGTCACAGCTGAAAAAATATGAGAATAATTGGCCCGATGATACCAGAACTAAACCAAAAATGAAGAGATCGGGGTCTTTGTCACTGATCAGTTGTGTAAGCTTGGGCAAGTCAAGATCTCTGCCCTTGAATTTCCTCTTTATAAAATGGGATTGGACTAAATAGGAAGTCGCTTTTAGCTCTAAACATCTATGATTCCAAAATAGTGTACAAAAAGATGTAACCATAAGGCACGTAATCTATCCTACAGAATTTTCTACAGATTTAGGAAAGTGAATTGAGTCAACTAGAACTGTCATGATCTTAATTGGATTAAAAATGACTTTAATGGGTAATTTATCCAGTAGTTTATAATAATCATATAATTAAATAATCACAGGTACATCAGTTCATTCTTAAAAGTTCTTAGGATAGAATGGCAAGTTTTCAGAGGAAGGTACAATAAGATGTTTTTGTCACTTGACAGAGCTTTACTTCATGTTATATTTTCAAAATTAATTTATTAAATTTTGTGGAACTTTCTTAATGAGGTGAGGTAAAGTAACTTATTTTTAACTTCTCAGGAGATCTGGTTTCCTAATCAGTTCACTTAAGCCTTTTTAAGGGGAGAATATTCACTGAAGGAAGTGACATAAACCATCTGAGCACCAAAATATTCTCAGTGAAGTTCATACACCCAGATCAATCTAATTGTGAAGCAGGTACAACGAGCATGGCCCTTATTTATGACTCTGATCACCTCACTTGGCTGACAGTCTGGAAACTTGGAGAGCACACTGTTTATCTACTTGAGAGGGACAGGAGGTTGGATTTACAGAAAGGTGAGGGACAAGCAGCCTTTTCTACACACAGCTCCGTTGACAAGGCACAATTCCTTCTACCTGAGGTTACCTCTGCACACCTTTTGGCTGACCTAAGGCCCCTTGTTAATTCAATTCTGCGTATCTCCTGAGTAGCAGCAGACAATAATGCAGACATGGACAAAACTGCACGCAGTCGTGTGAGTGAACTAACGTCCAGCGGGGATTATGCTGAGACCACCAAACTCATTTCACTTGTGACCTAATCATATCTCAAACCGGCCCCCTGTGGATATGAATTTATTAGAATGAAGAATTCTTAAACAATTACTCTTGAGCGGGGGATACATGCTTTTCATCAAGCCTGGGCATGTAGGACTTCTCCTCCAACTGGTTCCAACCACCCCACCCCCTCCCAATCCTTTCTTCCCCTATTCACTGTGGCTAGGAAAAAGAAAGCGTGACTTTTCATAGCAAGTCCTGTAAGAATCTGGAATGTGAGCCTTTTCTTTGTCAGACATGTCTGGAGCAAATGCTAGGAGACAAGAAGGAAAGAACCACTTGCCCATTCAGCTTAAATCTGTACTCAACTCTTCATTCATAAGAACATAATCTTCCCTACTCCCTGGGAAGGCAGCAGAGTTTAGTGGAAATAGGACAGACGGCAGTGATGGGAAGACCCGGTGTTTAATCCTGGCTTTGCCGTTCTTAGCTGCGTGAAGTTGGGCAAGTTACCTGACCTCCGAAGCTATAGTTCTCCATTTGCAGAAAGAGGGTAATGATAGTACTAATAGCATTATGCAATTACAGTACCAATACCTATTGTACTCATGGGGCAGTTGTGATAATTAAAAGAGAACAAATCAAGCGAAGTGCTTAGTACAGTGCCTGGCACATAAGTACTTAAGAAATGATAGCTTTTATTATTGTGTTGTTATTGTCGGTTTGACTACCTTATAATAGAGCCCGAATCTGTTGGCAAGTAGGGTGCTACAGGTAGTTCTGTGTTTATTATTCACTAGGAACTCATTAGAATCTGAACAATCCTGGTGTCTCATGATCTTAGCTCACAAATATCGAGGTGAAAAGTATTTTTCAATTTCCTGTTAAATCTGGTGACAAGAATCCTTACCTAGTCGAGGCACTATGGGGCTGGGTGTCTTACAATCCTTCTGCCAGTGGGTGAATGAAGCTTAATTCCTCCTTTTCAAAGCTCTACCACTGACCAAATAGAAAGACAGTTGTGCTAGGGAGACTGGCTTTCTGCCCATTTAATTCAAGCTAAAACTTCTTTGTGCTGGAGAGAACATCAGAATTACAAACACACTGGGGTAACAACTCCTTTTTCGTTAAGAATCTGTCTTGAAATTAATTTTCAAAACAGTCTAAAATTAGAAATAGCATTCTAAAAAATTTTAGTCATATAAAGAACACTGGACTGGATCTTTTTTCCTCTTCTGTAAAATAAGGACATTCCATGTGATATTCTTTAAGGCTGGTTCCATCTTTGTAATTCTATAAAAAATATCTAAATCTCTACATAATAGTTTCACATATATGAGAAGTAAATTCCTTGCCTAGCTATAGAAAAATGCAGGCTGTTTGTTTCTGACCTTGCCACAGAAGAAACCAGAAGTTCTCCTACGGAGAGAGAAATACTTCTTAGCACACACAGGGACACACCGGAATGCAATCCCCACATCAAAATGCTGCTAGAGTTCATAACTCAAATTTCTTTATCCTGTAGCTGCTCAGGGACCCCATTAAATTGTTTTCCACAAATGCCATGAGGCTTGAACCATTTGTTATAACATTTGAGTCATTTATAAGATATTTTGATCCGACAAATCTGGAAGTAGCTGTCTAAAGTAAAATACATGACTAATGTCAGCTTCATCTCGTTTCAGATCAAAGCAGGAATATTGTGGAGTCCTACAAAACTTTTCTAGGGTGTTGAACGGATTTCTTTACTTTGGTGCTTTGGCAGGAAAGCAACACGCCATGTCACAGACTATGCTCTCCTCACTGGGAAAGAGAGGCTCCACCAATTGGATATGAAAAGCTATTTACAAACTCATGGAGCCAACCAGCTTAAATCCGATATTAAAAATTAGTATGGTATGAAAAATGCTGAAAACAAAGAAGGCACAAGTTAACGTAGAAAAGAAGACTAAAAATATTCAGCCCAGTTTTTCTTCAAGCCTACGTTGTTCACTTACTGCAGAAGCATCCTTTCTGTCACAGTGGTAATGAGAGGGACGAAGAAACCAGTGGAAGATCTGTTAAAAATGAATCCCTCCATAGAGTGATGCTATTCAGCTCATGCTGGGCGGACCAGCAGCCTGAGTAGAAACTGGACGCTTGACCAGCCACATCCCAGACCTGATGGAATCAGAATTTCGGAGGGTGGGACCCAGTAATCGGATTTCAACAAGCCCTCTAGGTGGCTGATGTATGCTAACGTGTGAGAAGCACAGAAGTAGAATAGTACAAGAGCCAAAATGCCTGCTATCATGGCAAACCCCCTATAGAAAAAATTTAGTTCTTTTCCTGCAAGAATGAGTAGGCTTGCTACCAAAGCATGCCTCCATCTCTTTGACCCTTCTTCAGTTCAGAAGCTCCATTTATTTCCTCTAGCATTCCCAGCAGAATTCACTGGTTACCAGTGAGCAGGACTTTGTTCATTTTAATCAAGTCTTTATCCATCACATCTTTTTTTTTTTTTTTTTTTAATGCACAGGAACTGGTGGCCATCATCTGTCTAACCACCAAAGAAAATGTAACAGCACACCCAAGAATCATGCCAAAAATGTCACCAAACGCACTTTTTAAAATAGAGATTTTTGTGGTATTTTACGTCCTTTGATCTTCTTTAGAAATTTGGCCTTTTTCTTATTGATTAAACTACAATTTTTCTAAAATGGCTTGTAATTGAATTATCCAGTGGAACATGCCAAAAGGGATCAAAAGTGATGGAAATAAAAATAGGAAGTTGTGTAATTTACAATACAAATGATTTGGTTGCTGCGGTTTTGATCAAATCAAACAAAGCAATAAAATAACAGGTGATTGAATTACATGGAAAGATAATGTATTGGATTTGAAGACCCTGATGTTTCTTGGTAAAGTCTGTTGAATTCACAAGTGTACTGTCTGCTTCTCCCCGGGAGATATGGCTCTCAGCAGGGTTTCCCCCCACTCAGGAGCCCTGCATGCTGGGAATACTTTTTGAAGAAAAATAACCTTAAAAAATGAAGGAAATATGAAATGGGGAGTTTCTGGTAAATTATACGCTCAGCATCATCATAAAAACAAAACAAAACAACACAAGACCCCTCAGAATTGTTGGAAATACCTCACCTAAGAAAGTGTTTAGGTGAGAGCTTAGAACTCATTCACCCCTCTCCCCCATGCCTAAGTGACCACCGAAAAACAGAACAGGGAAAAAAAATGGATATTTTACACATTGATAAAGAACACACAAACCATCAATTGATTGTGTGAGGGTCCATTTTTTGCCTTATCATTTTCTAAATACCTTATTAAAACCCTAACAAACCTACATCATCACGCACCCACGTTCACCTCGGAGAGGACAGGTGGGAATTCCCCAGCAAGTCCAGGCTAGACAGAGTCCGGCTAAGAATCTGTTACACACTTAACCTGAAAAGATCAAAATCTCCTAACACAGCAAATGCAAACTCCTCTTGCCTTACTTGGGGCTTTCACAAACAGACAATAACATTATTTACACCGTACCCATGTGTTATTTCCAGAAAATGAATTCCTATGACATAATGCAGTTAGTCATGGCTATGAGGAACCGCATGCCCTTTTCAAAGTTAGGGTTGCTACCTGGGCAAAGCCAGCCCCTGCTCCCTGCCCCCCTCCAGGAACTGGAAGTGATTTAATTTATTGCTCTGGGGGGAAGGAGGGAACTTTTGGCTACCGAACTTTCCAGACAAACTCTGAATCATAGAGGCGATTGTGAAAGCGTCAGTAAGAAATAGAAGCCTTGAATCCCTTTCCTGAGGTCTGGTTTTGATAGATGCAAAGGGTGGTGGAGACAAGGTTTAAGCAAACACGTTTTAGGGCACAGATTTTGAAAATTGAGTACCACTGTCCCACCTGCTGTGCTTCATTTCAGAATCCACAGCCATCATTAGCAGAGAACAAACTGCTTTTCCAACTGCACACCACATCGAACTGCTCCAGCTCGTGCTGGAAATTGCAAAGCTCTTATGGAGGAGCATGTCCTGAGAGCGTTCTCTCTTTGGCAGACCTTTCTGATTTTTATTATCCCGGGGTGTGCTGGGGGAGGGGAGAGGAGAAGTGTGCACGCATATAGGTTCAGGATATAAAAGCTTTGGAGAGTAGACCTTAGATTTGAGGCTATGTTTTCCATTTAAAAATAAATATACAAGGCCAACTCAGAAATCACCACAATTCTTTCTTTAAGTTGAATTTGGCATGAAAGAGCCTCCACTGGACAGTCATAACCATAGGCCCAGTGGGCTCTTCTAAACTCTGTTTCACAGACACAGGGAGTCCTGAGGACCTGGGAGAAGTCCGGCCCTCAATGCATGGCTGAGGAAGGCCTCCCGACATTAGTTCAGTCATCTTGCTGGTGTACCAAAGATCAGTGAAATGAACTGTCACTCCTCCCTTCCAAATGCCTATCACAGTAGGTAAGGACCAGCTGAGGTCCCGCCTCCTCCTCAAGGTGTCCCTGATTGAGAGTCCTCTCCACCTGCACCCACCCCGGCCTCAGGCTCCAGACTGCAAAACCCACCCAGTCTGGCACTTCATTATATGGTCATTTTGTACATGAAGGAACTAGAATAGAGAGTTGCAGAGGAGAGTGAGATTAAAATTAAGATCCAGGCCTTAGTTCTGCCTGCCACCAACTGGCTGTGGGATCAGGGCAAGTCATTTAATGTCTCTGGGTACCTCAGCTTTTTCATTTGTAAAATGGAATCACTGAGGAAGGAAGAGAGTAAGCCAAATGTTCACTCGAGTCCCTCACAGTTCTTAGACTCTCTTTTCTTCTTGCTCTTGAGGGGTTTATACTCTGCAAAGGGAAATTACATATTGAAATGTAACAAGTTAAATAAAAACAAAGGAGTCATGAACCCAAGGTGATTTGCCAAGAGATAACACAATGCAACCTATGATCAAGACTCGATTCCAAGAGCACAAATAATGCTAATAATAGCACCCCCTTCGGATCCTGAATCCTTCCATTCACACATAGGATATGGTCTCAGTTAAAAATAAGGTCAAATAACCTTTTAAGGCTCACCTGAGCTAAATCACACTTTCCTGAGAAGAACAAACATGCCGCCAGCCTCTCAATCAGTAAAATGCCTCCTACAGCATGAGCAGGATGCCACCTTCCCACAAACGGAGCTTGCAGGGACTGTGAAAGTCTACCCCAGGGGCCTGAACAAGCGGTGGGTGCCCAGGGATGAGAGTGAGCCAGCCTCGCCACAAAGATGGCTGCACTTTTAGGTTCCCAGGCTCTCCGAGTCCACAGACCCCCTCTAGGGGTTCTTCTCGCAGCTGCTCCACAGTTAAGATAAGCCTAGGAAATTGTGTGGGTCATGAAAACAATAAAATGTACCTTAAAAAGATCATATCTGCTCTCACCTGGGCAGTAAGAATGTTACATCCCTCCCCACGTCATGGCTTCAAGCACCCTCTCCATTTCCTGAGCCCCTTGGAGGATAATGGAGGCCTGTGGTAACCAGTCTCTTCTGTCGGGTGTGTGTGTGTGTGCGTGTGTGTGTGTGTGTGTGTGTGTGTGTGTCCTGGTTTCCTGGCCCTGGAGTTGTTTGCACTTTTAGTGAAAGGAAAGAAGGCTTTCAGGAGACTTCTGGATTTACATGGTGTAAAACAACAGCATGTTGAATAAACTTGGCTTCAACTGACTATCCCTCCCCAAATTTGCCTCATTATAACCCTATGACCCTTTTAAGGCATCACTTTACTTGTTTCTCCTTCTGGGGAATCCAGGCCTGACCTCTGTAGGCGCCTGGAAGTGATGAGTTGTCAGAGAATCATAAGGACAGTCATGATTTTGTTCTGAATTAAAGAGCAAGCACTGTGTGTGCAGCTAGTTCCTTTGCCCAAGAAAACTGCTTGTAAATTTTATTCTGCTCCTTTGGGCTATAAAGCTTTCTCTGCTGGTTTTGCCATAGCATGGGAAACCTGGAAACCTGAATGCAGGCTGCTCCTTCCTGAAGGAACAATGACAACATTATACACTACGGCAGCTAGGAAGTTGAATGAAATCTTAGCAAACTTTTCCATGGCAAGCTGAGCACTCTCATGGAAGAGCCCCTTGGCAAGCAACCTCAGCCTCTCAAAGTCCTGAGGGCGGTCAGGGAGTAGGGGAAGGGAGATTAGTCTTAAAAATAACAGAGACTTCAACACATACACGTGCACACAGGCACACATCCCAAAGATGAAAACCAGATTATACATCACAACCAGAAAAGTGTGCATGTGTGCATTTGCACCAAGAATAAATACAGAGAGAAAGTACAAAGTCCAGACTCAAAGTCAGAAGTAAAAGAGCATAGTCACAGAAAAATTACCTGTCTTAAAGTAAATCTTGATATTTACTAAACAAAGAAAGCAAAAAAAAAGTTGCAAACAGAACAAGATCACTGGCACCCTTTAAGACTGACTGGAAAGAAACTGCATGCTCCATGGTTGGGGCATATTCAAGAATGGGGGGGAATTGAATGGGAATCACAATTGAAGATGAAAACTTACAAAGCCTCTTACTACTGATTAGATGAGAGAATAATCTGACTATGCTTCAGAAGAAACCACACTGTGACAATTCAGTGAACAGACTAAGAGGAGGGACTGACCATCTTTAAGATCAAAAACACTGAGAGTATTAGGCAGGTTCCACTGGCCCCAAATGAACAGACATAAAATTCTCAAGGTCTATTATACTTATTGCAATGTCCAGTTCTTTTAATTCCCACACAAGATGGCAGTCTAAGGTATTCCTTTCTATTTGATCATGAATAGATACTACCAGAAACATAAAGGAAAACGGGCAGCAGCAAATTCTCTGACATGATATTTTCCCTTTATTAACTTCTCTCTAGTAACCATTGATTGCACTCTGTCCTTATATTCTCCATTTGGGCTAACATCTCAAACACACAAGAATTATTCTTACATCTTTGGGTAAGGGTGGGGTAATCAACCAACTCAAATTCCCTAAAATGAACATCATAGTCCCTAACGAACATTAGACCCACAAAAGCTCAGGTGCTGAGGTAGAAATGGCTTTTTTATATAACTTCTCACAGAGCAAAATAATTTTTTTCCAGTTTGAGTTTATTGTTGATATCCTTTGGCCTGATTAGACTGTAAAAGCAAATAGCTGGATTCAAAATCCTCAGTGATGATCTCGAGAAAGTTCACAATTGAATGGGAGAAACTTTTCAAAGTCAACAACTCAAGAAATATGAGCTTCTGGGGTGTGAAGAAAAAGAAAATAGAAAACCTAAGTTTCCCTATCAAGTATGGGGGAATAGAGTAGAAATTGTCTCCCTACACACTAACCTAATGAGACCTGAGCTCTCCCTCCTTGTGACAGTCAGCAAACATTTGATGATTATTATGATCATAAGATAAAGATTTTTGTGGATCATAACCTGTGGCTTCTGGATGCCTACCATACACTGATGTTGTCCATAAACACAAGCTCTAATACTAGTAATACAAAATCTGTAGATTTATTTAGTAGAAGATAGCTGGTATGGAAAAATGGCAGACTGTGATGTTATAACCAGCATGTTATTTGTTAAGAGTGGAGAGTGTTTGGTACTACAAAAACAAGTAAAAAAGCCCCAATGATATATTTAATTGTGAAATATAAGAAGTCTTCCTTTTAATGCTTCCTTCTTTTTTGTTCTTCAAGATTTTATTAATTAATTAATTAATTAATTAATTTATTTATTTATTTGACACAGAGAGAGAGAGAGAGAGTACAAGCAGGGGGAGATGCAGGTAGATGGAGACAGAGAAGCAGGCTCCCCACTGAGCAAGGACCCTGATGTGGCACTCGATCCCATAACCCTGGGATCATGACCTGAGCCAAAGGAAGACACTTAACCGACTGAGCCACCGAGGTGCCCCTTAATGCTTCCTTCTAAAAATTGCTTTTACTTATGTTTAGCATTGCAGGCTGCAGAAAGTCATATATGTATATACCTACATGACAAAATGTCTCCTGTGCCATTAACATTCATTCATTCAACAGATATTTACTGAACACCTCTGATGTGCCCACAGACTGTGTTCTTAAATCAGGGGACACAGCAACAAATAATGTGGACAAATTCCTTGTCCTTACAAAGCTTATATCTGGCTTGGACAGACAGAAAATAAATAAATATGGACTATTTCCAGTGGCCATTATGGTAATGGTGAAAAGTAAGGCCAAGTAAGGAGGAAGATAGAGGGTAGTAGGGCAGCACGGTAAGGGGCTGGGGTGGGCTGCTCTTTAAATTGGGTGACCAGGAAAAGCTGCTTTTAAGATGCCATGTGATCAGAGCATTCAAAGAAGAAAGAGCACATGGACATGGGGGCAGAGGAAGTCCTGAGAAAGGTAACCTAAAGTCCTGAAGGAAGGTGAGCTTGGTACGTTCAAACAGCAAGAAGGCCGCTGAGCCAGAGCAAGTGGACAAAGGAGAAGGCTGTGGGAAATAAAGTCAGAGAAGCAACTTGCGCAGGAGAGGTCAATCATGAAGAATCTCAGAAGCCACTGGACATCAGGTTACTTGAATGCCATTGTGTATCTGTGTTCAACATTGTCTCTTTCCCAGTAAGGAGATACAAATTTTCTAATTTGGAAAACCCTATTCTTTCCTGTTTTAAACAAATAAACAAGACAAATCTGGTTGACTTGAGCGTGGCTCAGTTATTCTTTTTTTTTTTTTTTTTTAAGATTTTATTTATTTATTTGAGAGAGAGAATGAGATAGAGAGAGCATGAGGGGGTAGGGTCAGAGGGAGAAGCAGACTCCCTGCTGAGCAGGGAGCCCGATGAAGGACTCGATCCCGGGACTCTAGGATCATGACCTGAGCCGAAGGCAGTCGCTTAACCAACTGAGCCACCCAGGCGCCCGGCTCAGTTATTCTTAATTCAATTTTTTGGTAACTAATTCTTAACCCACCCACCAAAAACTCCACTCTTGTGATAAGGGAGTACAGATGGGCTCCTGAGGGATATGGAAATTAATCCCAGTTCTGCTGAAAGACATTTTAATAACTCATATGTTATTTTACCTTGTGTGAATTGCTAGCAAGCAGGCTTTCTTCAAAACTTTCTGAGGAGCATGTCTGTAGGGGTTCGCCACAGGAATTGCTAAAGTTGGAATGCAGAAACTTTTTTTTTTTTTTTACTAGATAGCATACACATTGTCCCCACTTCCTCCCATTAAACAGTCAACCACTATCAGTTTAGGACCTACTATGTGACTACAGTATGGAGCTACAAATTTAAATATAAACTATAGTTGTAGATGTTAAACTATATTAATTCTCTAGAATCAATATTTTACTGGCTGATAGGTATTCCTGTTATTAACAGTCTTTTATCAAAAGTACTGATAATACTCTGATCATGATACATGAGTAACTGCTTATGCATATTCACTCAATACTTAACTTCCACAATGTATATTGAAAGCATTGAAGGCAAATATTTGTCTAAAATATTTATTTTGGAGAGACAACAAATTACTGGCTAATTTTCCTCTCACCACTTCTTCTGCCTAATTCTAATCCATCCCTGTAGCTGTCAGCTTCCTTCCAAGCCTGAGTTGTTGGTTGTTCTTCTCAAAGGATCCCATGGCAAACTGGTCTTCTGCTATTATAACATTAATTATAAGTGCTTAGTTACTTGTCTGTGACTCCTCCAAATTCGATAAGCACCAATATTGCAGGGGCCGTGTTTACTTTGCTTCCTATCATTTCTATGATGCCCAGAAAAAGTGCCAACACATAGTAGGTGTTGAATAAATATTTGCTTAAATTAGCACTTAAGGATGCAATTTTGAAAAAAAATATGGATTCACAGGATCCTCAAGTCTAACAATTTAATTCATTTAATTCTGTTGCAAAAGGGCTATTACCCTTTAAAATGGACAGCCAATTTTAAATGCCACATAGGGACTGTTAGAGAATTTCTATCCCATATGCCAAGGAGGCTAAGTAAACCAGTTTGTTCTGCATATGATTAGAAATATAAAAGTCTTGGGAATCACATTTTTAAAGCTCATGCCAGCTTTTATTGTTGGTAGTTTTGTAAATGCATTACATATTCTATCATATTTGTGAAGTCTTCAAAGCACATACAATATAAAAATCTTCTGCGAAAAACAATAACACACAACATAAGAAAGAAAGATCTCACAGTGTAAGTTCACAGAGGAATTCAAGATGGCAGCCGGCTCAATCCATTCTATATATAATTGGGATTTCATTTATGATCAAGCATGGGACTCAAGATCCACTGGTAGCTCTTTCCCCCCAAAAGATGAGACCGCAGGCATTGGTACCATTAAGCTTTTCCATACTTTTTGCATGGGAATTTTTGGAAACAATGGTCAAGGTGGTATGGGTACCAGCAATTACAGTTTTGGACTGAGATTTCTTTTTGCAACCTTGGAATTCTAGATAACAATATCTAGGTAATATTGTTGTGCATGGGACAAAAATGTTGAGGTACCTTTGTCATTCAGTCAGCTTACAACAAAACAATTAGACCTTCCCTATTATGTCATGAATGTTTCCTTGTACATCAACATGAATTCTCTAGAAAGAGAAAATTAAAAGAAAAAAGATGAAGAAAGCATAACTGGAAAAAGTTTTAGTTGGAGTAATTCCCTCTTTCAGCTTTCTCTTCATCTTTTCTGACAGAGGTCAAATTTTCCCCATGTGTCAAGCAATATTTCCCATCAGGTTCTTTGGAACATGTATTTTTTCAAGAATCACATTTTCAATGGGGCTCAATAATCTACATATAAGGATGCAAGGCTCTTCCCCATTGTCATGTCCTCTTTTAACAAAGGAGCAAGAAATAGAACAACATGGCCTATGGAAGCTCTGTTTCAATGGCTTAGATTGAATACGCTGGAGCCATGGGATCCAAACGTATCATTTTATCTTATCAATTAGGGTCTTTTTATTTCCTTTTTTGATCATCTATTGAGCAACTACCACATGCCCAATATGATCTTTATATATTTTCTCCAATCCTTGAAACAGTTCTACAGCATGAGCATTATTATCTTCATTGTAAGAGTAAGTATCTTATCTCTGAGTTATTAAGTGGTTCAACTGGCATGGAAACTCAGGCCATTTACAGTACCTGTGGCTATTATTAGTGTTACATCATGTGCATTATATAGTATAGATATTAATGTAATTATTGTTGTAATTGTTAACATTGTTATATAGCCTAGTCAATGCCTTCCTTGTTTCTTACAGGGACAAAGGCAACTCCTTTTGGTTTTTGCATTAGCATTCTCTTCTGCCATCATCTTATGTGTATTCCTGGTTATACTCTGATAACTGTGGAAATTTTACAAAAAAATAAATCTTGAGAGAGCTTAGTGCATATTTTTTGTTGAAGTGATTGCTTGAATTGTAGCTCATGAAGAAGATGGTGACAAGGGGAGTATAGATAGTGTAGCTGCCTTGTGAGTAGCTGAGTTTAGAGTATGTTAGGCCCTTCAAAGTCCCTGGAAGTTTGCATAATTCCTGGATGAGATGTTCTTACCTCAATCAAGACCCCAGATTGGCTCAATCTGCTTTTTTGGGTGGGAGGGGACACCTTACAGTAAGTTATTAGGCTAGGACTGAAAGAAAAAGGAGACACAGAGAAAAGGGTTTTACCACATGATACTATGAACATTTAAGGACAAAGGCTTGGAGATAGCAGAGCCAGTGAAGAGAAGAGTGGCAGAAGATACTGTTGAGAAGGCAAAACAAAACTATTTATTTGCTAACAGGGATAAGAAGAGGTATAGAGAGGGAGCCTGTTTTTAGGGAGCACTCTGGAAAACAAGGACAGAATTTGGCTTTGCAGTCATCTTATTTTGGAGAGAGAAAGAAAACATAAAATATCAAAGATGAAATAAGATGACTTCAGAAGTGAACTGAGTTGTCTTGAACGGGTCAGAACAGAGTACTCTGTAGCACGGGCAGGACAAGAATTCAGTTTTGGCTAGGAGCAACTCAGATCAGCAAAGCTAGATTTGAATGCCAGGGATCTGACAGAAGGTAAAGATACTTCACTGAAAAAGGTAAGGAATAAAATGGGGAGGAGAAAGACAAAGTTAAAAAAAAAAGGGGGGGAATGCACTTAAACTAGAGTTAGACACAGAAAGAAAGCAAAAGAAAAACACAAAGAGGTGCTTTGGGGGAGCATCACCCCAGTATTCCCACTAACCCCATCTGCCTGTTGCCTTTAATTTAATATACTTTTTAGTCTATTGAACTTGTGGTGTTAGAATAAGTGCAAAGATAATTTTTAATGCTAGTATAGATTTGGGAACCTATAAATAGTATTTTATTTTCTTATATTACCCTCATGGCTTGAAATTAATTTTTGGATGGGGAGCAATTGGATGAATTAGATGAAATAATGATACTGCTGCTCATTAGAGGGTTTACTCACTTGGTCTTTTCCCTGAATAATGATTCACTTATTATTTAATATATAAACGTGCTCCACAGAAAGTTCCCAGGGCAGTTATCTCCCTGTTTTGTGACATGCAAATTCTAGAGACTGTGACACCAAACACATCAAAGTCCAACACAGAAGTCAGAAATCTACACCCAGATCCCTTAAATAAGGGCTTAAGAGAGTGTGCCTTTCCCCGCTGAGCTGCTGTGGGCTACGCTGTCTTCTGAGGGTCAGAAAAGGCTCAGGACCATTAATACCCTAGTCATGAACCTGAAATCTAGACCTAGCAGACGCTTTCTGAGCCTAAAGAAACATGGATTCCAGGGAGGAGACCAAAATGAAAAAAGAAACACAAATCTGAAAGATTATATTCAAAAATCCTGGTGAGAGGAAAAAGGAGAGAATGTGACAGGGAGGTTGCCATGTGCTCTTTTGTTGTTGTAAGAGAGAGTTGTCAATGTTTCCTAGGACATATTACTACGTTTTAAGAAAAAGTTACCTTTTAAGGAGAGGAACGGCCTTGGATTTCAAATTCACCTTTAATACTATTGCCCTTCATTGACAATAAATCAAGTTATTTACATATTATGCAAAATACATATTACCAAGCTGACCTTTCATGCCGCACTATTAAGAGGGATAGTGTTCCTTTTACTGTTAAGTTTCATCTTCAGATTCACTCTGTTTTACTTTTTGTTTCTCCATGTAAAGCAAATCTTCATTAAAATAGTCCCTAATACAGAGGATAGACAGATAGGGATGTTTACCTTCCATTTACATCGGTTCTGTAAGAATTTATTTTTAAGGAGACATGCAATTATACATTGATATGTCTTCTAGTAGCTAATATTAAATATTAGAATCACAAAAGTAATTTCTCTTGAGGTAAATCAAAGAGAAAGATAGCATTTTGAACATCAACATTTTTAAAACTACACATCATCTAAAATATTTATTTTATAAATTGTTCCTACTAGCAGGGAAGCATATTCTAATCCTGTGAAATAATTCACATCATTCTCATTTGTGTGTTTAGTATTCTTTGGGCCGAGCAGATGGTGATAGCCCCTTACACTGGCCTGCTAGCTTTCCCTTTTCAAGGCTTACACTCAACCTAGTTTAGATGACCACTTAAATGTGCTCGGAGATCGTATTTTACAAAACAAAACAAAAAAAGCAACCCAACAAATTCTGCTTGCAATTACCCTGCCCCACATGGTTTTATCTCGAATAGTCAGAGCTCACAGATGGAGTTGAAAAAAAGCTGATGGAGAAAACAGGACAGACAAGAATCCTATCTAAAGAAGTTTGCGTAGTATTTCTATGAGTCAGGTCGTATTCTGTCAACTCCTCTCTCGATGGAAATAAAAACGACAACTTGGTTTCAGACAAAGTGCCCCAAAGACTAATACCCTAGCCCCAATTATTCAGGTCACCTTCATGTGAAGTGACAACTGTACTTGGCTCCTTGTGCCAACCTCTGAGTGAGTTGGCTGCACTGATGGGATGTGGAAAACCAGGGGAAGGTCTCACCTGATGCCTGCATCCTCTTCTCAGAACACAGAAACCTACTTTGAAAGACACCAGAAGGGGAAATAAATGGACTTTAAACGAAATTTGCAGAGATACTTGAGCTTCAAACTAAAACTGCCACTACTTGGGATTCCTAAAAGCCTTTTCTTCCACCTACTTCCTAGATTTTAAAATAAACCTCCCTTAGGCGGTATTGCATTTCTTAAAGAAAAAGCCCAACTCCGACTCTGTGGATTTGATTGGCCATGTATGGCTCAGTGATTGCCAGGTGCCAAATTGTTGGCCACCTTCCTCAAACTCTCTTTCTCCGCAGAATAATCATGCAGACATATGACCTTTTTTGTTTTTGTCTTGTACATTGTACTATGACCCTGAAGAGACAGTTTCATGAGAAATCAGTGAGGGAGGGCAGTGACAATGGGGAGAATATAAGAGAAATGCAATGAACCCTTGATTCCTTTATTTTCTTCTATTTAGACTCCACAAGACAAGCAAAACAGAGACTGGGGATGGGCAGAGGAGAAAAAGAAACATAGAACAGGCATTCTTCTTACGCCTCGATGTGAGAAGGCTACCAGAGATAAACTGTTGGAAGTACTGGGAAATGAAAAGAAAGGAGAAAGCCTCCAGACAACAGAGGGATCGGCGTGTTTGGAGTGTGTGGGGCACTGGCTAGCTTGCAAATATTGCTACTAATATTGGATGGATGTGCATTATCAATACAGATTAAAAGGTCTCCATTTCACTTGGTTAACACTCCTGCCCCATGAGTAAATGCCAGATTTAAGCTAATCAAGAGGCACACTCAGATCAAAAACCCACTGATACAGCTTTACGTGGCAGCCAGGGACAGGGTTACGGGGGATTTACCAGATCTTAAGTTGTGTTGTTGCTTCCAAGTGATCTCAGACTATCCTGCTCTCTTTCTCCAGTTGGTTGGGCTGGTGGAATGAAGCTACACACCTTTAAGCGCTGTGGGAAAATTCGGAGTCTAGACTTACTTTATCCTCGCCCTCTTTGTTTTTAAGAATGGTCAAAGCTTGAAATTCACCCTCCAGGATTTGGAGGGCATTTGCAAAAGAAAGTTAGGGTACTAACAGCTTTCAAATTTACTTTTCTGTTTTTCCTAGGGCCCCATTTATACAATCAAACCGAGAAAGTATTTGAAGTTTCCGAGGTTTGATTCTGGAAAAAAACAAAACAAAACATCAAGCCTGGACACGGTACCTTTTTCAGTAATATTTCTTGAAGGGAAGTTAAATTTCTAGGTAAGTTTTACTACGTAGATGGTCACACACACACGGTATTAATTTTTGACCTGATAAGGAATGTTGTTCACTGTAAAAAACAAATTACGAAAACAGAATGAATGACTCATGTTTTTAAGCAACAGCAGTAGCACTAAAAATAGCTTTTATGGCCTCACCGTGTTTGTGACCCTTGAAACTCTGCATCTCTCAGACCAGAGAGACGGGTCCCTGTAGGTACGGGTCTGAGCCTAGTCCCATTCCCAACTCCTGTGGGTCTCCCCAGCTGAAACATCACTGGTCTAGTTTCACGGCCTGATTCCCAAGATGGGAAAATGTTTTGAGGCACTCAGGCTCCAAACACAAGAGTTAAGGCGGAAAGAGCACAGTCAACAAGCTCTATCATCCCCCAGGGGTCATCTGCGCTTTGGTTTCACACTCCAACACCACATGCTCATTGACCAAGGGACAGAGCAGGACTAAGGGGTATTTTTCTAGGCTTGCAGAATACACAGAAACATAAGCATCAGAGATGAAATGGTTAGTTCAACTTGAGGGGTTTCTCCAAGGCTGTTTTGGAAGAGCATGCTCCCCTCGCTCTCCTGGTGAAGTAGAGGCCTGATCTCAGCTCTGGCACTGGGTGGGGGGGCCCCAGGGCAGGCCCCAGGAACAGAGTGCTCTGACTGACACAATATAATTTGGAGCCATTACAATGTATTGTATGTAGGACACTACTGCGGAGCTCTTAATATGCAGAATTTTGCATAGTATGAATGCTAATCATTTTTACGATGATGCTATTCATATAATATGTAATACTTGCTAAACAAAATTATGAAACATAATTACTGCTCAGACACAGTTGCTGCTTTCAGTCCTCAAAAACCCAGTCATTTAAAATTGTGTTTTCTTTAAATAAATGGCAACAATCCCCGCTAAAGACTATGTGCCTAGATAATTTCCTTTTCAAAAAAGGAGCCTTTTTATCTTTAGTGAGTGACAAAACATCCTTTATGAAAGGTTTATAACTCAGCCATTTAAATTCGCTTCAGGCTGAAATTTGGCATGCAACTTCTCATCCTGGGAGCACAGTTTTTATTTTACTAAATTTTAGTGAAATTGGTTTGGCTGGTTTTTAGTCACAGGGAAGCAAAGGGGCTAGCTCCTCCCTCTATTTTCAGCTAGATAATGACAGAGCCTTAATTATATACCATCTCTCCGCTCGCCTCTCACAGCAGGCTGAGGTAACATGGAGCACGCCTGAATAAGCATACATGTGTCTGCATGGACACAACACGTGGGTGTCCAAATACACACGGAAAGATCGGTGAGAAAGTTCCCTTTCATTCTGCCTCCAGTTGAACTGAAGAGCAAATCTACGGTTTCAGAGTCACACAGAGATGCCCTTGTATTGCTCCCCAAGGAGCAGCTCGTAGACAAGACAATTTCTTCCCTCTGGCAAGAGTATAAATTGGGAACATAAAAAAAAAAAAAAAAAAAGAACGAAAACTAGGAGTGCAAACAGAACTTTACCACGATATCTTCCCCTCATTTGGGGAAGGCATTTTGGGAAGGTTTTCCCAGTTTCTTCAATTTGTGAGGGGGTAAAAGAAGGCAAGTTCAGAAAACACCACAAAAATCAGGCTTTCATTTCAATTTGCCACCAAAATGATGATGAGAAGTTTCCTGGGAAGTGTAAACTGACTTGCCAAATGAAACAAACAAACAAACAAAGAAAAACCAAAACAGAGCAGCTGATGGCCTCTGAGCACAAAACGTATGTGGCAAGAATGTAACTTTAATTATAAAGCCTCTTTCCTCGGATCAGCATAGTTTAGGAAGAATTTTTAAAACAAACAAAATATATATCCTGAGTGCTGAAAAACCATAAATCAAGGTTAAGGGACAGTGTGGTTCTAACAAATATAGTGACAGGTTAAGATCAAGGGATACCTTGACATTCTCCTCAAAAAGGTCAATCTAACTGGTCTGCAATGTAAAAATGAAGAGCCTGACATCATTGCCGTGGTGAAAGGTCAGACACCAGCCGATTGGTGATAGAATTATCAAATTAACCAATCGATGTGTGTGAGTAATAGATGTAAGCAATCCTCTGGGAGGGCCACAGGGCAAATGCCAGCTCATCAATAACACGTTGCTGTGGACAGGAAGCTCCCTGCTTCAATCCCTGTCCCTTCCATTACCAAGAGGAGCCAAACCATGTCCAATGAATATCCTATTTACATATTACATTCTAAAAGGGATGAAAGGCCACTGCTTAAAATATTAGCCCTCTGCTGAAATCTCCCACAAATCTTTGTAGAATAATTACTATCCTAGGTAGAAAAAAGAATGAGCAACTCTTCTCTTTGCATGACAGAAACATTCATGTCCTCCTAAATTAATAAAAAGAAGCAACTCTTCCTCTACCTGCTCTTACCAGAATCAGGACAAGACTCCACTAGTAAAAAAAAAAATTATCTGTGGTAGTTACAGGTACATAAATCTTACACTTGATTGTATGCCAACTTTTGCATTGTTTAAAAAAAATTAAAGATGCACCTATTATCACAGCGACATTAAAATGTTTCAGAGGTATTATCACAGTGGGGGTGATAACAGTTCTCGCTACTAATTAGGGATTTACTCTCCATCAATATGTGAGCGTAAGTCCTATTAATGTTAATGGGGTTGCACATCTGTATTGAAGGCAGCGTAGATACCTAAGTGAGTACGATTATCACCCTGCCTGTGAACATCTCTGAATGTTTGCATAGCACTTTGATTACAGGACTTTCTTGACAGAGCCCCAAGAAAAACTCCAATTTCAGCCTAGCTGACCCATTTCCAGTAGTTTTGGCAAAATACAGCACATGGCTTACATAATTTCAATAAAGCTGCGTGAAAAAAATTTTGGTCAACAACTTGGATGTTTGGTTTACACAGACCATACATTTGGCTGTGTGCGTATCTCTGCAGAGAGAATTAATACGCACATACACACACAGACACATTTTCAGCCGGATATGGTAATATGTCAATGCTGACAATGCTTTTGTCTGCCCGATTAACATGCTTAGCCATCTACTCCTACAAGCAACGCTTATGGGCTTCAGAAGAAGAAAGTATTAAAGAATGAAGTATTATTGTTCTGACTAATAAAGATGTATTTCTCACATTTGCCCTCTGAAGGTGAATAACTCGGGATATTTATTTAAAGACGTTTTTAAAAATTTTGCAGTTATGATGTTAGACCTCTACTGACTAATACGGTAGCCAGCGGCCACATTTGGCTCTTTAAATTAATTAATACTAAAGAAAATTTATAAAACTGAGTTCCTCCATTGTACTAGCTACATTCCTAGTATTCAGCAGCCACATACGGCTAGTGCATATTAGACTCCACAGAACAGAAAGGTTTCATCATCCAGAAAATTCCACCGGGCAACACTGTCTACAGACTGCACGGCCTTGCCCCATGGAGGACTTGCATAGCCTCGTCTTGGACCCAGACTCTACCCTTACCCCCTAATACCATGCTGAATCAGTCTTGCCTGTATATCCCTCATTCAACAATGAGATAAAAACAACTTTCAATATTCATCTCTTACAGGAAATGCAGCAATGAGGACTGGTTGTGGAAATAGCCAAGAAACGGCTTTTCTATTTGTAGCAATTTTCATTTGAATTTTGGAGGACTTTTCCCATTCACTTTTCACCAGGTCCCAGAAAAAACGTTGCTCCTGAAGTTGCTTGTGTCTCGTACTTGAGCTCATGGAGGGGGTAAGGAAACTGTGCTGAGGTTAAAAGACAGAACAGCAGAGCAGATGAGGAGATGCTGTTGCTTTTGCAGGAAAGAAGTGTGTTTGCACTTTGCGGACTAGGGGTTCAGCACTTTGGGTCAGCTCTAACGGGTCTCCCAGAATAAATATACTCGAGGGTTGCCAGGCCTGGTCCTGCTCCTGGCAGCTGCATCTGAGGCTCTCTAGGAGGGGAACTTGCTCCTGGACATGAATTCATTCTCTGCCAGGTGCAGAAAGCAAACAGGGAGGTAAACAAATACAAAAAGACTTGATTTGTTCCAGCACAGTGCAGGGTGATGGAATGACTGTGTACGTTGTGTGTGTGCCACTGTGCCTCTCTTCCTGCCTTCAAAGGCTCCAAGTTCATGTGCATGCCCTTCCATTTTATCAGTATTAAAAATGACATGACAACCAACGAGGTCTGGTTGCAGAAGCTGTAAGTAAGCTGTCACCCTTCCCCAAAACTCCATGGAAATATGGAATATCTAACCATCTCTGAACAAGCTCAAGGTTCTAGATTAATGAACGGCATTAACAAGGCACTGATGTGAGGAAGTACAACCCACTTACAATGTCACTGTACACTGCTCAATGGATCCTGAAGAAAAATTAACAGAGGCAATGGTAAGGAAGGAAAAAAGGCAATATAATGGGGCTTTAGATGTTAATTTCAAATGGCATAAAAATGTTTAGCAATTTTCTCTCCAAGTGTCATAAGGTAATTATTTAGTAATATAAAACACAAAAGCCATGAAAAATTGATCAGGCAAATAATGGGTTCAAAATTTATAGGCAACCTGTCTCCATATTTAATATGAGATTGTTTACCTGTCCACGAAACAAATATACAGGGTAAGTCACTGTCTTTGGTGATGCTCAGACACAAAATCTATACGGCCTTATTACTCTGACTTTGCCCACACAAAGAGAACTTCTTTCCATAATGGAAAACATCCTACTTTGTGAATATGGTAAAGCCAAGCCAAAAAGCAACAAGAGAGCTCACAATATTCCAGTGAAAACAATGCAATTCTAATTAAAACTCCTCCACTGCCACCTCTGGCCACAACATTCCCAAAACCTACCAAGAACTCTAGATTTGAGCAGATGAAAAACCAATAAAAAGCAGATCAACAATGCTGAGGTATTGAATTGGACCTACATGTTCTGTTTGAATCTCCGACTCATAAAACAGTATTACAAAACGAGCATGTACCACTCAGCAGGAAACTCGACAATCTAATCATCTCCCCTATTCTGAGGCTAGCCAATTTATAATATGTTCTGGAGGTTACTCTTCTTGCACTTGAAACAGCAGCATTCATATCTGCCAAAATGTAACACAAAATATTGTGTTTCGACTAAAAGAAAAAATTAAAAAGGAGTTAGAAAAGGTTTTATTTAAGCACGACCAATTTGAGTAATCATGAATCATATTTGTTAAGTATTAAAAAACAAGTGGGCATTCTTTTAAAGTGGAGGAGTAGAAGCTATATTTTATTAGCAAGGCTTTTGTTGATGTGTTTTTCTTTCTCCATTATTGGAATGTATGGTTTTAACTGAATAATTTTGCTATTCTTTTAAAAAATAAAATATATAACACTTTGTATATTGATACACTCTTTGCTTTCAGTGAAATCAATCTCAGCCACAGGATTCTATCAAAATCCCTTCTGATACAGGCATATTCCTATATTTCATACTATAGTTACTATTTGTTGTGTGTTAGTATGAAGTCTGATGTCATGGAAACAAAAAGTCCGATAAAACAGTTGTTTCAAAAGAGTAGAAATTGCATGTAGATGATGTGTATTCAGTCTGTTAATTTTAAATTTAATTCCACTAAAAATCAAATAAATAAAATCCAGTCCTAGGCCACTTCTTTAATGCACATCAGATACCTATGAAAGAGAGTACAACAAGACCCTCCAGGGTATGTATTTGTTTACCTCCCTGTTTGCTTTGCTATCTTGGGCAAGATAGAGTGCCCAAAAGGACAGCAGAGGAAGATCCTGAATTCACACCCTCCCATGTACACTGAATCTACAGCTACATATGGAACAATTCCTTCCGAAAAAGACCTGAAATCTAGCTGAAAAGTAGCTGAAAATGGACACTGAGATGAGTAGGAGAGGCAGAGACTGGTCGCACCAAAAACTCCATCACTGTGCAGGGGCCCCCAATCAGGAGGGATCTCATAAAACAGGAGCTTCTTCCTGAGGGGTTTATGCCCCACAGCAGGTACCCCAACCATTGGGACCTGAACCTGAGAGATAGCCCTCAAAATATCTACTTTAAAAACCAATGGGGCTAAAAACAAACACAAACAAACAAACAAAAAAACACTGGGGCTTACATCCTGGACACCCAAAGGGCTATAGGGAAATGAGATACTGTTCTTAAAGGACACATGTGCAGATCATTCACTCCAGGGCTCAAGGCAAAAGCAGCAGTTTGAAAAGCCCAGACTATGTGTGAAGGAGATCCATTTGCTAAATCCTAAAGCCTCTGCCAGAGGGGTAGGGTCCTGGTGGGACTGGAATGAAGACATTGGTGGGCACCAATTTTGCACTCTCCCTCCACCTTACTAGCACTGGCAGGCACACCCAGTTTATACAACCTCCTGCTGCCTTGCTAAAACTGGCAAACGTGCCCTCCCCCCCATGCCCTCTCTCACTCTGCTAACGCCAGTGGGCACGCGTGGTTCTTGTGCTCTCCCACTGCCCTGTTAAAGCCGATGGGCACACACCACCCCTGCACTCTCCAGCTGCCTTGCTAAAGCCAGCGGTATATGCAGACAACAAAGGGAACTCTCCTTGATTACCTAGTTCTGGTGGTTGGGGGCCTTGCATTCTAACTTCCCATGAAACTATAACAATCACAGAGATAGTTCTTGGCAAGCTACCGCCCCCAGGGCACTGTACAGACAGCAGACTGAAATACACTCCCTATTGTCCCATAAAAAAGTCCTGTTCACTTGTCCTGGAGCTTCCGCTTAAGGAGATAAGCTTCAGGTTTGCCACACCTCTAGAGGCTTCAGAGGTACTCTTAGGGAACAGAGGCTGGGGGATTCCTTCTTTGTGTTCTCCCTAGGACTTGCAACAGCTCACCAGTACATTCCAGAAAGGAGCTTATACACATATCTGGAACCCTGGATTTTTGCAAATATCACCCAGGAGACACCTCCAGATCTCCTGGTCTGGAGGCCAACAGGGTTTACAATTGTGGTCCCATGGGACTGTATATATTGGTGTACTTTAAAAGCTTGACCCGAGGGCCTGGCTTCCAGTCAGCCTGAAACTAGGTGCTGACTGAGATCCTTTCCTTTGGAACACTGGTAGGTCTTGGCACACCCTCAACACTGGTACCTATAAAGAATAAATCAAGCTGCTTAGATAATCACAAAAGTTGAGAGACAGTCAAGAGCTGGGGCAAGGCTGAATGACAAATTCATCTCCTATACAACACACTCTCTCAAGATAGGGAGAAGAAACACAAAGAGTTAAGCAAAATGAGGCAACAGAGGAATATGTTCCAAAAGAAAGAGTAAGATAAAACCTCAGGAAAAAACCTTAACGAAACAGAGACAAGTAATTTACCTGATAAAGAGTTCAAAGTAATGACCATAAAGATGCTCACTGAACTTAGGAGAAGAATGGATAAACACAGAATTTCAACAGAGACAGCAAATTAAAAAAATATCAAAACGAAGTTACAGAGCTAAAGAATACGACTCAACTGAAAAAATACATAGAGGGGCTCACTATCAGACTAGATGGAGCAGAAGAAAAGATCACTGAGCTTGAAGACAGGGCAGAGAACTCACCTAAACAGAGCAGCAAGAAGAAGAAAAAAAAAAAGAGGTAGAAATGAAAATAGCTTAAGGGACTAGTAAGACAACATCAAGTGGAATAACATTTGCATCACAAGGGCCCCAGAAAGAGAGAGAGAGAAAGGGGCAGAAAACTTATTTGAGGAAATAATGGCTGAAAGCTTCCCTAATTTGGAGAAGGAAACAAACATCCAGACTCAAGAAACCCATAGAGACTCAAATAAGATAAACCCAAAGAAATCCACACCAAGACACATAATTAAAATGCCAAAAGTTAAAGAGAGAATCTTAAAAGCAGCAAGGGAAAAATAATTTGTTATGTACAAGTGTGCCCCCATAAGACTTTTAGCAGATTTTGCAGGAGAAACTCTACAGGCCAGAAGAAGATGGCATGATAAATTCAAAGTGCTGAAAGGGAAATACATCCAACTAAGAATACTCTAGGGGCACCTAGGTGGCTCAGTCGTTAAGCGTCTGCCTTCGGCTCAGGTCATGATCCCAGGGTCCTGGAATCGAGCCCCACATTGGGCTCCCTGCTTGGCGGGAAGCTTGCTTCTCCCTCTCCCACTCCCCCTGCTTGTGTTCCCTCTCTCTCACTGTGTCTCTCTGTCAAATAAATAAATAAAATCTTAAAAAAAAAAAAGAATACTCTAGCTGGCAGGGTTATAATTCAGAATTGAAGGAGAAATAATGAATTTTCCAGACAAGCAAAAGTTAAAGGAGTTTATCACCAGTGAACCAGCTTTATGAGATACATTAAAGAACTTTAAGTCGAAGAGGAAGGGTACTAGTTAGTACAAAGAAACATATGCAAGTGTAAATAAATCTCACTGGTAAAGGTAAATATATATAAAGGTAGTGCATTAATCACTTATAAAGGCTAGTAAAAAGGTTAAAGTAGTAAATACAGAACTACAATAATTAGTTAAGGGATAAACAAAATATAAAGGGATATAAAACATGACAACAAAAATGTAACACGGAGGAAATGAGTACAAATGTAGAGGCATCCAAATTGGAAAGGAAGAAGTAAAACTGTCACTATTTGTAGATGACATGATTTTACGTATATATATATAAAAAAAAACTCTAAAGATTTCCCCTCAACACTTGTACAACTAATAAACGCATTCAATGAAGTTTCAGGTACAAAATCAATATATAAAAATCTGTTGCATTTCCATACACTAAAAATGAACTATCTACTACCCTATTTACCCTATTAGCATAAAGAGGCATTTTTCACAGAACTAGAACAAACAATTCTAAAATTTGTATGGAACCACAAAAGACCCCAAATAGTCAAAGCAATGTTGCAGAGGCATCATACTTTCTGATTTCGAGCTATATTACAAAGCTATAGTAATCAAAACCATATGGTATTGGCATAAAAACAGACACATAGACCAATGGAACAGAAGAGATCCCAGACATAAACCCATGCATATATGGTCAATTAAACTAGGACAAAGGAGACAAGAATATACAGTGGGGAAAGGAAAGTCTATTCAGTAAATGGTAAACAGCCACACACAAAAGAATGAAACTAGACTACTATGTTACACCATACATAAAAATTAACTCAAAATGGATTAGAGACTTCAGTGTAGGACCTGAAACTGTAAAACTCCATGAAGAAAATATAGGTGATAAGCTCCTTGATATCAGTCCTGACAATGATTTTTTAGATCTATCTCCAAAAGCAATGGAAACAAAACCAAAAATGAACAAATGGGACTGCATCAAACTACAAAGCTTCTGCACAGCAAAGGAAACCATCAATAAAGTGAAAAGGCAATCTACTGATTGGGAGAAAATATTTGCAAATCACGTATCTGATGTATTAATATCCAAAATATGTAAAGAACTCATCCGACTCAATAGCAAAAAACAAACAAACAAACCCAAACAATCTGATTAAAAAATGGGCAGAGGATCTGAGCAAACACTTTTCAAAGAGGACAAACAGAAGGCCGACAGACACATTAAAAGATGTTTAACATCATTAATCATCAGAGAAATGCAAATCAAAATCATAATCATCACCTTGGTATCTGTTAGAATGGCTATTATCAGTAAGACAAGAAATTACAAGTGTTGGCCAGGATGTAGGGAAAAGAGAACCCTCATGCACTCTTGGGGGGAATGTAAATTGGTGCAGCCACTATGGAAAACAGTATGGAGGCTCCTCAAAAAATTAAAAATAGAACTATCATATGATTCAGCAATTCCACTACTAGGTATTTTTCCAAAGAAAATGAAAACACTAATTTGAAAAGACACATGCACACGTATGTTCATTGCAGCATCATTTACAATAGCCAAGATATGGAAACAACTTAAGCGTCTATTGATGGATGAATGGGCAAAGAAGATGTGATATACGTACGTGCTTGCGTGCGCGTGCGCACATGTGCGCACACACACACACACTCACACACAGTAGAATACTACTCAGCCATAAAAATGAAGGAAATCGTATCATTTGTGATAACATGGATAGACCTTGAGGGCATTATGCTAAGTGAAATAAGTCATACAGAAAGACAAATACCATATGATTTCACTTATATGTGGCATCTAAAACACAAAACAAAACTCATAAATACAGAGAAGAGAGTGGTGGTTGCTAAAGGAAAGGGAATTGGGGGCTGGGGGAAACTTGTGAAGGGGCTCAAGAGGTACAAACTTTCAATTATAAAACAAGTAAGTCATGGGGATATAATATACAGCACGGCAACTACAGTCAGTAATATTGTAGGGCATACTTTAAAGTTGCCAAGAGAACAAATCCTGAAGTTTTCTCATACACGAAAAAAATTTTTGGTAACTTTGTATAGTGACAGCAAATAGACTTACTGTGGTGATCATTTTGTTGTGCATACGAGTACTGAATCATTATTCTGTACCCCTGAAACTAATATAATGTTATATGACAATTATACATCAATAAAAAAAACCTCTCTGACACTAAATATCGCAAGGCTATTCAAAGGCACATTTAGCAGCTTTACTGTCACCTTCAAAGCAGATTAAGGGCTTACGACTATAGCAGTCAGGCAGAATGGGTGCAATTCGAAGCTTGCCTGCTTTGTAATAGGAGCATCTTTTTAAAAGAACAGCAGAAGCACTGCCCATATTCACACTTCCTGCGCATGCTGGGGTTTTACACTCTCATACGGAGTCTCAATATGGAAAGCACTTCTCCAGCACATAGTACCAATGGGTGAGAATGTAAACTAAATCTAAACACGTTCCTCTAGTTCTGCCAGCTCCGTGCACACCTACAATCTGCCAGAGAGACAGCAGGGAAGCTCCCCACTTGGCTGTCCAGCCCAGGGTGACATCCAATTTACAAGCAAAAAAAAAAAAAAGGGAACAAATATTCCTATCTATAGGACAAACAGCCCAGCTTAGTACAACCCTGTGAGGTCTCGAGGCAATTCTAGGAATGTGATGACCCCATTCAAGAAAATGTTATCTCTATTTTTTAATGTAGTCTGACAAAAGTTAACATCCCTCACCTGATGTATGTGTTCATTCTGAGTTGCCGAGGTCCCTAAAGCCAGATTGTGAGGAATCTGCCAGGAACCAAACAGCCTCCCTCTTAGACTAATCTGAAGGTGCTAGTATAGCGGCCTCGGGTCTATGATGTGCTTGCAGATAGAGACTTTGAGACCATGTATGATGCGGTGAGGGAGGAGAGGGTATGACAGGATACAGAGAGAGAGAAAGAATGACAATCTGTGCATTGTGACCAACCAAATCCACTGAGGGCTTCCAATGGCTGTAATCCAATAATATTCCAAGCCACACAATGGGCACTGCTAATCCAAAAACTCAAGTGACTTCCTCAATTTCTTTCATAAGTGTTCTGTAGTTTCTAGAGTATGTCCACAATAGCCAAACTGTGGAAGGAGCTGAGATGTCCTTCAACAGATGGATAGATAAAGAAGATGTGGTTCATATATACAATGGAATATGACTCAGCCATCAGAAAGGATGAATACTCACCATTTACATCGACATGGATGGAACTGGAGGGGATTATGCTAAATGAAATAAGTCAAGCAGAGAAAGACAATTATCATATGGTTTCACTCATATGTGGAACATAAGGAATAGCATGGAGGACAACAGGGGAAGGGAGGGAAAACTGAATGGGAAGAAATCAGAGAGGGAGACAGACCATGAGAGACTCTGGACTCTGGGAACCAAACTGAGGGTTACAGAATGGAGGGGGCACAGGGGGATGGGGTAATGGGGTGATGGGTATTAAGAAGGGCACATGTGGTGATGAGCACTGGGTGTTATACGCAACTAATGAATCATTGAACACTACATCAAAAACTAATGATGTACTATATGCTGGCTAACTGAACATAATAATAAAAAATTAAAAAAATAAAAAAATAAAAACTCAAGTGAGTGTTGGCAGGAAGAATTCTGAGTGGTTGAAGATATAGTCATATAATTTAGTTCCTAGGTATATTTGTGGAATGAAGCAAGTGATGGGTGGGATTTAGAGCAAGGAATTCTGAATTCACAGTAAGAGATCTACATTATCATCCTTGTGCTGGTTTTCCTACTGACACAATTCCCTCTCGGGTCCTGCACAGACTCTTCCCTCCGTGGTCTCTAGTTTTGGAGTACACCATGACCCAGTCCCACAACTCTGCTCATCTCTCTTCCTTGAGTCTTTCCATCCATTTCCATGGCTTTGAATCTCCTCTTTATATCAACCTCTCTTAAATGTAACTCTCCAGACCACAATGCTCCTCTGATCTCCAGACTTAAATGTCTCACTGCCTTCCTGACAATCTCCATTTGGATTTGGATGTCTCAGATCTTCTCAGAATTAACATATTTCCAATGGTCCTTTCTGTTTTTTAAAATAGACTTTATTTTTAGAACAATTTTAGGTTCCCCAAAAATTGAGAGGAAAGGATGGAGATTTCCCATATACTCCCTGTCCGCACATGTGCACAGTCTCTCCCATTATCAATACCCTTCTCCAGAGTGGTACATTTGTTGTAGCTGGTAAACCTACACTGACACATCATAATCACCCAAAGCCCATAGTTTACTTTAAGGCTCACTCTTGGCATTGTATATTCCGTAGGTTTGGACAAATGTATAATGACGTATAACTTCCAGTATACTATCATATTGGGTAATTCCACTGCCCTAAAAATCCCCTGTGTTCCACCTATCATCTTTACCCCCATCACCCCAACCCCTGGCACCAGTTATCTTTTCATTGTCTCTGCAGTTTTGCCTTTTCTAGAATGTCACATACTCGGAATCATAGAGCATGTAGCCTTCTCAGATTGGCTTCTTTCACTTAATATGCATTGAAGATGCCTCCATGTCTTTTTATAGGTCATAGATCATCTCTTTTTAGTGCTAAATGATATTCTACTGTCTGGATGTACCACAGCTTATTTATCCATTCACCTACTCAAGGTCATCTTGGTTGCTTCCAAGTTTTGGCAATTAGGAATAAACATCCCTGTGCAGGTTTTTGTGTAAACATGAACTTTCAACTCATTTGGGTAAATACCAACGAGTGTGAGTCTGGATTGGATGGTAAGAGTATGTTTTGTTTTGTAAGGACACAGACCAAACTCTCTCTCAAAGTCGTTGTCACATGGCCTTTTGGACCCCTGTAACTGCAGCAAAGCTGCCCTCCCTCTCATCCCCTCCCATGTAGTGAAAGGAACCACCATTTGCCCAGTAATTCAAGGTTTGGAGCCAGCCTCAGTTCTCTTCTCTTGCCCTCCCACTAGGCCAATGACCAGCAATTTGTATTAATTTTACTTGTCAAGATCATTTTGAGCCACTTCTCTTTTCACTATCCACACTGCCTTGCCCTAGTTCAGCTAGGGCATATAGCATAATCATAGCATAATCCCCTCCATTCCCTCTCTTGGGGGTGCCCACAAGAGCCTCCTAACTGCTTTCTTTGTGCTCCCCTCTTCCGTTTCTCCTCTACAATCTGCTCTCCTAATAGACCAAAGAATGATCTTCCTAAAACATAAACTGAATGTCATGACACTGCTTGAAAACATTTTCAGGGCTTTCCATCGTACTTAACATAAAACCCAAAGACATGTTGGTCCAAGTAAGGCCCTTGGTGATCCATCTTCTTCTCCAAATGTAGCTTGTGCCACTCCCCCCCCCACACACACCCCTGCTTGTCCACTAGCCTATAGTCATGCTCATTTCCCTTCAGTTTCCCCAACCTGCCCATATCTCTCTACCTGGAGGCTATTTTTTATGCTGTTTTCTCTCTTAAAATTCTCTCTCCCTACCCCAGGGCCTTCTGTGTCTACTTAGTCTTCAGTTCTCTACATAAAAGTCACTTCTTCAGAGAAGTGAGATGACCTTGTCTGAAGAAGTTTTCCCTTTTGAGCCCCTATTTCAGCCCCTTCTTCCCTTTCTAGCACTGACACAGTGTATCAGTTTGTTGTGTGCACGCCCATGTGAGTGTGTTCTCTGGTTCTCCCAGAATGTAAGCCCCGTCAGGGCAGACACTCTTTCTTGTTGGTCACTAAATCACCAGCCCTTAGCATGGTGCCTGGCATTCAGCAGATGCTGGGCGTGATGTGCTGAATGAATTAATGGCCTTGCATATCACTTTCCCCTGCTTAGCATCCTGGCTCTCATCTTTCAAAGGCAGATATGACCTTCATCCTACCACTTTCCAACCGTTGTTGGCAAAATAAAATGGAAGGGCTTTTTGTAACAGATTACTGATCGTTTTGGATCTAGTGATAGATATGCTTCTCTCCTCTGGTCAAAAAAATCTATTTCTTCTATTCTGGTGCCATTTTATTTTTCTCTTTTCTTGGAGTACAACATTTCATGAAAAATCACCTATATTTTATATTCCCACTTGCTTTCATCTATTTTCTCCTTAATTGCTTATAGTTTGAGTTTACTTCTGCCATTCTAGATACTATTCTAGAAGTTTACTTCTGCAACTGGTGACCAATAAAATTTAATACTGGGATTACTTTTCTTGCTTTTCATCTTTTTCACTATCTTGGCAGTATGGAGTCTCTTGAACACCCACACTTTCTCTACCCACATCGGGATTTCTGCTTTCCAGCAGTCCCCCTGGCCCCTTTCTCTGGAGCTCTTCTCTCCCCACCTCCACACCTTCACCTCTAGGGGGTCTACTTGGCTCCTCTTTGTCAGCCAAGGCAGCCCACTGACTACCTCACCAGTCTCTTCCATGCACTTGACATCTGAGTCCCCACCTCTAGCTTCTTCCCCGCTCTCCAAGGCCTGTCTCACATTTCATAAAAGCCTTGATAGCCTGGGAATATCTTAATCTCACCGTCCTTACATAAACGGACCATCCCACACTCCAAATCAGGATGTCCTTCTTACTTTCCTGTAAGTAAGATAATACTTGAAAGAAAGTAATAATGGCAACCCATCCCTCCCAGCTCTGCCAGCTCAAAGCTGTCAATTTCTTCTGAAGCCCCTGCCATCCCTTATTTTTCCAAGTTCTTGTGGCTATTTCCACCTTCTCCTTTCCAAGCTACAGCCTCTGCTCTAAGAAATAGCAAAAACTCTTAAATGGGCTTCACTGTTTCTCCTCCGACCCACCCACCGTATACATGACTGCCAGGTTAATTTTCTGGAAGCCCAGCCCTTACCACATCACTCCTCAGAGATCTCCACAGCCTCCCCGTTGCATAATCGTTGTCAGTCTCCAAGCTGACAGGGGGGCACTGCACAACACCTTCTAACCCGCTACTCCACACAGAAGCTGAGGCTCCCTCAAATGTTACTTCCTGGACACAAACAACGTTCCTGTCTCTCTCTTTGGTTCAGATTTGTTCATCCCTGAAATATTCTCTGTTACCTCAGCCAGCAAAAGCTCCCCCTGCCCAGCTGTCACGGTCCCTCTGGAAGCACTATCTTCTTCCATTAGGGGCCACCTCAACTACGAGTTCTCTCTTCTCTGATACACATGGCACTTGGACTGGACCCTTCTTATGGTATTTTTCTTCTTTTCCTTTGTGTTTGAATTATTGTTCTTTCTCCTAGGTAATCTGAAACTCAGCTTCAAAGCTCTTGTATCACGTAAGTGCCTTAGATAGAGGGAATGCTTAATAAATATATTATCTGTTGAACTAAATCCATTCACTCAACAAACATATACTTGCAGTCACAGGAGGTACAACCATGCAAGAGAACAGGTAAGCCTCAGCTCTAGTTGGAAAGGGAGATATGGACAACGAACAACATCAGAAGTCTAATAAACAATCTGTCACATGCCCATAAATGCTATGGGAAACAAAGTAGCAAAAGGGTGATGGGAAATGCTGGGACTGGGGGGATCCTCCTTTGTTTTGGGGTGATTAGGAAAGATCTTTGATGACATGACATTTGAACAGAGACCTGCACAAAGTAAGGGTACCAGATAGACAGCTTTCCAGAAGAGGGAATTCCAGGAAGTGGAAACAGCAAGTACAAAGACCTTGAGGGAGTGAGGAGCGTGCTGGGCAGTTTGAGAACACAGCCTGATTTGTGGGAAATGCCATCCGAGTGGCAGTAGGAGCCAGATTACATAGACCTTTAAATATGAAAGACAAGTGCCACCGTATCAGGGATTATTACTCAATACTCCACGGTTCACTCAGAAGCACTGTTTTGAAACTTAAGATACTTAGAAATGAAACTTCTTCGGTTCTTTTAGTACAAGTCCTCCCCTCAGTTTAACGTGGAATTCAAACAGGAAATTACTTAGCACTCACTTTTCCACAAAAGGCTTACTTTGCTAGCTGTAAAATGCAAAAGAGATGTTCTTTGCTTCTGGTCAAGCTGTTTTCTAAATAGCTAAAGAGGTGACGACAAAAAAAAAAAAAAGCGTAATTCAGTAATAGGATATCTTAGATGAAATTCTCAGTTCACTCATATTTTAAGTCTTTTAAAAAATGACTATAATTTGCTCTAGCAAAGATATTTAAATATTTCCCTCTAGCCACTTGTAAATCTCATTTCTAATCTCGAAGCTCCTGTAATCAAGTCCTTGATAGTTTAAATAAAGCCTCCATTTGGGATTAAACTGCTATTGATATACATACTTATTTCTGATTTTATGTGATATATGAGTATGTCTGAAATGCTTATCAAATAATCATAATTAAAATGTATAATTTCAGAAAGATGATCCACTAATTTTAACTATTATATCTGGGACTTGGTTAAGGGAATGAAGAAATATGAAACAAAAATTTAAGTGGGCAATTATATTTAAAAAATAATATATGCTATGCATGCTAAGAAAAAAAATCAGCACCCTTACATTTGGGGGGGAGGCAAATTTATTCTTTATTTTCTCTGGCCCCCCAAAACTGGAAAACTCTGCTGTTATGGACAAATGGAACCTTCTCCTCCTTCCTCAGATGTAAGAAATTTTTCATTGTGTACCAATTATTTTAGACTCCTCCTAGGCAATATTGGGGAGTGTTTGACTTTTCTTTACCTCTTCAAATTTAACCACTGGAATAAACACCTCAAAACACACTGAGGATTCATCTGAGAGCATAAACAAACCAAGCATGAAGCCTCCCAATAGGAGGCCAAAGTAGCTTGAAAATTGCTGAACAGTATCAGGAAAGTGGTATTTTTTGTCTCTATTCCTTTTAGTGAAATGTCTGAGTTTGGTCTGGATTGATGAGGTAACTAATACCTTGAAAGTTTAAAGGTTAGGTGAAGAAAAATTATACTGTAAAAGTGGGAATCTAGAGGCCCGTCTGAGTAGGAGCCATGGCTGCTGAAAATCTGCCAGGCTCCCAGGCACGCTGGAACACAGGCCTATGGGTGGCTAGAATATATTCTGACTGAGTTGACTAGTCAACTTAAGCATCTAGTCAAGCAAGACTACTTGAGAGTTTCAGAATGGAAAACCTGAGAGACAATTATTTTCCCTTTGTATTATAGAGCAGGCATGGCCGCGCAGTCAGGTTTAGTGAATCGAGAGCCTAGTGTCATAACCAAATTCAGTCTCCTTCCTGTTAGTCCAGAACTGCCTCTGCTTAAGTGATGTGACTACATGTTTGACTACACACGGTTAGCTTCTGTGGTAATTTAGTAACAGAGTACTTTCTGCAAGTCTTAGTGGTAGCTTAGTGGTAGCTAAGAGTGGAAGGCTTGCTTGGAGTGGAGATTCGCTGAGGAAAAATGGAGAGAAAGCTGAGGATGCTGGGAGGAAGGGACAATTTTTAAGGGAGGAATTTGGGAACAATATGGAAATGCTACTCACAATGGGCAACGATTCAACTTTCTATTTTCCTCCATGACTTGCATCTACACCAGAGTGGCAGTCAGTTTATATGAGCCTTGGTGAGAATTAGAAAAATACGTTCTTTCCGCAAGTAAAACATGCTTACATTATTATATGTTGTATGACGTGGACAAGCGTACAGAGAGGGCTGGTTGCTCTGCCTGGAGTTGCATTCCAGAGCCCAAATGAGGCCTCTTTTCTGGCTTCTTATACCAGCGTACTGCCCGACACTCTCTCTTGCTCATAAACAGTGAGAACACGGGACACATAGGCTGCCACCGGCACTCATACATACACTAGGACTCCTTAGGTTCAGTACACAACCTGCACACCCATACGTGACAACCCTTCTTGGGGCAGAAAAAACAGAGTTGAGAACAAACACAAATCCAAGTGTGCTTCATGCATTTGGATAAATTCTAATATGGAGAGAAGCAGATTGAGAAGGTTGTGTGAAAAAATTCAAATTGAAAAAGAAATGATCTTTGTTGAGCTTTCATAGATTTCAATTTTCATGAGACAAAATATATTTAGAAAATTGAGCATTTTTAATGTTCAAAAGTACTACCTTTAAGAACTTGTTAATTAGGAGAAAAGACGACAAACTTCACTTCCAAATGTTAATATAAAGCATAAAAAATGAAACTATTCTCTCTGAAAATGGTGGTGGGGGAGACTGACAAATGCAGAGGTCTGAATTTTGCTGAGATTATGTAGATCCAAAGTTTTCAGAAGTTTACTTTAGGCCATGAATATTGGTGGCTGTTTGTGATGGGATGGGTTCCGAGCAATCTTCCTGGTGATTACTCAAGTGTGGAGCATAAATTATTACCCCAGGCAAGCACTGACTTAAATGAAGTAGTTTTCTGAAAGTAGAATGTGATTAAACTATGCATTTCATTCAAAACATCTCCTGTTTAGCCAATCTCTGTTGCTCCTGGTGTCTCATCTTCAGGAAGATGGATTCTTGGTGATAATTTGGAATGCTGCAGAATTTTACACAAAGATGAGGCTAAGCACATGAGGAATCCATAAGAGATTCTTATCACTACCCCAGCAAGGAAAAGCTGTCTATCCATGAGAGAACTGGTGAGTCTCTGGATTTTATTTTCTAGTTGTACATTTATACCTATTTGCCTCCCAAACGGAACTATTTACTAACTCTGTAAATGAATCAGTTCAATTGACCAAAAGCAGGAGTTTCCATCCTTATATTAAACAGTTCTTTGCTTTTAATGAAGATGACTCAAGCTCCAGGTGAACTGGGTTTCCTCCCTCTGTGCTGCGTCAGGGCAAAAACGAAAAGAAGTCCATGAACGGTCCGGTGTCAGCAAAACCTCTCTTGCCCTGATGTGTCCTGCTCTACAATTCAACAGTCATGGACTACATGTATTTCTCTCAATTATAGCCATATGCCAGGCTGGCAGTTCAGTAAAGATCTCTGGAATGAGGCTCTTTTCATCGGTCTAAACTATTTTACTAATGAGGTACCCTTCCGCTAACAATGGTTTACTGGCCAGGTAGTTTAACCCAGGGACAAGCTGAAAGGGATCTGGGTGATTGCTTTGAAATCCAAATCCCTTAAGTATTATCCATCTCCCTACACATATTCACAAATGTGGGATTAAGTTTTATGAAAGCATTTGTGTGAGGAGCCCCTATGCCTGTGTTATTATTCTTACCCATCCGTACTGGTTACCTTTACTTTAGATCGGGCGTTTGGCCACTGCCCTGTGTTTCCTGTCAGCCATGTTCTGTAAAACACTCTACGGGAAGAGAGAATCAGTACCTCCTCCCTTTCACGAGGTAATGTTCCAAAGGAAGAGAAAGGACCAGGCAAATACAGATTACCACTCAGGCACCAAATATTTAGAGACTACTAACTGTGGGCCAGACGCTAATCTTATCTCTGGGAATAGACTGATGATGCCCCACCACTCCCCAGTGCTTATTAACTACTTACTCAGTTCTCCCCACCCCATCTCTAGTCACAACTTCGACCACACCATCCATGATAATCCCCATATTCCTTCCTTCCTTGCTTTTTCTCCATAGAATTTATTGTCTTCCAAAATACGGTATGATCCCCTTATTTATTTTCTTTAACACCTCTCATCAAAATGTAAGTTCCATGAAGGCAGAACTTGCCTGTGGTATTCACTCCTGCACTTTTAGGCAACTAAAAACAGTACCTGGCATACAGTAGGCATTTAATAAATATTTATTGAATGAACATATACCATGGAATTACCTAGTGGGATTTGGAAAACCATATAAAGCTCAGGAACATGAAACCTTTTTAAGGGGCTAACTACTGGCGGCAGGCATGGGGGGAGAGGGCATTTCCGGTGAGAAAACCCTGCAGAACTATCACCATGTAGGAGAAGGTCAGTGATAGCTGACTTTCGATGCAGAAGAGGAACATATTCATGTAGGGGAGAGCTGTTCAAGAGAGGTATTTGGTTCATTCAGTGGCCTGATGACAGGGAAGCAGGTGAGGTGACAACCAGTTCCCATTAGCAGTTTCATAATCCTGCAGAAGCTACTTCAGCCCCTGTGGCCTGACTGTTCGCCTGACACCATGATGCCTCATCATCTACCATCAGGTTAAGTGGCTGCTTTGTTGAGGGCATTTTGTGCCCTGGCGTGAGTCCTACCGACTTTGTCCAGGGAACTTGACGAAACCCAGGTCCCTGTTTATTCACTATTGCCGTGGGAGAGGTCAGCTGCATTTGGTGGTTCTTTGGCTCAAGACAATAAAGGCGAGAACTCTGTGAATGTAGAGTTGTAGTTAAATGTTATCCTTGGTTTTCTGTCCAACCAAAACCAAACCAAACCAAACCCATAGGTGAGGATAAGCATACCAACAATGGCCTGGGCTCCAGGTAAGCCCAACTACCCTGCAGGAGTCACAACCAGAACGCTTCCTAGCTGAGTCACTTAATGATGGAGCCATTTTTCCATTTGCTTGTTTCTAAATTGTACCGAAGGCTCATACAATTTGCATAGTGTAATATTCTGTTAGCCTAAATTGGTCATGTACCCTCCAACTTTTTATTGTTAAAATATAAACACATAAAATATAAAACTACATAGTCAACCAAAACCCTTAGGGCAAATTTCTCTGTCTCGGGTCCTCCTTCGCCTTCCACAACAAGATCACAAAACAAGCATTTTCATTGAGCTCTGTATTTTTCCTTAAAAAAAGAATGTCTGACCACGTTCTTTTAAAATGACTTGCACATGGATGAAAATGTTTTAATTTAGTTACATGACTTTTCTCATATTTAAGAACTTTCAACTAATACCAGAACAATTCTTTAGTTCTGAGTGCAAGAAAGAGAACCAGAAAAAAGGGGGAAAGAAAAATGGTTGAGACAAGGTGGAGAGAGAAAAGGTGAAAGGTAGCGGGGGAGGCATGAGTGACAGAGTGACAAGAGTGGTATGGAGGGGACAAGGACAGGGGGAGAGACACGTGGAGGAAGGAGAACTTGAGGTAGGACAGAGAGAAGGGAAAGGAGGCTTTGAGGGGGAGGGGTAGGTGGAATGTTCTCTGCTCCTCAGAGCTCTTAAAATTATGAATTTGAGAGTGTATTTACTATGCCCTCCCTTTTTGAAATGCCTTCTCAGTATTTTCATTGCTCTTCAGTTGCGCTCATCTTCAAACTCTCTATGGGGTAACAGCACTGGGGAGTAATTTTTCGGAGTTCTTTACCTATAGCGCCCAGAGTATTACAACCCCATAGGCTGGAGGAATGAATGAAGGTGCATGTGTGGCTGTGTAGTCAGGGATTTTCCTAAATGCCCACTGAATGAAAACATTTAAATCATACCCACAAGCATTCATCAGGCCATTTACTTATCCAAAGGGATCAAATGTGAATATCCATCCTAACATCTTTTTTTTTTTTTTTTCCAAACCTTACTTAATTTTAGAATAGACTCAATATTCATCTTTGGTGAACTAATTTCCTACTTTCACTCTCAACTTTTGAAATTAAACTTGAAGAACCTTTCATTTTTTTTTCTGGGAAAAATTTACAACTTTTATTTGTGAGGTTGCACAGTTATTTTTTTTAAACTTGCTTCTGAGTTCATGAATTTTTCACTATTTTCAAAAGCAGTCTTCATTTTGTTGTGATAATCTGCATATTCATTATACTGTTCTTACCTACACTGGCATCTTTTACTTTTTAAATTTCCCTTACCTTTTTATAGAGCAGCTTATCAATGAACTCATTATATTTGTTAAAATATGCCCACGGGAATACAAAACAAACAGTCTTGTTATCTCCCCTCCGCCCCCCAACTCAACCAATCCCTTATTTTTTAATCACTGAAACACTCATCCTGGTGAAATTCTTTTATGCACTTTTGAATGTGGCCCTTTGATCCCAGGTTCTTTGTTTATTTCCTTCACTGTGATACTTTTTTCAGAGATCCTTGCTAAGTGCAAATTAGAACAGGAGTTTCAACCTCCTGCATAATGTTGTAAAATAAATAAATAACAGAATTGTATTTAAATAAACTATTCAAATCCATGTCAGCAAATGATCTAATTAATTACTCCTTTGGGGCTATGTTATATGTTTGCTTTCCTCTTAGAGAGGTGAAGAAAGTGAAAATAAATTTCTAGCTGTTAATGGGGTAAATTCCGTAAATGGATAAGGGTCAAAGAAACAAACTCTAATTTGTGTCACATTTGTTTTTAGGCACTTAATTTACTCTGTTTCTTTAACCCTATTTGAATGTTCCTTAACAGTTCCTACTTGATTTCAAATGAGCCGTGCTGACAGACCCCAGTTAAACTTGAGAGGATACTTTCTGATACTTGCAATGAACAGAGACAAGTTAGGCAAGAAGAAACATAGATGTTGCCCCTTATAATTCAGTGTGGGATGCCAGATTCTACCCAAGTCTGCAGAGATTGGACAAAATCCAATTTGTCATTATTTATTCCTAAGCATTGTGCTTATACTCCGTACTTTTTCATTCTTATTCGCCATTTACCCAATTATATCTATCCTTATTAGACCCCTGCTGAAGGCAGCATTAGCCAGAGAAGTCCCAAAGCTTAGCTTAATCCTATTATCTCTTGATAAACGGGGACACATGAGGCTCTAGATGGCCAAATTCAGCATTACTCTCGCCCCTCTTTCTCCCTCCTCCCCGCCTCTCCCCCAAAGAAAAATGCTGTTGCTCATCCTTATGCCTGATGTAATTAAGATCTGGAAATATGCCCATTCCAATCCTTGCCTGGTATAAGCATCACTGTCAATGCAGAGAAATGAACTGCAGTTATGATGTAAAGGGCTGACACCTCAGTGACATTTACGGATGTGCTGGACCCCACTGCCACAGTGGCAGAGTGAGGTTTATGTCTTCAGGGTTTTAAAATGCCTTCCAAAAACAAAGCACGGAACTTGGGGGGAAGAGGGTCATGGTGGGGAAGAGAACAGGCCATCCAGAGAAGTGAAATTTTTAAGGTGTGTATTTGGATGTGCATAGGGACAGTTGGGAGGGAGGAGGAGAAAAAAAGGAGGTGGCAGGGAGGGAAGATGGCCAGGAAGAAGGGAGTAGAAGGACAGAGGGAGAGTGCGAGAAAGAGAATGAAAAGGCAGGAACTGCCATGGAATTCCTTAAGAAATAAGCAAAATCCTCCACCTTTTCTGAATGAACCCCAGTCTATAATTTGCCTTAAAGAAGACTAAGGCCCACGATAGCAGTAGATCACTGAATCCTCACTGGGTTTCTTGTTGAGCTGTCGTTGTAGACGTGTATCTGTGTATCACCGAATCCACGTAGGCTGTATTAGAGGCAAATAGGCAGAAAACAACCAAAAATGCTTATGAAAAATAGGTCTTCTAATATAAACTCATGATATGCTACTAACTGTTAAGAGGATCACCTTTATCCCACAGACCTCTCTCCAGCTTTGTGTTACAATTACATGATCCTTTCTCTTCCACTACATATAATATTTACAACATCAAAAGGGTTTCGTGCTTCTTTTCAAAAGGAATTTATTATCCAAAAGGTTGGTTTGGGAAGAGAGCCAACTCAAGCCTCCTGAGAGAAGGGGGAAAACAATTCCACTTATTTAGAAACAAATATGATTTTGATAATGCTGGAGATGTCTTTCCCCTACTATATCCACACATGGATGGTAGACCCCCTCCAGCCCCAACCAGTTTTTTGGGAATCGAAGAAAATAAATCTGTTCACCAGTTTCCATCCTGTAAAGAGAAAGAGCACATTCCTTTTGTCCCAGAAAGAGGGACCTGGCCAAGAAGGGGATTGCCAGAAGGGTTAAGCACAAGCAGAGTTTTGCACACAATGGGAGATCAAGAAATATTGATTGGCTCTTGCTAAGATGGAGGGATTGACCGAGGAAAAGTGCCTGTAGAGTTTCAGTGTTCTTTTGACGCTGCAACTCCCTTAAGAACTTCGCTGTAACCTCTGGGGATTGCAAGCTGCACTTAAAAAACACGGCTTTACAGCTCTCCTTAACAGCACGCAAATAGGCATTCCTTTGGGGGTGACTTGTTTTATTTTATTGTCATCGATAACATTAGCATTAATGATGTGACAGAGTGACAGGTGGGTAAAGGGGTGGCCTTATCACCCATCTCCTAGCCTTTTATGGCAGTGTTATGGTGAACACCGCCTTTTATTGTAGCCGACAGCCTCACCATTAGCGGGTGAGGCTGGTCCATAGTCTGCTGGTAGAGACTAATTAGGGGTGACATTACCAATAATACAGTATTTATATATAGATAAATATACATAGTATATTTAAAGCCACAATAATAGGTATACATGCGGCTCTAAAGCATATATATTCATTACCTGCGCCAGAGTGAGATACAAGCATACATTCAGGAGACCTGCGTGCATTTAACACTGAAAAAGGAAAAGCATACCCCTCAGGAACATGCGTCTGCTGCCCTGAGGGGGCCTAACAAAATTAGCTGAAACAGGGACCTCAGCACAAAGAATTCCTACAGAGCACCAGTTTATAAGAGCGGTATGCTTTCATTTCATGTTTATTATTTTCCTTTGCCTTTTATTGCTATAAGGACATTTGTTCAGTCAAATAGAAGTCAAGATTATTTGGCCAGAGTGGAGAATAATCCAGAAAGCTGCACCTCTGCGATGGCTCTACCTTACTTGAGAACTGTGACCACTGATCAAGTTACTGCATCCAAAGAACTCCATGAAAGGAGAGACTTCAACGTGATTGAAGGACCACAGAGCTCAAGGTAAAATGAAGGCCATGAGATTAAGGCTCAGGGTAAATGCTTTTCAATCGTGGACCTCAGCATGAAAAAGCAGGATATTTAAAAAAAAAAAAAAAAAAGACAGTAACACAAGTGTTGTGTATTCCATTTGCCAACACTCCACTGTCAAATATTTGACTATTCTGTACCAATGTTTAAGTTTTAGTTCATGAGATTACAGGGCTTTTCACGGTCATTAATAGTAGTCCCTGTTTTTCCCACAAGCAACTTGCTAAACACAAAATTCATCAGACCCGGTAGTGGTTCTGCACAACGCAGCGCACTCAACACAATAGATTTCAGGTATGATATAAATCAAATTTTACTTCATCCGTCTCTAGGGGTGGGAGACTGGCAGAGTTCTAATCATATACATATTTAAATTTGTAATCAGACTCCTTGGGAGGACAGGCTGTTGTGTTTACCATAAGCTTATCGCTAACGTTTCTGGGGACTGAGGATAGTGGGTTGTAAATCCTGTCATTTTGGTGACTTAATATTTTACATTATCATGATATTAGCATAATTGTGACCTCTGCATTGTAGCATTTTATGTGTTTCCAGTGTAACTTTTGATGCTTTACTAAAGTCAACAAAAATTCCCATTATTCCCTCTTTTAGAGCACATTTGGCATGAAGTATTAAGGTTGATTTAATGTTATTAGTGCTTAAAGTGGTGAAAAATCCATGAATATACACATCCATCTCCCAGTTCACCATAACACTGCCATAAAAGGCTAGGAGATGGGTGATAAACATTTCCTCTCCTTTTTTTCTCTTTCCCTAATTTTTCCTGCTGGAGGCTCTGCCTCTACCCAGAGGGCATGCGTGTGTTGCCAGTTTCCCCCCACAGATCAATCACTAGGGCTTCCACATGCCCAAATAATAACCCAACAGGAGAGCTTGGCTCAGCTGCAAGCCTCATTAAACCTATTCTCAAAGTAACAGCAAGGTTTGGGGAGCACTCTACTTGGACCAGATTCTGCATATTTTCCAAGATAATGACCAGAGAAGAAGCATTAGAGGACACAGACCCTTTTATTTGTGATTTGGCAAGTTACAAAAAATAGTGAAGCAAAGCTAACTATTTCAAAGGATGTCCAATGGCAAAGTCTTGTTTAAAATTCTTAGTGAAAAATTATTACTATGGTAAAACTACTGAGGCTTGAAGGGCTGCAAGGGGTAAGAGAACTTGGAGAGAGTAAGAGGTTCTGATTTGCTAGCTTCTAGATGCAAAATGTTAAACCAAACAAGCAAGCAAGTGTAGATCCAGTAGTACCCTCCCTCAGGGTGCCCCGAAGGCCCCATAAGCTATTTATGTGACTGTGCGTGTGTTGTGTGTTGTGTGTGTGGCACATGATTAAGTCACCCCTATTCAGGGTTAGAGACGCACAGTGAGAGTCGAGTTAACACAGAAGCAGAGATCCCCAGTTAATTTTCCCATGGATCCCCGTATTATATCCTCCTGGGATGCTTTCACAGACAACCTCGGAAGATGTGTTTTTACCACAGCAATCTAAAGTTTCTGTAATTGAGGAGGGAGAAATTAAAAGGTTTCCAAGAGGAAACCTCTTACCCTCCCCCAAAAGATGAAAGGTTGTGAGTAGGATCCAGAAAAAAAAGAGAGAGAAAGAGAGAGAAAGAAGTGAATGTTAATAAAGGCAGAGGGACACAAAAGGCTACAGAGTGATTTTATAATTGCATTTGTGTGTTTTTATGAAAAAAAAAAAGAAACTATTGACAAACTCTTTTCCATCTTCGAGGAAGACGAAGCAAGATTTGTGCTAGTGATATATAAGAATCATTTAAAGGGGAGATGAAGAAAAAAAATCTCCAAGTTTTTAAAAAGAAACACTTTTTGTAACACGCTGCATTTTAAAATGTGATTCTCTGTCAAGCACTTCATCTCCATGTGGTTTCCAAAGGTCTGTGAGGGGGACGAAATGACCCGAGCAATACAAAGAAGTATACGGCAGGCAAACTACTGTTCTAAATATATGATGTGGTTCCCATGTCTCTGAAATAAATGTCCCACAGGCAAAGAGACCAGGAAGCAAAGTCAAGCAAATAGGCACGATCAGAATCCTTAAATAATCAAGTTCTAGTATTTGCTCAGTCCCCATTTTTATATTAGCAAAATAAAAATGTAACTGGCACAAAGAAAGATGGATTCGGAATGAGAAAATGAATGAAAAATACTCATAAATGTTTAAATTGGTATTACTGCATTGACAACGGAGGGGTGTATTTTTTCCATTAAGTAATGTTCAAGTGTGATCAAAGTTGTCTTGGAATACAGACATTCAGAGATGGAAGATTAATATTTATTTGCTTCCACTTCTTATTCTAATGATAACTCTCTACTTAATTGGCCTAGTTAATTTATGAAATCAAATCTAGATCAGTGAAATTGACAAGTAGTCATTGAGGAAAGGATATTACAGTTTAAAAGCATGAAGGATAGCAATATAAATGATATATGTTATGCTATTAAGCAAGTCACTATAAAGTGAATTACAATGAGCATAGAGGGAATTTATTTTACAGTGTCAAAAACACATTTTTTATGCAATGTACAAACTTTGTGTCAAATGGTCAATCTCGACAAACTGATTTCTCTTTCTGAAAGCCCAAATCTACATTTGGATAAAAATCAATTACACCTGAGAGAAAGTAAAGTATACATGGGACACGGGACTAAGGAAAACCTTCGTTTTCCTGTGCTCTTTAGAAGCTGTTAAGGCCTGTTTTTGCTTTCACTGGGGGACAGCATGACCATGGCTGCCCGTGAACTAATAGTTGCTCATCGAGTGGGAAATGAAGCTCTGTTGCCATCTCCAAGTGAGGATAGCTCTGGTTCTCCTGTGGAGGGCAGAGAAGCCAGCTAGGGAGCTGGCAGAGTTGGTTTCACTCCGGTCCGTGCCCCCTCTTGTGGCTGAATGCCAAGGTGAAGTGACACAGGGAGAAACTGTGTCCCTCTCCGCGGGAGGTGTGCCTTTCTCCCCTGCACGAAGGCCCACTGCATGTCCTCTGGCAGTTCAGCATACCTTTACCCCAAACACTCCTAACCGGAACTGGGAACGCTTTCTCCAAGAAAGAATTCCTCAACAAAACATATAGTCATGATCTAACGAAAAACAGAGGCACGTGAAGGACGCTGGATATTTCCTGAACTAATAGCTCAAAGATCTGCTGGGAAAATTCAGCACCTTTTAGATCTTACTTCTTCCTAGCCCTACTAAATTTTAGACACATACAAAGTTAAAGTGGGTAAAAAAAAATGTAGCATCAATATGCTTTGCTTATAGCCAGCACGCAACAGATATTCACTGAGTTGAACTGACAAAATCAGGCCTGTGATTTTTGATACCAAAAAAATACATCAAATCTCTTCTATTTCTTTTTAATGTGCATTATTTACTACATCCATAAGTATCTCAAGTATCCAAACACAAGGGGCAAAGTCTTTTATATATTCAATATTATTTTTCTTAAAACTTTAGTGATTATTAAAATCAATTAACAGTGAACATTCTCCAAAATTCAATCTGAGAGCTTCTCTTTTCTCTTTTTGTTTTACATTAAACACAATATGGCAATTTATTTAGATGCTTAAAATGAATACAAAGGGAGATACAGATGACAAAATTATACACACTGCAACAGTGTGTCATAGATAATATAAATGAATACATCAGGGTGGTGTTTAACGATAAAACTAAGTATCTAAAATGCAGCACTCCTTGGCTCGCCACTTCAACACAACACACTTTCATACAGATCTAAAAGGTGTCAAAATTAGTAGCTGCAAAGTCAATCCTTGCATGTGATCTTAGCTTAAAAGAGTTCAGAAAACAGATCTGAAATACCAGTTTTTGTTTCTGCGAGCTGTAATGTCAAGGATATTCAGAACAAGAAAAAATTCTATAGTGCAAGAGAGTCCAGATGTAGATCTTATGTGGCCGGCCTCTGTCACAAGATTGTACAGGGGTATGTTCAAAAACTAAGTCTGTCCAAAAGTCCATACTAGTACACTTTCAAGCTTTTGCTAGCTAAACTAGAGTGTTTATTACACAGCAAGGGCAACACTAAAAAAAGTCTATGATGGGTACACAGTAACGATATCTAAGGCATCACTTGAATAGGTCTAAAAGACTGGGAAAATATATATTTCAACTATTCAGAATGAATACATGAAAAAAAATTGATTTTCCCCAAAGTCTACTATATACATTGGACTGGTAGCTTGTATGTTGGTCCTACACTACCATGTGAATCAGGATAATGCTTCCCAAGAACATCCAACCAAACATTTTACAGAGGGAAAGATGTTGAGAAGGCAGATACCAATAAACCTCTGCTTTTCTTCATGTGCGTTCGTGAGCCATCGCTTACTGGTTTTTCACATTTATTTACTGTGTCTGTCACAGCAAGTTCTGGAGCAAGGTCAGCCAATTGTGTGTCAGAGACTTAGGAATAACCACTGGGATTGCAGTGGCCACATCTCCCACAGCCCCGATGACCCAGCGCTCAAAAGGCAGTACCAGTTAGAATATAGTTTTGCAGGGGTGCCTGGGTGGCTCAGGCATTAAGTGTCTGCCTTCGGCTCAGGTCATGATCCCAGGGTCCTGGGATTGAGCCCCACATTGGGCTCCCTGCTCGGCTGGAAGCCTGCTTCTCCCTCTCCCACTTCCCCTGCTTGTGTCCCCTCTCTCGCTGTGTCTCTCTCTGTTCTATAAATAAATAAATAAAATCTTTAAAAAAAAAAAAGAATATAGCTTTGCAGTCTCTTTTCTTCATTTCACTTACTGAGAGCTTATCATGTTAGATCAAAACTTTTACACTGATGCCTCAGTACATTCTGAACTGATTGTCTCTTTCCATCTGTAATGTTCTTAGAAAAATTCATTTGAGATTGTGGGTAGGAGTACACATCAGTTATGGAATGCATGGGACCCTCCTTGTTGAGTTCCTAGCTATCTCGCTCACCAGTGACGTTACCCTGGATAAACTACATAATCTGAGACTTAGTTTCCTCATCTGTAAAATGGAAACAAAAATTTCTTTCACTTGTTCATAGTTTAAATGTACTAAAAATATGTTAACTATAGTTAGCACAAGACCCTACACATTGTTAATGATTAATAAAGCTTACCTCATTCTATTTTTATTAATTTCTTAATATGACACTCACTGAAGTTACCTAAACCAGAAACCTAGGCATGTTTTCCTTCCTCCACCTCTCATATCAGCACATTTTGCCAGTTTAATTTCCTAAGTCATTCCCAAATTTTTGTCCTCTTTGTCTTTCCATCCTTTCTTGACCTGAGTCATGGTATGAGCCCTCATTCTCCATCTCTTTATAAATCACTCTAAAAAGTTAAATTTGATTCAAAAGCAGTATTTTCATCATAAAGAAAAAAATCAAAGATGACAGATGTGTAAAAGTTAAGGTGATTATCTCCTATAATTTTACTCCCTTGGGGGGGGAAACAAAAACAAACAAAAAAACCTTTAAACCGTTTTCTGTATATTCTTTCCCTTCTTTCTATGTATACACTTACGTGTTTTTTTCTATGTTTTGCATGCAGTTTCCTTGATTTATTTTACTGAACAATTTGCAGTTATCTTTCCTTAGCATAATTTAGATATACCTCATAATTATGTAACATTCCATTTTATAAATAAATTTATGGTCAAACTTTTAATCAGTTCATTAATTCTTGCATCAATTACTCTTACAAAGTTTCCTGACAGTTTCCTTTCTTATAGTCTTTCACCCCTCAAATCTAGATTCTATGAAACAAACAGAATAGCCTATCTAAAATTCAAGTTTGATCCTCGTACTATTGCTTAAAATCCTTCATTGATTCCCATGAACTGGAGGAAGTTCAAGTTCCCTAAAATGAGATACAGTTTTCAATGATCTCACCCCTGCCTACCTTTCCAGCTTCAAACCCTTCCTTTCTCCGCCTTAATCTTTTGCTTGTAGCTCCTTCAAGAGTACCATACGTCATACTGTCTCTACTTTCAAGAATGGCTTCTCCTCTCCCCTTTGTTCTAGAACAGGGGTTAGCAGACCTTTTGTAATGGACCAGGACCAGAGGCTTTGTGGGTCACATGGTCCCTATCACAACTTAGATATGCAGTTGTAGGGCTAAAGCATTACAGTGCTGGACAATACATAAATAAACATGGCTATGGTTTCAATAAAACCTTATTTACAAAACAGGCAGCCACGCTATATTTGATACATCTTGTTCTAGACAAGTTTTCAGCTCAGATGACACCTCTTCCAGGAAACCTTCTCTAATACTTCAGTTCCTACCCCTGTTCCCATAACACTCAATTCAAGAAAACATTGCTCTGCAAACTATCAATGTGTTTTTTTCTTTACCAACTGGCTACTTGAAGGCAGAAACTGTATTGCCTTCATCTTTGTGTCCCCAGCACTTATATACATAACATTTAATAAGCATTCAATAACTATTAACTAAAATAATAAACATGTATGTCCAAACTTTTTAAAAAAAATTATTACTTCTCCCTCCCCAGGAAACATTCCAATTTTGTGATTTCCACAATATTTAAGTTCATTTATTTATTTAATATTTAACTTCTTTCCTCCAGCATTTCTTAACTAGGAGTTGCAACAGAATCATGTGGGGGGCTTTTAGAACACTGACACTGACAATACTGGGGTTTTCTCCCAGAGACTAGGATTCAGAAGCTCTGGATCTTGCATGTGTTTGTTTGATGTGCCTACCAGGCGATTCTGATGCATGCTCCAATCCTGATGCAAAGAGAGAGCCATTGTGTCTTTTCCAATTTTCCAGTCTCAAACAACCAGTCTCCAAGTCCCCCACCAGTGTGGCACACCCAGGCCAACCCCCCTCAAATCTGGGTCTTCTAAGCATCCTATTGGCCTTCCCAGTCTGATATCAGCCTCCCCATTCCCGTGCTTTTCACCCTTCATAGGCAAAAAATGACCTTTCCCAAACATCTGCAAGTCTGTCTGAAACTTAACAGGTCTCTGCAAAACCTCTCTGAGTGTATTGTAATAATCTTGACTTCCACCTTACCCCCATATTTTTTGACCACAAATACTCTGCAAAGGTCAAACAAACATACTTCTTGTTCCCTGCAGGGAACTTCTGTTTAGGTCCATCATTCTTTGATTGAGTTTGAACATTTTACTCTTTTTAAATGGTTTCCATCTTAATTCTACCTGTATGTTTTATTGTAAGCCTTTTCAAATCATCCCTGGAAACCAAAATAATATAATCATATTAATAATAAATGCCTTTTTTTTTTTTGCCTTTGCACATACTCTTTGATGTGTAATCCACCCTGTACACACACACAAAGCCAAACCTGTCTTACAGGTTTCTCTGAGTGAAAGGCAACCAGTCACCCAGTTGCCCAGGACAAAAACCTCATAGTCACCCTTGCTCCCATCAGTTGGCAAATCCTATGGGCTTGACTTTCATTTATATAGAACCTGGTCATTTCTCACCGCCTCCACTGCTGCCACATTGCCCGGGTAGCCACCATCAGCAGCCTAGAAGATTGTAATAGCTTGTCTTCCTACTTCCACCCTAACCTCAACAATATATTAACAAAATAACAACTAGAGATATTTTTGAAAATAACAGCTTGAGATAGAATTAAAGTTATTCTTTTATTTATTTTTTTAATATTTTATTTATTTATTTGACAGAGAGAGACAGCAAGACAGGGAACATAAGCAGGGGGAGTGGGAGAGGCAACATAAGCAGGGGGAGTGGGAGAGGGAGAAGCAGTCTTCCCGCTGAGCAGGGAGCCTGATGCGGGGCTCGATCCCAGGACCCTGGGATGGTGACCTGGGCTGAAGGCAGATGCTTAACGACTGAGCCACCCAGGCGCCCCTAAAGTTATTCTTTTAAAACCTATATCAAGTCATGCCACTTAAAGCTCTTGATGGTTCCAACTTGCTCAGAACAAAAACAAAATGTCCTTACACAAGCCTGTAGGCTTCCAACATCCTGTGAAACCCTCTTATAGCTCTAACCTGATCTCTTCCTTTTCCTCCACCTCACCCCTCTCCAGCCACATTCCTCTGTCTGGACTGTTCTTTTCCCAGATACCTGCATGAATGGCTCCTTCTGTTCCTTAGGTCTTTGATCAAAAGCGGCTCTCACGGAGAGACGTGCCCTCATCAAAAATGTATCATTGTAATCACCTCCAGCCCCAGCACTTCCTGTCCCCCTTTTCCTCCACAGCACTTTTTCATTACCTGACATACATGTATTATATTTGTTTGTTCTTTCTTCCCACTGGAAGATAAGCTCCATGAGGACAGAGAATTTTTTGTGCCCTTCTGTAAGGACAATGACTGGAGCATAATAGGTATTTAATAAATAGCTGTTTAATGAATCAGTAAGTAACTCTCAATTTCCTCCTCCCCTCTTTCTGTCTTAAGTTTTACTTAAGCTTTCTATTGGTAATTTCCCCTCTTAACTCTACTAGGAAGAAAAATTATGTGACAACTTCATTCCTACCTGCCTACCTGACTTCTTTGAAGGATGTTGACATCAACTACTCTCTTTTTTCGCTTATATGAAATTATAGATATTTAGAATTGAAAGTAATCTCAGAACATCGTGTAGTCAATCTTCTTCATGTTATACATCAAGGTGTGACAGTGAGCAACGGAGACAGGACAAGGAGGAGTCATTGGACCCCTAAGTCCCATTCCAATGCTCACTCCTCTGAACCACACTGATCCATCAATGACATCCTCATCATGAGGGCAGACGTGCTTTCTGCTTGATGCGGCCTAAAACAAAGAAGACCTTGCTTTCTATTTCTGCATTGGTCAGAGAGTTTGGTGTAATACTTAAAACCACAAAGTTGGCAAACAGAAAGGTGGACAAGAAGTACAGTCATAGGATTATTGCCCCAGCTCCTCCAGCTAGTGTGGCTCCCCTCTCAGTCCCCACATGAAAAATGGAGGTAATGATGGTCCTACCCAGCTTACAGATCTGCTGTGAGCATCAAATGTGATAATGGATGTGAAAGCATTTTGGAATTCGTAAAGGACTGTACGAGCATAAGTCTGTTATTAACCCTGAACAACTGTCTAATATGCACAGGGCTTTTGTTATGAAAAAGACAGGAAGACAGTGTATAATTAGCTAGAGTGTGAATTTATCATGTAACTGGAGAAACTGCTCAATCATGTGGTAGGTTTTTAGTATCTCCTTACATAAAGATAGCAACATTCTCATTTTTTTCCCATGGGATCCACAAATCCTGCATTCGTCTTTAAGACCCTTCTCAAGACTAGGGTCCGACTTGTAGTCAGGCTGAATGCTCAGTAAACAGAACTTCTCTAAAATGTTACCATCTTTCTTGAAGTGTGTCTGGTTAACTTTACTTAGAGTCTACAGGGAAGGAACTTCATAAAAGTTCATTTTCATTGTTCTTATATTAAATAATGAAAAAAAAAAAAACCCAACATAGCTCTTTGATAGAAACTAGAATGTTAACATCTGGTATAAGATCCTTTGGCAACTGCTAAAGATGTGATCAGCCTAAATGAACCATCTTACATATGTTTGGGGAATTCCCACCTCTGAAGATTTTTACTATAAAGTAGGCACAAGGCTAGAATTAACTTTGAAAGGCTTTTTCCTTCTTTCCTTGGGTATCTCTCTCTGATATGAGAGTTGGTTTCTTGGCAAAACTCGATTCTTTGAGCAGTTTTTTTGTTAAGCCTATAGCTCAATAGGTCCCTATTCTTACAGCAATGGGATTTGTTCCAGCAAAATATTTCTTTCCTATTGACAGTTCTAAATGCTTAATAAAACCTAAGTTATAGTATTTTCTAAAGGTGGCTACACCAGTATATCCATCCCACATGCTCTTCTTATGAAAAGGTCCATCATCAAGAGGTAGGATCTGCATTCCCTTTCTTTGAACCGGAGCAGAACTCTGTGAGAGCCACAACCAAAATAATATGGCCGAGTGACACTCACTACATGACTTCTGAGATTGCTTTCTCTACTTGGCTTTCTTCCTCTTGGGACTCTGACGCTTGGAACTAGCCACCATCCTGGAAGGAGGCCAGGCAGTCACATGAAAAGACCACAGGCATGTGCCCCCCACCCCCACCCAAAGTTCCAGGTGAGATCTCAACGGACAGGCAGTGTCAACTTCCAGAACTATGTGGCAATGCACCTGCAGGTGACTGTAGCTTCAAGTCTCTGAGCTGCCCAACTGATGTCAAATGAAGCAGAGAAAAGCTATCCCCACCTAACACCACCTAGATTGCAGACTCATGAGCACAACTGATGGTGTCCACATTTCCACCACTAAGTTTGGGGGTGGGGTTGTTAGGCAGCAACGGTCAGAACGTGTATCTTCTTACCCTCACATATGCATTTCTATTGGTCAGTTAGAATCCTAAAGCCTGCCGACTGGACAGCAGTCCAATTAATGGCTGGAGAGCACTGAGGAGCAGGAATGAAAACACTGAATTCAACAGCCTCTCTTAAAAACTCTCCACCCAGGTAATTGCAGGGATCCTTATTATGAAAAATGACTTTCAAACAAAACAAAATGAAAAAGCCTTAATGTAGAAAAACTAGATCCCATAAACACATTGAAGGCACTGCGTCAGAAAGCCACGTGGACTTTGTATTTGCTCTAAATTACTATCCACAGCATCAGGGCGGATTTCCAGTAATTCCATACTAGTCGTGAGATCTTGAATTAATTACATACCCCATTGTGCCTCACCTTCTTCACCTGTGAAATGGATATAATTGTAGCTACCATGATCATACAGTTGCCACAAAAATTTACTCAGTTAATATTTATAAAGCACTCTATGACTAGCACAGACTTACGCGTTTTTTTTTTAAATTCATCTATTGATTGTGGCTGTGCATAGAAAAGTATTTGATAATTCACTTTTTATCCTGCATCCTCTGTAATTCTCAATTAAGACAAATTTTTAAAAGGTTTATCCAGTTGTTTGTTCTGTCCTCATCCCCTGACTAGAAGCAAAGTTTGACAGGGATTAATGCTTTCCACAGTACACTTCCAGAAAATGTTTTTAATTAGTATAAGGAAATAATCAGTAATGGAGATGGATAGAAATACTATGCTTCTTTTGGAGTGTTCTGACCAACTTATAAGAACTATAAATAATAACAGTTTCATTGCTTGGTTATTAAATTCTAAATAATACTTCTCCAAATTCAGGCTTCCAGGGTCCAGCTGGGTCTTAATCGGGCCACAAGGCTCAGAATTCAACTCAAAGGAAAAATTTCAGCAGAATGCATTCAATACAAGGCAAGACTGCCTTTTAAGTGTGACAGGATATGCTTTCCCCCAGTTCCTGCTGTATCCCAACCGCACTGCTGAGTCAATGCTTGATAGGGCCAACGATGTTAGCACAGATAATGATTTCACGGGAGGATGAGGATAAGGGAAAAAAGTGATGACCACTCTTGTAATTGTCTTGTCTCATGACAGACAACGCTTTGTGAAAATGCTCCCAGAACTGGGTCCAGACAGAGGATGAGTTAAACCTGCGGAGCAGTTTTCTGATTCTCTGGAATTAGTGCCTTCATTAATATTTTAAAAAATAATTCTCTTAGACTGATGTGCATAGAGCAGCATCCACAAGGTAGGTCCATTTTTTTTAGGGGGAAAAAAGAAACCCTCCAAAAAATAAATGTACTTATTTACTTATTACTTCTTTCCACTTTGGCTTTCAAAACAGGAGACAGAACTGTTTGCTAGAAAGAAAGGACCAAGTGGCCACACTTTAAGGGTTTTCTGTTAACACATGGAGCATGGCTTTCATATTTTCTATGGATCTTTATGCAGTTATAAGTTTACATACTCATGTATTTATTAATTCTGCTTTTCTGCCTTTCATGAATAAATTATGCCTAGCTAATTTCCATACGAGCCTGGTGGCCTTCTCTAGGGCTTTAAATCAGAGAGTCTGGTGAAATTTTATGTACATTCAACAACAGTTTATAGATACATTCAAAAGCATTTGACGTCATCCCCAACTGCTTAAAATGCTTCTGGGAGGAAATGGTGACAGGTGCATTCGTGGACAGGTCACACTTGTACTCTGAGGGAGGATGGCCTGATCAGACAGTCTGTCCACTACTGTTACAACCACAGTTACCACAGTGCCACTTTCGGGGGTTTGCTCAATTAGAGACCGAAATAATTAAGATGTTGAAGACTCACATTATCCATCTCTAGTCTAGTTCAAGTCTCTTCTGACGTGCATTTTATTTGCATTTCGAGCGTGATGATTTATCACACCTTCTCTTATTCTCTGGGGAAAAATCAGAGCCAACAATGGCAACTTCAAGAGATTCTGACTTTGGCTGAACACAGAAAATCATTAGTTTTAAATCTAAAGGCTCCTTATTGATCCCGAGGCCTCACGGCCACGCCGCACATGCCCCACACTGCGTACATTAGCGAAGGCCCCGCCACAGCAAACAAAGGCTGCACAGCTCCACCCGGACGGTGCTGAAATAGGTGGGGCAGTGAGCCCCTCCGCTCTATTTCTAGGTGTTTTGCTCACCGAAGTACAAAGCAGCTGCATATTACAAGTGCTTTCATGCATTTCTTTTCTTTGAGTCGCTCCAGGCCAAGGAGCTAGAACCTCACGTCTAAAATGAGTCCTCCAGCAGCTCCAGTAAAAGATGAATCCCCTGATTTTCTCCTCCAGTGTGGCAGTTTAACCTTTAAGTGATTTCCAGCAGGATCGCGATTCTAAGTAACACTAGATTATTTTCCATCTACTCTCCCCCAACAAGGGATAGTTAGCTCTTTTGTCAATTTACACATTCTTATTACGATGTCTTCCGTATATACATATAGAAAATGAAAGTCATATTTGATCTGGCGCACATGTGGAGTCCGAATGTAGACGAATCTGAGCTCGAAATCCTTGTCTTTTCTTCCTTAAATTCCATTTTAGGAAATTTGGCCCCAGAGTGTGTGCACACACCAGGGCAAGCACGCACGCCCAGGGGCAGACCAGTACACGAACTAAAGTGGTTCTGGCTTTGAGGATCAATTTCCAGGTGGGAAGCAATTTTATGGGCACTGGTATTATTCCAACTCACAGATTTAGTAAAAAAGAACTGAAAAGGAAGAACGTCAATTAACAAATATATTACAGAAGGGAAACTTTCAGCCTAACTTTTTTTGATCAGTGCCCTCAAAGAAGATTAAAAAAAAAAGAACTCTTCAGCATCCCTGTGTCTTCTCAAAAGGCATAGTGTTGTTAGAGGAACAACAGTAAGTTAATGCTAGTAATATTTACTTGATAACCAAATTGGTGACTACTACTTCTATTACGGGAAAATTCGTTAAGAGGTTAAAAAAAAAAACTTCTTGCTGATCATCGTCTGTTTTTTCTAGTGTTTGTGTTTCTCTATTCTAAAAATCTAGAATTTGAGGCTCTCGTTAGGAAAGTCAGGGACTTCTGGTGGAACGATCTTGGCTTTGGTGCTCAAACAGACCTGGTTGGTGGCTAAGCCTGCCACCATCATGTTTCAGTTTTGGAGATGGGCTGGCTGAAATGCCATGATCTCACACCCGCATGGCCCGTGAGGAAGGACGCCATGCTCTGCATGACTTGTGCCACAGCTGTCCATAGACAGTCAATATTTATGGGAACAAATGATCACGAGCTTTATCGTCAGCATTATGCAAGTCCACAGCGATCAGAGGATTCTATCTTAAAAGTGAACTGGGAAACATTAAAAGGGGGAGATACCTCCAAAAGTATCGTAGAGAAGCAGTGGCTTAGGCTCTCTGCTATGTGCCGGCTACCCACCCCTGCTTTGGCATAAATTCAGAAGACAGGACCTCAGACTCTCACTGTATCACCGGGAGCGAGCTATTTCAACAACAGAGTCCTGTCATGTACTTGACCAGTGCAGCCCCACAGTTGCCGTAAGTTAAGCCCAATTCATCTGAGGTACAAAAAATTTTTAAAAATTAACAACAACAATAATGAACCTTTTATACACATGCCGGCCTCGCTAGAGAGTCCCACATAGAATACGGAACTGGGGGCCACCATGTAGATTTGTGGCATGGCCCAGGGGACTCCAGAGTCCAAAAAGCAATGAATGCATTAAGCGAGTCCATAACTGCAGTTTTCTCATGTGTGACAGATATAATATCCCTCATTTTACTTAACTGTTTTGGGATATCATGTGTGAATGAGCACAATGGAACTGGAAAAAAAAAAAAAGCTTATACAAACCGTGGGCAGGGACTGTAGCTTTTTATGGCTGTGGTTCACTTCTGGAGAAGGAGGAGGGCATGTTTGGCAGTGACCTTCTGGCTAGGGTACACATTTTGGATACATCATGTCCAGAATCCAATGTGAAACTTTCCTTGTACTTCAACTGGGGACAGGCCATGTGCTGCAAAAACCTATCATTTAAATTGCCGTTGTTTTCAGACAGATACTACGACTCTAAATAAAATCCCTGGGCCACATCACATAAAGCAGGGACGGCGGTTACTCCAACACAATTGAACTCTTTGCTAGAGTAAAACATAAATTATTCCACTTTGGGTTTCTAATTGGGCTGATTTGAGGTACGGGTACTTGAGACGGGAATCTATTGCCAAGGGTTACATGACTCCAGGCATATTTTCTTTGCCTCAGTTTATCCATTTGTAAAATAAGATTAATGATACTGGTGGCGTTTGCTTCAGGAATGCTGTGTTCAGGAATATTAGGCATTGTTTTGGGAACTGTAGTGCATACGGAGCTTACTTAATATTTATAAACCTTTGAAATCTCCTTATGTGTAGAGCTGTTTAAGTATAAATTATTATTAAAATTATTAGCCTTGAGAATTATAATTACTGCTTCATTATTTTTCTCATTATGCTCATTCTATGGGGGCTTTCTTGTAAATATTCCAAATGAACTATTGCCTTTGTTGGATAATCAATTTAACGTTTGTTGGAAAGCTTTAAAGACACAAAGTATGACATAAATTTATAAGATCCAAGGTGAGACAAATACATAATCTATTTTCCTCAAGAAGTTTTTGTAGGAAAATATTACTAGTAGGATGATGGCTACTTAGAATTATTTGAGATTTTTTTAGTGGCTTTGAACCTATTTTTGGAGATGGGCTGGCTGAAATGCCATGATCTCACACCAACAGAGACACCTCCAATTCCCATTAGAAGCTGCTGGCCTTAAAAGGGCTGAGGTCCAGCCCTCTTTGCTTTCTTTTTAAGCCCCTGTCCATTGCTGCAATTCTTAAAAACTTCCTCAGTTGGCTCCAGTGGACACTACAGGAAATACAGACAGGTGACAAAAGCATTGACACAGAACATTCAAACAACAATCATCAGAATTACCCCACTCTCTGCCAGGCATTTTCTACAATGTGTTACACACAAGATCTCATTTAATCCTTACACCTCAAAAAAGATAGCCAAGAGTATTATCCCCATTTTAAATACAAGTAAACGGAAATTCAGAGAGACTAGGTAACTAGCACAAGATCCCACTGCTGTTAGGGCATGGAGCTGTTAGCGTTCAAATCCAGAGCAAGTTCTCAGGACCCTTATGAGTTCCAACAAGAGTTCCTGCTAAGGCTTTCCTGGTACCCTATGTGAGAAGGTCCCTGTAACAATTCAGGATGGACGTGTTATGCCACAGTAACACATAACGTCACTTTCTGAATGGTTTAAAAAATGGTAGCTTATGTCTCACTCAAGCTCTATGTCCATCCTGGGTCACTAGGGAGTCTGCTCCAAGCCATCTTTCCTCCAGGCTGCAGGGCAGCCACCACTCTATCATGGACGAGGGGAGAAGAACTTCAGAGAGTTTTGTGATTGAATGTGAAAGCCTGTGTAAAATATGTCAGCTCTACTCACAATAGCTCAGTGGTGGGAGCGAGTTATGTGGTCCTACCCAATCCCAAGGGCACAGGGGTTCAATTCTCTTTGTGTCCAGAGGAGAAGACAATCCGATGTCCGCAAGCAGCACGAGTGACTGCCGTTGGACTGTGGGCATGACCTAGTCCAACACCTTCAGGGTATAGGTAAGGAAAGCCTCTAGAAATGTTGTCTAATTGTTGCCCAGTTAAGTTAACGGGAGATGGAGGATGAACAACAGCTCAGGTTTATCCAATCTACTAATTTTTTCCAACACATCCCCACGTGAACTCATTTCCTCTAATGATTATTTCCAGTTTACCTAGTGCTCAACCATGAAAAGAACAGAGCTAAAAATAAACCAAGTAAAAGTCACCATTATTTGTGACTGAAGGGGAGAAGAGTTTCCTCATCAGGAGCCTTTCCCTTGGAAAGCCTTACGACACATTCACAGCGCTCGGGTTCCACAAAAATCACTGCTGTCAACCCTCAACCAACCCATGAACTTGAAACTATGCCTGTCCCCACTTTACAGATAAGAAGCTGAGAGTCAGGTCAATTCACCTTCCCCAAGAGGAAATGGCACAGCAGGATGTGAATTAGGGGCTCTCGTCTAAGCTTGCCCTAAGCTATGCTTCCTCCCAAACGTTGCATAAAAAGCAATAGCCTACACCTATAACCTCACCACTGGATACTGAGCGCAAGCTCAGATTTCAAACTGGAACTTGTCTGTTAGTAAAAACATGGCAACAGCTCTGCTTAAGGGTAAAAGTCTCACAGGAAAGACACATCCTAACCAAATGTCTCTTCCTCCATGCAATTTTCCCTACTGCCCATCAGGGTGTGATTTTTTTTTTCCCCTTAGAACCCATAACACCTTTTATGAACACATTTTAAGACATTTGGCCCATATTGACTATATAGGTGTTAACTATTATTTTCTGACAATAACAATCCTATAGAAGGCTACAAATGGAAAGGCTTTTAAAAATTAAAAACACCAAAGTAAAACTATTTTATTGAAATAGGCAGAACAGTTATAGCAGTGGTTTTGATAGAAATCATTTATACAACACCAACATAGGCTTCTTAAACTGCCCAGACTCCCCAAAGCAGTTAAAATCAGATGAACATCGATCTCTTTTGGCTAATGCAACATTGAAACTCCTGAAGTTTGGGGGAAGATCAGAAGAAAACTTGACCAAGAACTTAGAAAAGTTTATGATGTGTAGGCAATTTAGAATTCCAAGAAAAATTAAGTATATACATTTTGAGGAAGAGTGATATAGGTTTTGAGGGAATAATTGCATGCCCCAAGTGCAAAAACCAAACATTCGTTTTTATAACATGGAGTTGTCTAGTTACCAGATTTAGAAAATTGTGCAAAATAAAACAGAGAGAAAAAGAGAGAGGGAAACTTACAGTTATATTGCTTATGTATTACTATACATGCTAAATGTATTTTTATCTGTCATCAACTTTTTTTTTTTCCTGTTGCAATTTAAAACCAGCTTACCTTGAACTGTGAAATAAGGGTTGCCCTGTAGGGCAGTGCATTATACAACTCAACCTGCCCAGAGGGAAGAGAGGGTTAAAATCCAGAGATCTCCAAGTTGTACTCCAGCATGATGGTACAGGGGGACCGTTTAGACTTGGGAGTCCTGAGAGTAATTATAAAACCACCTTTATTTCCATTGCCAATGTCACTGATAAGAAACTACAAAATAGCATGCTCCTAACACAGCTGTAGGCACACAAGCACATCTGTAACGGGCCCTCTAGTCACGGTGTGGAAGGCCCCATCCTTGGTGCTACCGCAAAATCCCTACAGGAAGAAGGATCTAGCAGTCTCCTTATGTCTAGCTTCCATGCATGCGTTCAGCCATTCGGCACAGAGTTATTGAATGACAACTGTGTACCAGGCGCTATGTTGGGCACTAGGCAGAAATAATCTCTACCCTGAAAGAACTTTATAGTCTAGCAAATGTGACAAGAGAAGAATTTAATGAAGAATTTATTATAATGAAGAATTCTATGGAGAAGAGAGAGCATTCTTGGGTGCTCACAGAAAAGGGAAGGAGCCTGACCTAGTTGGAGGATATGAAATAAATAGTATTTAAATAGTATTTAAAGTGAGGTCTATGCAATGTTTTCCTTCAAGAAATGCTGCTACAAGAAAGGGGGATCCAGTCTACCACATAGAAATAATTAACTTCTGTACACTTCTTAGAAACACTAGGAGAGGAAGTCATTCCCATTTTATAGATGAATCAGAAATTAACTGATTTAACTCAGACTGCTCGGCTGGATGAATCTCAAATTCTAACCAGGTCTTGAATTTAAGGTGACCTTGATCGTGAGCGCCCATGTAGTAATACGGATGGTGATCTCCATTGGAAGGCTCCAGGATTGTGATACTAAACCAACTCAATTTGCAGACTTTCTCACAGATTATGTGAATCAATTTTAACACCTACATTTGAGTAATATTTTAGAGTTTTCTTATAGCATGCCCACATAAGAGAGGATCATATGACTAGTCAATTTAAACAAACAGCCAGGTTAACTTTTTTTTTTTTTTGCCACTTAGTTACTGATTATTATTGAATTGACTGAAATGACTGGTAGATTTCTTTCATATATCACAGAGCATTTAGCTAAAATTTCACACTGCGAAAGGGTTGACAGGAGGACTGCACTGCTTTCTAAAATCAAATCTCATTCCAAAGCTGTTAAATTTCTATTTCAGATATGACAATTAACATGTTAATGCTTCCTTTTGCAAGAATTTAACTGCAATGAAAATAATTTTTGCTAGATTTAGTGAAATTAACCTTTATTCATAGAACTTCTCTCACAGAACTTTAGGGATTTTTTCCTCTATGTGACTTAAAAGAAGTTCCAAATCTCAAGACATATACGGAAAAAATAAATCTGTGCCAACTTTACTAATTACTATCAAAATAGAGAAAATTTAAAGTAATTCAGAATATCAAAAACAGCTTAGATTGTGACATGAAAGAAAGACTGATTATTTCTCCTTAAAATGTTTTTGGAATTTCCTTCAGGATATTTTCATGCATTCAAGTCTACATTAAGCAATTAATTTAATTCTAAGCCACTGAAGTTTTAAAAAATGGAATACTACTTGAATCAAAAGGAGGAGTTTCTCTTTAGCAAATGTGAAAATGGTCCAGGACTTTATTTGCCTAAAAGTAAATGAATAATGAATGAAGCCAAATTATTAACTTTGGAGGAAAGTGGATGTTGAAGAGTGGAATTCACACAAATGTCACCAAAGACTAGTGAAGTCATTTGGACAACTTGGCAGGCCAGAAATGGTCTTACTAGAATATTCAAACTTCTTGGATTAGCTACTCCACAAAAGCCACGGCACTGAAACTATTTCTCATCGCATGTCAAAGGGAGAGATGAGAAAGCTCAACCGATGTGTCTTGGAGAACCTTTCATGGCTTCCATTATGGCTTCCATTATGGCTTTCTTTAGTTTGCATTTAATCATACACAAAGACACCAGAATATGATGAGACCTTGACTAACACAAGGCTCCTGCAAACAAGGGGTGTGCGGAAGATTGGCGTGGGTGCCGTTCTGCCTCAGTAAAAGGAGGCATCAGCTGGGAAGGAGAGCTGGCACAGTCCACAGGTCCTATCAAAGCCAGCCCAGAAAGCAAGCTGCACTCACATGTGCTAAGAGTAAGTTTGTACTGAGGGGTATCAGAGGACTCCATCATTTGGAGTTGTTGGGGGGTAGTAGGTCTAGGACATGGATGTGTGGAGACCCCATATCATTTTGCCTGACGGGGAAGAAAGAATAGGATTCCCCGCTAACACCTGATGGGACGAAAGAAGAAATTAATGGTTCCCAAATACATCCTATCTCACACAGGCGCCGCCTCTAAGTGGGTTCCTGGGAATGTGTCTCTCATGGGAGTGGGAGGCTTTGCTCCAGCTGTGGTCTCCTTAGCATGCCCAGTGGATACAGAAGAGAAAGTTTCCAAGCTAAGGAGCCTGTAAATGTTTCGCACAGAAGGTGAAAAACCCCAGCCCTGCTCTCTGAGGTCTTGAGGTAAAGCCTCTTTTCATTCTCTAACCTGCATTTTGTGGCTCGCGCTACCTCACTCTCAATTCTGTTGTCTGGCACAAAACTGCCCAATGGCGCAGAAGCCCAACACGAGGGTAAAAGAAAATTGCTGAGCTCCAGCATTTCCCTTGTAATCCTTGGAGGACAATTTAGTACTGAACTTGTATCCAGGATACAGAACACTTTTTCCTACATTGAGAGGGAATGACACAACTGGGCATTGTGGTGTGACCTAAATTCAACAGATAAACATTTGGACGGCGACTCGCCCTCCACCTGGCATTAATCCTTTGCTCTTCCTTTTCAGGAAGATACGCTACAGCCAGGGAAGGCACCGTAAGCCATTATTGCCTCCTGATGGTATAAAAAGCTCTCGTCAGACTGGCTCTGCTCTCACTATGTTACCTCCGTGTTGGCAACTGAGTGCAAGGCAGGTGGGGAGGAGGCACGCCCTCCCGAGGGCTTGCACTGCCTTTTCAGCAGGAAGCTGAGGAGGCTTCTGGCCTCTGTCTGATCCTGATTTCTGCAGCCCAAACTCCGATGTCACCCCCATTTCTGCTTTTATGTGGGCTATCTTTTAAAAGTATGGCAGCACAGGTAAACCTGCGCTACAATACCAGCTCTGCGTTCTTTCCACAGGTAATCAGGAGAGGTGGAAATTCTAGGCACCTCCATAATCTCTAATTTATACCAATCATATTACAGCTCAGAACTGTAGTCTCAGGCTATCTCATGTAGGAGATGTTATAAAGCTTTCCCTGCCTCACTTATTGATCAACAACACTAGCTCTTAAAAACGATTTTAATCAGAAGGGGGATGCACTTCTCTATGGAGTTGAGTACTAGTCTTATTATGTCCTAATGCTATTGTGCCCAGGGAAAAGGTAAATGAAAGCACTAAACGTTCATAATTGTCCGAACAGTCTTTTTTCTGCTTAAAAGGGCCATCCCATTTTAAAATTTCATGCATGGTGCTATTCCTCAAGTTTTATCATTTGTCAACAAATCAACTACCTGCTTAGCAGCCCTCATGAGGGATTTAAAATAGCCACCATGAAAACCCTAGGCATTTACTATTTTTATAACAAACTTGATTGTCACCTATGATATTTCAAAGATCACTCCTCATATAGACATCATGCTGGAAATTAGATGCAGGGCCCGCTTTCCATGGAACATTATGCAGAGGCACTCTGACTAATAAATCTTTGTAGCTAATGCATTCCAGATGGAAGCCATGTCTCACAGATTTAACCTTCCTAAACCCTTCCAAAAATTCCTCCCATCAAAAGCTCACTGAATGAGATACGTTTGATTGAAATGGGATCATCAATACATGACAACTAAGTAATAGTACAAATGATTACTGCTTGCAGGAAAATTGCCATATTCCTTCCCACAAAGACATGGTTTTGGACAACCCCCAGGACAAGAAGATGGACCTGATCTGTCTTACTGGGTAGCCTAAATGCTTTTTTCTTGAATCCTATTGCCATTAGCAGATGCGACTCAGGCAATAGCCATTTCTGTCTCTTTAACTTTTGTACATGCATAACAAAGGCTGCTAAAAGGAAGGATTGAGACTCTTGGAGGAGCCACTAATTAACATCCTGTTTAATCATGTCACCATGTTTAGCAGTCTACATCATTAGTTTATGTCAAGCAGACGCGGTGAAACATCTAAACACCTCCATGTAGATCCTTACAGAATCAGTCATGTGCAGTGGTGAGGACGGTGTCATACAAGACTACAGATGTACCTGTAATATTCAGAAACATTGCAAATCACACCATCACATGCTTAGCTCATGCAGCCTTCAAACTCTTGGCTTTTTCTTCTAGTAGTTTCTCAAACACAGGCCAACTTACAGCACAGAGGTTTTTGTTTTGTTTCAGTTTACGAGAGAAATGAACTTTCTGGAATGACAGGAAATGTCCCATTCTGCTGCCCATCCCCAGATATGAGCGCTCTGCACCAGCGCTCCACCTTGACCCATGAAGATCCTGAAAGTTTCACTGGAAGGTGCCCATTAAAAAGTTTTAAATTCACTCACTTCCTCTTCTACTGTCTCCCCAAACCATTTAAACTTAGGATGTAGGAAAATGCAGTAAAATTTCACTAATAAAGACTGATGAGTGAAGGTCAGACTGAATCAGTAGAATACGAATGCTTTAATGCTTCACAAATGAATGAATGAATGAAGACAAGTAGTTTTTCTTCGCTTTGTTTTTACTTTCAACAACTGCATGTTTGGTCACCTGAATTAACTGCTCCCAAACTTACGGTTTATCTTAAAATAGAATACTATTTGCAGCAACTGTCTGGATATAACCGATTACCGTGCTGCTGAATTCATACAAAATGCTTATCTCTTTAAACATGCCTGGTGGCGCTCTGTGTGGGGGAAGTGGCCTCAGCAGTTTGGAGACCCAGGCTCTGCTCTGGTTCTAACTACACACTTGTGTGATTCTGAAGCTTCTCACTCAGCCTTCAGGTGCTTCCCTTCTGCACCTGGGAAAGGAGATTGGGTGCTAGCTCAGTGGGTCTCATCCACAGGTACACCCATCAGAATCATCTCATTTTTCCTTCCAAATACACATATCTATTCTTAGAGTTTCTGACTCAGTAGGCTCTGGGTAGGATCTGAGAAAAGGACAGTTGAAGAGAACTCCCCACCTGATCTCCTGCATCCCCTGTGGAGAAACTAGATAAACTCTGAGACCCCTCGCACTTCTCAAAAACCATGATGCCGCTGAATTTATGCCCATACATACTCATGAAAATGATTTGACATGTGCCTAGGAAAAAAAACGTCTGGAATAAAATACCCAGCAAGAGCAATAAACGCTAACCTCTCTCAAACACATATTTTGCTCCTGGTGCTGTTCTAAGCGTGGTTCACAGATAAACATGTTTACACTCACAGAACACCTAGAAAGCTACATTATGGGTGGAGACTCTTTGTTATCCCAATTGGACGGGTGAGCCACTGAGGGTTAAGTAACATGATTAAAAGCAAATTATTCCCTCATGGCTGAAATTGAGGGTCATATTCATGCTTTCCTTTTGATTTTCTACAGTTTCTAGTATTTAAAAAAAAATCATATACTTCTCATATGACAAAATGTCTAAAGTTTAAAAACAAATTTCGTGAAGAGGATTTCATGTAACATATATTCACTGGCACAGTAAATATAGAAAACATAGAGCTATAAGCCTGTTATTATGTGCGTACAAAGCCAGTCAGTTACAAAGAAAGGGTACATTTTCCAGAAACACACCTGGTCCCCCATAGGCATGGCAGAAAGGGAAAACCTCCAGAATTGCTGAGCAACCCTCAGTTAACAAAGGGAAGCATATCAGGTCATCAGGAGGGCTGAACATTCCCGAAACCCTAAAGTTGAAGAGGAATTTCTATATTGGTCTCCAGGTAAGGAACATGATTCTGTTATTCTAAGACTTTTAAAAAATATGTCAATAATGCAAAGGCAAACTTAAGCCCCCCTGACCATAAAATCTGAGCTGGGGAAGCCAGAACAAAAGGGCTTTGACTCGATTAGATTTCTCATCCCATTTTTTTCTCTTTTCTGTTCCAGAATTCGCAGATCACAATGAAAGAATATGCTTTCTGTGTAAAAGGCAGATCTTCATTATCAGGAAAAGCCATTTATAGAAGAGTTCTGGTTTCTTTAATCACTCCTTGAAAGGTCTTCTAGATACTAAATAATAGGAAATATTGAGGCGGGGGGGGAACTAAAGCCCTTTATAAGCTAGAGGACAAGCCTTGCTCATGAGTGACACATGCAGAAACAACCCTAAATCACACAGTATAATTATCTTCTTTATGCTCTGGCTCTAAAATTCTTAAGAGCGCCTGCCCAAATGTCCTCCTCACTTTGATCTATGGTTGTAATCTTACATTAAAACTCAATCGCACCGGGGAATGTCATTTTGGCAGCTTTCAGGCGGGTCTTAACAACAGACCCCCAGCTGAGACAAGCCTGGAAGAGACCAAGCACTCTGCACCTCCCCAAGCAGCAGGGGCCTGGCCAGACGGGCACACCTGAGTGAGGCTGCACTTGAGCTTGGAGCTTGCCTGACTCATTCAGAATGAACCTGGTCCACGTGCACGTCTGTGCTAGCATCAGCAGCCACTGTCACTCACGATCATCTCATTTGGTGGCGGGCTCATAGCAGGGGAGAAAGGCATTCTGTGGGACCTAATTTTTCTTTTCCCATCAACAAAAAGGAACCATGCATGCCCAAACATTATAAGAAACAGAGTTTAAACTTCAATAGGAATACATGTACTATGATTTTTTTTTAAAAAAAAGGTAATTGCTACATCTGATCTAACAGAGATTATCAGACTGTACATTATGAGTTGATTTTTTTATACTTACCGAACAGTCCCTCTATAGATTTTCTTTAAAAAGACTTTAGAAGAAAATCATTTGTCTATGTTTTGAGGAGCTCCTTTCAGATTAGATTAGAAAAGTTGGGATGCTCCCCACCCATACACACCTAATCCCATTCTCATGAATGAGTCCAGTCCACCTCTGTGATTATAGTAAAAGTGGCGAGGGCCTAAAAACCCAGCTCCTCCTTCACAGAAACACTAAACGTGTGAGTTAAACCTGCTCTGTGAAGGCCCGGCTCCATCTGAGAGTCCACATCCAGGAGCGTGAGTGCTCTAAGTACCTTTCAGTTCCTTCCGCGTCTGTACACACTTGTTCACAAGGCCACTTAAAATTAAACCAATATAGATTTTGGCTCCAGCTTCAGCCAAGTTCTGGGATAAGAGGACATCAACATTAATATGATGAGACAAAAGGGCTTTTGCAACACATTCTCAACTCTTCCTTTTCAAAGAACAGTAGATTTTAATCTCATTATGAATTTAATGCAGAGACTGTTAGCAGACTTCAGCAAACTACAGCCCCTGACACGGAAAGCACGCACCCTGCCTGCGGATGCAGATGACACCTGCATGGATACTTCGACTGGTGTCTCAGTACGAAAGGAAGACGTAACACAGGAGTTACAGAACATTGTCGCAGAACTTGTTTCTTCCTGCTTATTCTGAGTAGCCTTAAGAGGACTAACATCTTTTCCTTCTTCCTTAATTTCTCTCTCTATAAGATGGGTACAAGATAATGCACCAAAATCACAGGCCGATGTTAAGTATTCTAATCAATTGCTTATAAAGCTACAATTAAAAAGTGAAATAAAAAGAGTGAAATGTACCTAAAAGAAATCATCCATCATGGGTCACATTTTTGTGGCAGATATTTTTCATATTTATTATCCACGTTAAAATATTTTTTAAACCTATAAAGTACCTATTATAAAACAGTTTACTCCAATGTATAAAAATGACCAAGACCCGCGCGCCTGCATGGCTCAGTTAAGCGTCTGACTCTCCTTGGTTTCGCCTCAAGTCATGATCTCATGGGTCATGAGACTGAGCCACGCATTGGGCTCCACGCTCAGCAGGGGTTCTGCTGAGAAGATTATCTCCCTCTACCCATTCCTCCACTCTCCCACTCTCTCAAATAAATAAATCAATCTTTTAAAAAATGACCGAGAGAGAGTGAAATCAAAGGTAACATTTGCTAAGCACTTAGAATGGGCAAGGCACTTCAGGGCATTATCTCAGTTCATCCTCAAACATCCTATATGGTAGGTTTTGTTGTCACCATTTTGTAACTGATGGGGCTGAGGTCCACACGTTGACCAAGTTCACATGGCTAAGAAGTAGAAGAACTCAGATTCCCATTTTACCACACCCAGAGATTTTTGAACCCAAGAGTCTACTTTCTTAACCACCATACAATATCAGTCAACATAAAGGGAGAGAAAAGGGTACGTAGGGCAAGTAAGAACACGTTGGTCTGGCCCTATTTTAATAGATGATCTTGGGCAAGGAATTTCCCTCTTTATCCTGTGTTTATTAAGCATGCATTTTTTGTTTGCCAGATACTGGATGCTGGACAATGCATGTGAAATCCAATGACAAAATACTGGGTCTTGGCTCTCAAGGGGATCACAGACTGGCTGGGGAGATAAACAATTTTATCCAGAGCAATGGAGTAATACTAAACAACTCAACGGTGTGACAATTTTCAGCTCTTGTTAGGAAATGATCAAATATCATTATTTCAAATAAAGAAGGCTTAAGACAGCTATAGAGCTCCTGAGGACATCAAAGAACAAATATCCTGAGTTTATATATAGGATAGTCCAGTAAATACCTCTAGCCCAGTAAATACCTTGCAATCACGATGATCAATAATTCTATCTAACAACATCTAACTCTATGTGAGGATATTTGTGAACAATAGATGGAGAAAGTTAAATAAAACCGATCAATGGCAATTAAAATATGTACTGGAAACCTCTCCCTCCAATTTGCATAAATTCAGATTTGGAAAAAGAGCAAATGAATGACCTATCTTGGCCAATTCTGAAGTATAGTACAACTCAAACTACCAGCAATCTGGCAGTAAAAACACAAACAAGACAAAGCAATGCAATACAAACCAGCATTTAAGGAAGATTTATATAAAGAGAGAAGATGCCAGAAATTAAATGTGAAAATTTGGAATATAATCTGGACCCAAATATTTTCTCTATCTCATTTTGGGATTAATGCAGGAATTTTAAAAAAGTACTTTGGAAGACTATACTCTAAAGGGCTGATATTGGTAGACACTAGGATTACAAGTCACTTCGCTTTTCTTTGTTTCTTCTTTAGTCTAAGTTTTCTGCAATGGACCCAGACTGGTTTCTTTTGTTCTTTCAGAATGACTTCAGATGAGTCAGCAGAGCCCACCACAAGGTGCATACTGGGGCTCAGTCTTGCTGCGGAATGGAGAAATGTCACGTTTGGTGCTTATGGCATCAACAATCTATACATTGCACGAAGAAAAGTGTCCCAGAAGAAAAGAGCAGCCAGCTGTCCTTTATAAGAAATTCTGGTACTGCCTTTGGGGAGTATATCCAATGAGAACTTGTCCTTGAGATATAATACTTTTAATGGGTGAGCCATTCTGACGCTTTCCCATATTGCCAAGCAAGTTTCTATACAACTTTCTCATTGTACTCAGCGCTGTCTGTGCAGTTAATTTAGGCATCAGAAAACTCAGTTGTTAATTTTCTGACTTGCCTCTGGACTCTTAAATGCTATTGCTCCAATCATAACACGTCGGAACACTTACACAGATTTCAACAATAATATCCACAGCTGGGAATAAATCAAAGCAGTTTTATCACTGATTAAGTGCTATTGAAATATGGTTACAAGACAACATGAAGCAAAGGACAGATTTCACTTGGGAAGATTAAGATGAAGCCTGGAGGGGGGCAGGAGGAGAATCCAAACAAAGTCTATGCAACATTTAAGAAATATATAATTTAGAGTTAGAATGCATTTTTTAGCCATTGAATCTTCAGCTTCCTGTGTATGTGTGTGCATGTGAGTGTTTATGCTATAGAATGGTTCAACCATGTAAGAGAAGTTTAGGCATAGCTGCTTTTTCTAGCCGGCGTGTCTTTATACTGAGACAGAGGTCAGCACACTTTTTCTATAAAGGGCCAGAGTATAAATATATTCGGCATTGAAGGCCGTACATTTTCTGTTGCAACTATTCAATTCCACCATTTTGTGGGGAGGCAGGCATGACAACACATAGATGAATGAACATGGCTGTGTTCCAATAAAACTTTATTTATAAAAGAAAAAACCAGGCAGAGGGCTGGGATTTGGCCCCTGTGATGTAGCTTGCTGACTCCCACACTAAAATATGGGGTATTCCGTCTACCCAGAAAACTCCTCAAATGAACAGGGGTAAGAGTGAAGGGTGTAGGGGTGGAGTTGGAGAGCACATGTAGGACCTAACCATACTTAGTTGTCCTGAGACTCAGCTTTATCCTTGGGGGTAAGTCTATACCCTGCAGACGTGCTGCACACAGCACTACGTCTCCTTGCTCCTTCAGCGCTGGGTAGCACTGGGGTAGTTGACTCTCCCTGGGCATCAGGGCTATTTTCTTGTTAAAAAATTCTTTCCTTTCTCTTCTTTCCACCTCCACCCCATTTCTCCTTCCAAGTGCCTTTTCAGTTCCACTGCTGATTATTTTGGCCACAAATAGGCCAGGGTTTCCTCTTTATAATCAGATCATTTCAGCCATCTCTTGGCTTGGGCTGGCATTTGGTGCCGACAGATTTTGGCCTGTTCAACTATGAGGCTGTGCTGACCGAGCCAGGCCAGATGCTTAGATGCTGCTATTTTGCAACCACATCTGCGCAGAGGTTTGGAAGAGGGAAAGCAGTTTTCAGGAGTGTTTGGTCCTTGTCTTAGGGGCTATTTGACCTTTTCATCAAGAATCCAGATGATGGCAGAGAGATGATCCTCACTATGACTTCAGATCACCAAAATTTAAGTGCAAATGGAATTCTGCCTTGCAGGATAATTTCAGCTTAACATGATCTTGCCAACCAGGAACAAGAGGGGACAGAAATATAATCAAGTTTGTAAGGACAACTGCAACAGTGTGTATCGAGAAGAATAGCCTACTGCATAGAGCAAGGCACAAAATGTATGCTACCATAACTTAGATGGGCTCTCAGCTCCAGTCCCACTCTCAGCAATCCCTTTACGCAGACTTCATGAGCATCTTTTCCAACTGGCACTCCAAATCTTCACTGTTCTCTGAGGTTCCTATTCTATCCTGTCCCTGTATCCTAGACAGATGAAATCAGTTTCCTCTTATATTATGGAATTCCATAGGGTTCTACACCTTTGATTTTCTGGTATTCAAACTTTGCATATTCTTGGACGATTTCACCCCAAGCCCATGACTTTGACCATACCTACGCCTATCCAGATGGCCTCCAAATCTGCATCTCTAAGCATCCTACATTTCAGACTCAAATCAGGTATATATCTACCTGTATGTCTTACAGACACTTCAAGCTCTCTACCTCCCCATTTAAATCAATCTCAATCATTTTCCCCACTGTTCCCCAGATTATGCCATCTCCTACATAATTCAACTGTATTAATTGTTACCACCATCTGCCCAAGTATTCTGGCCAGACACACTGGAGTCTGCCTGTCCCCTCCACCACATATATGTCTTCTCAGTCCTCAAGTCTCTTCTACTTTCTAAGTGTCATTTGAATCCCACCTCTCCTCCATTTTCACTGTTTCAACCTTAGTTTCAAGTCCTCACAACTTTTTTTTCTCCTCCAAAGTGGCTGACCTATGTCTGACCTCAAAGTCCTCCTTCATATAATAGTCACATTTTTAAACTAAAAAAGTTCATTGCCTAGGGCCCCTGGGTGGCTCAGTTGGTTAAGCGACTGCCTTCGGCTCAGGTCATGATCCCAGGGTCCTGGGATCGAGTCCCACATCAGGCTCCCCCTGCTCTGTGGGGAGCCTGCTTCTCCCTCTGCCTCTGCCTGCCACTCCCCCTGCTTGTGCTCTCTCTAATAAATAAATAAAATCTTAAAAAAAAAAAAGTCATTGCCTAGAAGGAAAAGTTCAAATTTCTTTACATGTCGTATGAGATCCAATACCATCTCATGCTGTGTCAATACTTTTCTCCCTATTTCCGACAGACAGATGCACACACACACACGCATGCACGCGCGTGCGCATGCACTTGCTCACTCCCTCCCTCTCTTGATGGCAACCATGGTGTACAACTTAATAGCTCCCATTACAAGCCATGCTTTTTGTGTTTCTGTGCCTTCACATAGACATAGAAATTTCTTCTACTTAGAATTCTCTTGCTCCTGTGACCAACCATCAAAATTCAGCTTTAAATATCCTTCTTTCTACAAAGACTCTCTGAACCTCTACCACAAAGCTAAGATGGTTCTTTAGGTCCCCATTATTCTGTATATACACTCACATGATAGCACTTAGCATACTGGATTTCTACTCTAAGTCTATTCTTCTCTCTGCAGATTGTGAACTCCTTTAGATGAAGACACCTGCCTTGTTCATAAGAGTATCCCACCATTCAGAATACCATCTAGTGTATATTGCCATCTGGTAAATATCTGTAAAATGCACTATGCAATAAATGGCTACATGCAAATGTAGTTGTATTAGTTAATGAGCTTACCATCAGCCTGAAACGTAGCATTTTACTTCAAGTAAACATAGTATTAGCAAACATTAGGTAGCATGAAAAATATTATTTTCTCTCTCATTTTTCAGCATTTGTCAGATCATGCATGAATAAACCTATAGACTTTGTCCTCAATAATTGAAGTTACAGAAAACATAGCTAGAATTTACAGGAAACAATAAAGATTTGGGAAAATAAAACCTACAAGAAATTAGGTAGTAGATGAGAATGATTTCATTTAAAAAAATCAAGAATGATTTAATAGAAACTGTTGAGTTGAATCAAGAATTTTCTGCTGAGTTTGGTAACAAGTTTTTACCCATCTTCTCTGAGAGAAGAATGAGATAAAAACTATCCAGCAAATAAAGTGAAAGAGTTGGAGAAATATCTATGTATCCTCCAGCTTATTAGAAAGGATGAAGCGTTCCCAGAGAAGATGGAAAAAATAATCCAAGATAAAAACTGGAAGAAAAAGATTTCAGTGGGGTTGATGTTGAATCAAATGGAATATCAGAAGATTAGAGACTGAAGCTATCATCAAGGAAAAGGAGAAGAGAAAACAAGATTCCCCTCTAAAGCCATAAAATCTATAAATGGTACTGCCCACTACGGATGAGTTCAGATCTAAAGGAAGTGCAGCACTCTGGGCCCAAAGAAGAGGCATAGACATCAGCCCAGAGAGAGTTCCTGGTGCAGCCTCCAGAGAAAGAGGGCTGCTGGGGCCGCTGGTGGCCCTTTACTAGCAGATGGGCTGAGGATTCAACAAGGCCAATCAAGATGTTCATAGTTTTTCAAAAGAATATGCCACCGAATCTGCAAACTTCTACCCACTACTGTTGACTGAAGTGAGTAAATGATAGTTCAAGAAAGTGCTTCAATTTGCCTCTAGGACTTTTAAAGCTTTAGGCCTGAAATGGGAGGTATTGATGAAATATTTTCTGCGTTGAGGTAATGATTTGGTATGAGAAAGCTGGTTGGAAGAAGAATGTTAACAGATTTTAATTAAAAATATATATTTAAAATTGTGTAACAGGGTGATATTTCATTTCTCTGGCTCAAGATAGAGAAACTCTTATGAAGAACAGGAAATGTGTGTTTGACAGAACAAGAGAGTTAAAGGGGATATTGGAGGCACATGGCAGAGCTTGGGTGAGGCCCAGGTAAGATTCTCTGAGGGCATACTGCACAAGACAGTGTTTGGCAAAGATGAAACGGTAACAGAAGTTTTGTACCTAATAGTTACAGCTTTAGGAGTACATATACTAATGGGTAAAGGATAGGAAATAAAATAAAACTGAAATATTAGCACCATGTTGAATAATATAACTTTTAACACACAGAAGTGAGCAGTATATCACAGTTACACCAAGACTGAGTAGGATGTGGCTCATACATGGAGAATGGGGACAGAGGGCACACGCTGATCAAAAGAAATACAATCAACAATTTGGGGAGGAGTAGCATATAGTCTTGTTTAGAACAAACAAACCAAAATGTAAACATAATTCTAGAGGAGAAAATGATTCTAGAAGATGGAAACACAATGGAGAGTATTTGGGTTAAGTAAGAAATCACTGAGGTTGCTGTGGGGGAAGATTATAGATGCCTGGTGGGAGAGAAGGAAGATGGTTTCAGAAAGTAGATTATCCAATTGGGCAGCAGCATGATCACACGGTGATGAGGGAACCTCGAGTAGTGGCATAGCTCCTGGGAGTATTCCTCAGCTAAAGGCAGAGCATCTGATAAATTCTTGCCTTATAGGCAATTTCAGCTTTCAGAAGGAAAAGGAAGAAACGTGTAGAGATATGCACTGATTTTCATGGAGTTATCTAAATCTCTTTTGAACATGGTATAAAAATTAGAACATAAAAACTACGTGATCTCAGAGTTGCAGTAACTACAAGTGTCACCCAAGCCAACACACGAATGCCGTCCATGTTGACCCTGCTGGGATGTAGTCATTGAACACTTCCAGTTACAAGACTGTCATGAGACTGGTCCTTCCATACTCAGCCAGTTTAGGCTGAGTTGCCTTTATAGTGAGGTGAGTATCAATTCAGTTATTGGTCTTAATTCTAATTCCTCTGAGTACACGGATTAAAACTAACTCCTATTCCTCAAGTCAGTCCATCAAATATTTGAAGACAGTTTCACGTCCCCCAAAGCTTTCTTTTTCCAAGGCTTACGCCCCAATCTTGTCTGTCACAGTTCACATGACTTGTTTTGCATGTTTTTACCCCTGCTTGTTTACTTCTTGACAGAATTGGGGGGTGGCTATTGATGAGATGTAGGCAGGAACTTTGTTACACTATGCTGTGGTGATTATTAGGAAGAAAGGGGAGGCTGAGTATCCTTAGCCATGTATCCTGAGTTCTAGGTGTGCCATACGCAGAATATGTGATGAACAGACAGACATAGTCCCATGACTAGAGGTTCTAAAATGGAGTATTTCTCAAGGTAAAGAGTAAGTGATCCACATGAGGAAGTAAAAAAAAGAGAGAAAGGCATCAGAATAAATGAAAATTGTTGAGCTGGAGCAGGCTTATTAATGTAGATATTAAAAGGACACATAAAATAAGGAAGAAATACAATTAAGTAGGATGTGGTAAAAAAAACACACACACACACACACAAAACCATGGCCTGGAACTAAAATAAAAATGTCAGAAAGGCTAGAGTCTGAATGATCTTGGGCTTATAAAAACTTTTAAAGACAGTAAAATAAGTCTGCATTTGCGCGCACACACACACACACACACACACACACACACACTCTATCTGGTATGAGACAATAAATCAGGAAGGGTCAGGGACACTTAATTAGCAAGATTATATAATGCTGATTCGCCACAGGGGGAAAAGGGGAAAATTACAATTTTTCTTTCCAGGTTCTCCATCAAGAAGAGAGTATAGAAGAAGTTTTTAAAAAACTGTAAAATGTTAAGAGACTCATTAAAACGAAACAAAGGATTTGGCATGGTGTATGTGTTTATGTGTATACATACATGCGTAGGTGTTTATATTCTATATATATGTATTTACACATACAAATTTTATATACTTGAGTAGAAAAGAAGATAAGAATACAAATATACCAAATTAAATATATTCCTGTTTCACTATATAGGCAAACCATAAACTAAAGATCCAATACCATGGATGGTAATCTTTTTAAACAATTTTTTAATTTAAAAAAAAATTTTTTTTGGTTGGTAATCTTCAGAACATTTTAATAAAAAGGGTTAATGAACATCTTTTATTGCCAGTGATCACAGGGAGCCAGCAAGTGTATACTTTAAGTCTTGGTAAATCAACATTTTTTTCCTTTTTCCTTTTTATTTTTTTAAAGATTTATTTATTTATTTGGGGGAGGAGAGAGAGAGAACATGTGCACATGCATGCATGAGTGGGGGGAGGGGCAGAGGAAGAGGGAGAAAGAATCTCAAGCACATTCCCCCCGCCCCCCGCTGAGCATGAGATCATGACCTGAGCCAAAATCAAGAGTTCGATGCTTAACCAACTGAGCCACCCAGGCACCCCAACATTTTTTCCTATATTTATAAACAGAGCTTCTAGATTTGTAGCCAAATAATTTTTTTTAGTAGCATATTTGACAGATTCAAAATGTAGTAAGACTAAGTAGATAAAATACAGTTCAGTGAAGTAACAACTAGCCAAATAGCTGAATTCAGTGTTGAGGGAAGAATGACACTCTGTGAAGGTCTCTCTTCTATTGGTTTGCTCTGGAATTACCCTGAATCATTCAGTATTTTTATTCACATCTTCTTAAAGATATTCCAATATACAGATAAAATGGATTTCACAAGGATAACTTGCATAAGAGTTAAAGCATCAAGATTCAAATTTATCTCAGTAAGTTAGAACAAGGTTCAGAAAACACTAAGCTTAAAGTCAACAGAAAAACTAATGCTGAGGTTAACAAATGATTTCCTTAAGTGCAAGATGGGGAAACCTGGCTTAGCTACAGCTTTTGTGCCTAAGATCTGGAGGTCTTAGTTGACCACAAGTTTCAGAAGAGTCAACAATGAAGTGGCTGTTAAATAGCTGCTGTGATTCTGGAGCCACATCAGAAGTATAATTTTCAGATCAAGGGATGTAGTTCTTCCCCTAGTTGTTGCCCTACTTGGACCACATCTGAATATTGGGTTGTTTCAGAGTATGGGGTAGTACACAGAAATCTGCAAACTGTGCCACATGAAGAATCTCAAAAGAATTTACTAAGGAGAAACCCCGTGGAAGAGAGTTGGTTAAGAAGGCAAAATTGGGATTGGAACATGAAAAATATAAAGATGTTTCTAAACTTGAGAGTAGTATAATAATAAGATGGGCTGCCTTGGAAGGTAGCAAGTTTACTATCACTGGAAATATCTGAACGGTGGCCAAGTGACTTCTGTCAAGAATATTTTGAAAGGGATTATTGCTTTGGAAGGAAATGTTAGATAATCTGAGACGTTCCATGCAACTCTAAGATTCCATGCCTTTCTCTTCTGTTATAGGCTTTTGCTTTGCCATTAGAATGTATAATAAATATTGGCCAAGAAAATTTGGTTTGATAAAGAATGTTGCGGAGTACTATCCATGACATTTCATGTTAGGAAAGGCAATGTATTTAACAATGCTAATTTTTATTTGTACAATAAGATGTTTACAGAAAATATCCACATAACTATATATTTTTTCTAATTTACTCTTAAGTAATTAAGAGTAAGTGAATTACTCTTAAATTCTAAAGTAGAGTAAGTAATCTTAAAGGATTAACAGCGCCAAGAGTGAAACACACAGAAATTAAGTAGAAGATATCCAACATTATTCCACAAGCTTCTGAATCACAGAGCTGTCTGTGATGCATGTATTCTGCTCCAGTGGTGTAACTTTACTGATGAGAAACCTAAGGACCACAGGGTTAGTTAAAAGACTTGTTAAATTAGTTATTACTGTGGGACACTAAGAAAACATTCTTAACAAAATACCAAAAAAAATGTACTTATAAGAAAAATAACAATTTGTGCTTTTTAGATAGAATTTCTATATTTCCTGTCTCTTGCTGGGAATGTGTGTGTGAGTGTGTGTGTGTGGGGAACCATGGTATTCAAACCATAATGATAATGTTGGCATCATAACAAATATATGAAGCTAATTATTAGCTTACAGAAGAATTGGTATAAAGTAAACCATTTAGCATCACCCCTGAATCATACTTGGTCAATGTCTTCTATGGCATGGAATCCCACCGAATGCAGTCAGTGTTCTCTGGAAGGATTTCAGTCAATGCGACAGTAATACTCACTGCACTCATTCCCTGCCTGGGCTTGAGGAGCAGCCTGAGCCGGCCGAGAGGAGCCATTCCATCTCAGCATCCTCTGTGCATCCTCAAGAAAGGCAGCATGTTCCAGGGACAAGGGGCTGGTATCAGGGTCAGATCTCTTCTCAGCGGTCTCATTTGTAACACAAGGTGGAGGTTCCGGGTGACCTCAAAGCTTTCATCTAGTTTTCATATTCAGTGGGAGGGAGGCCTCCCTGTGGGTATCATGCACAAATCGAGCTGTGTCTCCACAAGCAGCTGGCCTCATGAGCCTGAGTAAGGAGTTCAACTGTGAAAAGATCTTTCTGCACAGGAATTCTTAGTTACAACATTGAATTAAGCATTTGTGTTTATCTTCTTTCCCAGCTATTGACCAAACTGAGAACATTTTTCACTTGGGTTGTTTTCTGACCTCTTTTAAACAACTAGCAAATTTAACTTCCACTAGGACTGGCTGGCTCTTGCCCTCTCTATCACTAACTACTTGGGAATCCTGCAGATTTTTTTTTTTTAAATGGTCTAATTTATCAAAGTAATGGCAAAAAAATTTTTTTTATTAGAATTCTCATTTCTCATTTTCCTCATGATTCAGTGACTGGGCATGAGTATGACCATAGTCCCAAGTGGAAAATGAACTTTGAGGACTCGAGGTCACCTTCATGTTCCATACCACCACTGCGGTGAAGGAAGTAATATTCCCTCAGCTCAGGGAGTGGCTATAGAGGCTCCCTCCACAGCTTTCATAGCCACCACATAGAATAAACACTATATGCAACTGCCCCATTCGCTTCACCAAGGCTATAGTAAAAATGTGTTTGAAAAACCTGTTCCTGTAAAATGCTTTGATTTCTTTGAAGAAAAGGTACCATTTTCCTAAGATGTTATTTATCCCTTTCTTAATTTGGGTAAATTTGGAAATCGAACAATTGTAAAGACTTAATTCTGGCAGATATTGCACTTTTCTAAACTTAGGACCACAGAGCCACAAAATATTGAAGACACTCATCAAGAATTTTCTTCATGTAGGTATTTTACTGGTAGTCCCCAGTGGCTAAGGTCCACGCTTGTCAGGGTGCCCAAAGAGAAACAAAAACAAAAGCATTTACTTTAGGTTTGGGCATGCCTTTCATTTTGTCTGTGTCATCTATTAGCCAGCGTGGGGCATTTTTACCTGTTGTTGGAATTATTTCTTTGTTTCTCATCTTGAAGGTAAAATTGATGGTGAAAAATGATACCATGTGTTTATTATCAAATCAGAGGCAGGATGGCTTAGTGATTCTGAGCATGGATTCTGGATGCCTGCTCCTGAGCTGGTGAAGTCATCGCTAATGCAATACCCCACCTGACTCATTAATAACACAAGAATCCAGCTGGGCAAATGGTTTGCCATCATGCAGAAGACTTCTTCTCCTTTTTGAGCAACTCTCCTATAAACCTGCAGTACTCCACCTGTCCCTGATACAGCCTTGCAATTCAGTCTCCACTGCAACGTATTTCTGTTTAAATATTGGAAAGTCTAGCTAGCATGCGTTTTTTCTCCTCTGCTTCCCCCACTCTACCAGGAAAGGTATGTCTCAAGAAGTAGCTCCTCCTTCAGTTACATTTCCCTGCCACTTGCAGAGTCTTCCTTTTCTTAACTGTAGACGAACTGCTTACGTGCCTTATTTTCCTAAACAATAAAAATGGAGCAAGAGCATGATCTCTCTCAATATAATGCATGTCACCTTTCGTATGCTCAGTAAGCTTCAGGAATTCCACATGAAATCCCATTATCATTTGTTTTTTATGCTCAGTAACCATCAAGAAATTTCACATGAAATCACAATATCAGTTATGTTTTTTTAATATCAAGACAATTTCTATCATCATTTGACTGGCATACATAGATTATTTCCCAAATGCGCTAGAGTGTATTTTTGGCACTTCAGTGCCTTCTAACTTAATTCTCCCCTTTATCTTTATTAGCAAATTCCTGGCAAACTTAAATGTTGCACACTTTAACAACAACTATCAAAAGACAATGCTGGAAATATACTGGGAAGTAAGGGGAGAGAAATCAGCTATGTTGAAACATAGGAAGATTTTGTCCAGGGTCTGGCAAATTCTCCTGGGCCATGAACACATGCTCTTCTCTGTCATATCTACAGCTGTGACATGGAAGCCTCTAGCTATGGCCCTTACTTCTGCAAGTCTAGGTGAGTGTACTGGGGTATAAGGTCTACTTGACTCTACTGTGTGGCTATAAGTATATACAATACTGGAATCACTGAAGAGTAGGGTCAAAGTCAAACTGTGCTACTTTCTTTTCCATCCTTCAACCCAACTCATTCCCCGAGTCATTGTCCTTCCCAAAGGAAGGGCTATTTATTCAAGTACAGTAAGGAGCTCCCCCTCTCTTTATCAATCTTGTGGGAAGAGTAAAGGCCATTCTACTTGGGACAGTCAATTGCATTCCTTGAATACTCTACCACAATCTAAATGGTAGAAAACTAATGAATGGATAAAAGTTTAGGGACCAAGGATCTCAATTATAAGTCACATCCTTCTTGGCCCGACTTCCTCTAAGACCACAGATATAACAGGTAACTCAGCACTTTTTTCTCTTCCCCAAGCAGGCAAGTTTGAAAAAAATTGGTTCTATTCTGCTTTAGGGATTTACATTTGGGTCACTGTGCCTGTGATTTTTAAAACCAATTCCTTGATTAGACTGCTGATGAGATCAACTAATTAGAAGACAACACAAAACAGAAACTGATCATGTATTCTGATATAGCTTTGAATCATAGAAATAAACAAAATCAACAATCAATCAATCATCTAACTCCTGGGCCTCCTTTGCGCCCGTGATGGACTGCAGTCTCCTGGCTCATAATATGTGATCACCACTAGAGGCTATTACTCGGTGAATATTTTCCTTCTCATTGAATGACTTTAAATAGGCCTTTCAGAAGCCCACTAGGAAGCCAAAACTGTCAGGGTAGCACAGGTAGCCTCAAAATGAAAACATCAGAATAGAAAATTAGGGCACAGCGGCTAGAATTTCAACAAGGAACAGTTATGGTTTTTCCTAATTAAAAAAGTCAATGTCCTTGGTTTCTCAGATTTCTAACTAGTTGCAAGTTGGTTGAACAGTTTCCATGTATGCATCTGAATTGTGCTTTGAGAGCCTCAAGGGCATCTGAACCAAATATACATATTTATTCAGGAAAATTAATTGTTTACACTGATGAAATAGGCTGTAAATTGGGTGAAAATATGCAGTAATGCTTGGGTATTTGGAGGAAATTTAAATACATGCATTGACCTTTCAGGAACATGGATAGAGAATGGTAGGCAGCATTTGAAACACTGCTTTGTAAAAACAGCAGTTGCTTTTCCAGAATCTTACACACAATGAAACAAAATTAAGATAATAGGTTGGAGCAGAATTTTCTGGGAGAAACTTTTTGTGGTCTTAATCTTTCTGTGACCCAACACACTGATGTGCACATGCCACAGTCACTCGAATAAGCAGGTCAGATGTCCAAGATAGTAACTTCAAAAGGTAGAAAGATATGTTAAGATATATACCACATTCATTTTTTCATCCCTTTCATTAGCTATTATGGATTTTTTAAAAAATCCATGTCCCTATTTAAGCTCTTATTGAAGCTCAGGCGTAAGTTCAGTTCATCCTACTTACAGAGGTAATAGTTGCATGCATGTACTAGTCAGAACAAGACTTGCTAGCGTGACAGTACTTGATGTGTACAAGAAGGGAGTCATCTCTCTATATCACCTGCTTTCAAGGCTTTCTTTCTATCCCTCCTTTTCCCCTGAAGACTCAACTCTAGGCATACTGACACTGTGTAACTTCAGAGAAATGAGCCAAGGGATATTTGGTTCTGACAAATGTACCTGCTTCCTCTTCAGAGACTGGTTGGAGCTACGATGGAATCATGATAGTGGGTCACTGGTGACTTCTCTCAGACACAGTGGCCCCTAATGGGGCCACCCTGTAATGGCTATGAGGCCCCAGGGGCACTGTTCTATGCAGATAGAAGAGCTGGTCATGACTTGTTCTACACAAATTGTAGAATGGAGATGGAAATGTAGCATGACGATGAAGACCTACAGCACAAGTAACTATAACATTGTATACGTTGGTGATTACATCATATACACTGAAAGGGACGGGACATATTGGGGCAGGTAAGTTTTAGCATGTTAATAAAACCACTCACATTCTTTTTAAATCAGGTTCATTTACCTACCTCCACCCTTGGGTAAAGAAATCCAATTTATGTTCTCCCAGGGCCTAAGCCATTGCCTAGAAGTTAGAAGCATATGGGCACTATATTAGACAATATCTGATAACCATGTAACACCAAGGGTGTTGAAATAATTCAAGCATTCTATGTGATATAAATCCAGAATTCTATAATAATATTTAATATATTCAGGTAGAAAATTATTAAAATGCGTGAAAAAAAATAATGCCTCTTCCTTCTTTTTTTTTTTTTTTTTTAAAGATTTTATTTATTTCCTTGACAGAGAGAGACACAGCGAGAGAGGGAACACAAGCAGGGGGAGTGGGAGAGGGAGAAGCAGGCTTCCCGCCGAGCAGGGAGCCCAATGCGGGGCTCGATCCCAGGACCCTGAGATCATGACCTGAGCCGAAGGCAGACGCTTAACGACTGAGCCACCCAGGCGCCCCATGCCTCTTCCTTCTTAAAGGGAAGCATCAAAGACAAGACTTCATAAAATCCTAAATTCTTAACTTGGGTTTCATATACAGAATGACCACAGAAGATTTTGGAAGTGGAAAACTAAAATGATACCAACATTATTTCACTTTTACAGGATATTTTATTAAAATGTTTAAGGTTTATAAAAATGCCCCAATCTAATGCTAACCAAGCTCATAAAATCTAAGGCTTTTGACTGAATCTTGTTTGACGAGGTTCTGCCCTACAATCTAGATGGCAATTTCCCATGGACGACGGCTAGTGGATATGACTGATGGATTTCAGAGTGGACAAATACTTTGTAGACCCCGTGCACATAACCATTTGTAAACATAATGTGCCCATCTAAATCCCTAATACTTAAACTTCTAGGTCTGATTAAAGATAGACAAGCTCCATGAGCCTCCCAGGCTGGTACTACCCCTACCATGTTCTGGCCCATGTCACCTGGAACTTGTTTATCAAGGTAATTTGTACTTCCCCCAAATGGACTATAAACTCCTTAAAGGCAAACAATGAATCTTATTCTTCATTGTATCCCTCAGAGCATCCAGCAGAGCTGGGGATACATTATTGGATATTTAATAAATTAAAAATTAATGTGTTTCTCTTCATCTTGGATTCCTAAGTTTACAGAAGCCTGAGATATTAGATCACTGAATTAAACATTTCGATCTGTAGGTGAGTCTGTTTCCCCAAGTTTTTTTGGCCTTAAAAACATTTTGGCTGCTTCTTATATATACAGATTTAAAAAAAGAAGAAGAAGAAGAAGAAGAAGTGGCCAAAGAAATTGAGTCAATGGCTCTGTACTGACACAGTTTTCCTTCCACTGAGAGTCTGGCTTGGTTCATCAACTACCAAAGAATATCTTAAAGTCAGCTGCTAGGAAAATGAATGATCCATTTATTCATTCTCTTATTCATTCAAACAGAATTCATTCAACTCATACTATATTCTTGGTACTTGTTTAGATTTCTGTGAAAAAAAAATACACTCACGTGTATAAACTACTGCAAAGCTATGTATAGAATTTTCTTAATCCATGTTCAAAAGAGTCAACTTGGTGCAGTGTGAATTTTAATGTGTGAATAATCTAACAGAGACAGAACAAGTAGGGAGGTGACCTAATAATACTTTCTTAGATCATGCCACTCCTCGCTTCTGTGACATTCTTAACCATGAAAATTTGATTACTAGTGTTTTGCTAAACTATTCCAAAGCAACTATTTCTTTTCATTCTGAACATTATTTTTTAAAATATATGCCTGCACCCAATAAAATCTTCATGGCTCCTCTTGGTTAAGCTGTCTCAGAGAAAAGGCTGATCTCAGGTTGTTGGACTTAGAACTGGCTCTAACTCTCAAGTCTGCAGGCTAAGACTTTGCCTAGAACTACTACCATGCTCTTCAGGATTACTATTTCACTGTACTTAATTTGCTACACACAAATGACATCCAAGAATATAGGACTACTTGCTACTACTCGCAGCTACTTGCCAACAAACGTAACATAAGCCTGCCCCAAGAAATTAAGTAGTTGCCTCCAAATACACAAGAGAACATTCCAACAGCATGTCTCACAATTACCTGGATACTGTGCCAGGCACTTTACATGTATTATGTCATTAATCCTTACCACCACATTCTGTGATCAGGGTCAGTGTTTCCTTTCTGAAGATGAGGTTAAATAATTCAGGGTCACCGAAAAAGGATTTGAACTCAGTCTTTCTTATTTCAAAGACTGTATTTATTTCATACTACTATGTGGTCTCTGTACACTGTCTTGAATCTAAAGCTAAATGCAGATGAAACTGTAAACTGAAGTCATTTTAAAGATCACTTTCTTGACTAATAGGGACTTTTAGATAATCAATGATGAGATGGACCTACTGATACACTACTCAGAAAATCATCCCATTTCTATAACTACAGTGTGGGGTTTCTTTGGCCTCATTTTATCACAGCATTTTTCTGACATTGTAGTTAATACTAAGTATACATCCCCACAACCTGATGACATTGAAAAATCGAACATGAAAGAACCCTTTGCATTTGAAAGTGGTAAATGCAAAGATTCCTTACATTTACATATGCAATACAGACAAGTAAAATCAATGACATAGAGTACCTGTGTAATAAAGTAATTGCTTTAGAAATGGGTGTGATAATTGCATATCAGCTGAATAATTCATTACTAAAATTATTGGTAATGAACGTTAATTTAGTACGATTATCTCATGTGTGGGAATATGCTGATGTACAGTGATTTACAGTAAACTTTAAGGATGATCATTTTATTTTTAGACAATTGCGTGTTCATTAAATACGAAAAAATGATGACAAAACAGGGTTCAGTGATGCATTCAATTTGCAACGATAGAGTTTCAATCAGAAATGGCTTTTGGGTTATATTAGCTATAGCCTATAAATCATATATAAATATGTGTGTCCCTGTGATATCATGCAGAGCTGTCCAGCAGAGGGCTCCTTTGAAACAGAACGTGAAAAATGATGCTGCCGTTCAAACTGGAGCCAACATGGTACTTTTAATAAAGTATACTGAGGCTTAGAAAAGGTTTATTCCAAACCAGCGAGTGGCTTACAATCTATTTTCCTAGAGATAGAAATTTCAGGTATGTTTAAATTAATGAGATTTTCATGATACTTGTCCTATAAAACTATAAAATGATTAAGACTAGATACTCTTCAATGAAAGGCAAGTAAAACCAACTAATAAGTGCCCACAAATTAATAAACAGATGTACATTTAATTACATTTATAGAGCAACCCAAACAACATGTATCAAAATATTAAAGTGGAACTGTTTTTCCAAAATAATACATTGTGTTAAAAAAAAGACTGCACAAACTTTTCCCTTTTATTAGAAATTATAGTTGTCGTTGAAAGATTGTCCCCTTCTCCCAGTGTGGGGAAGTTGGGAGCTCTGCAGCTTTTTTTCCTTTATCAATGATTTAGATACACTTAAATAAGACAAATAATTTTCTCCTCATATAAGTGATTATTTCTCTTAATTGAAAAAATTACTTTATGTGTTGCCAAAAATAAAATGATACCTGTCACATTATGCATGAGTGAGTGATATAAAAAATGCTATAGTGATCAGAATGATCAGTACTTTTCATATGGACTGCTGAGTGATTTCAGTTTTCAAAAAAGGAATGGCTAGGTAACCTAATGACTCAAAAAATACTGTTTTTTTCATTGGAATAACTAATAGGTGGGGACAGGGGTGGGGGCTCGCTGAAACTATCAAGTTCTTAATCTGAGAGTTATAGACAGCTTCTGGGGTATCATAAAGACTCGCCAAAATTGACTTTTCATTCAGCTCAACTTTAAAGTTTGCATTTAATTTTAATAAATGGATACATCACTGGCACTTGTTGAGAAGAAGTGAACTTTAGATCCCCAAAGAAGATATTGACATTTATAAAACAAAGGCAAGGATAACAAATCTTTAAAATAACAATCTAAAATCCTTTATAATCACTAAAGCAAAATTTGTTCTGCATCATACAGCCATAGGCCCAACATTCTAGAATCAGGATATAGGAATTATCTTGCTCTAGAGTTGGCAGCAATTCTAGTATTCGAATCCATGAAATAAAACCAAAACATGACCTTTAAACAAACAAAAAACTCCATATAAAATTTTCATGTTTAAATAATTCTCATAATTAACAACCTACATAGGTATACATGGGGTTTTTTTTGTTTGGTTTTGGCAGATGAGAGCTGGGCACTAGTATCCAGGGTCCTAGAGACCAGAAAAAGTTAACATCCATATTCAACTAGTGATATATCACTGTCAAAAGCTGGAAAAGCCAGACGTGGTAGAATATCTATGGTAACAAGTCCAAAATCATGTTGATGTGAGTATTTTTTTATCTAAAACATGGCAAAGTAATCGACCAACATTGTATCATCTCAGAAAATAGCACCACTCTAATGGTTCCTGGAAAAACAATCATATTATAATTTTGCATTTCACATGTGCATTTTAAATGCCATTATTTTTCTCTCTTTTGATCTTTCCTTTGTATTTGTAAAAGGAGCTTTCATCTTCAGATATGTGTGTGGGGAGGTGCGTCCTTCCAGGTTTATGATGCCAACAGCCAGCCAGGCTTTTGCAAATGACACAGACTGAACCAAGACAGTTGCATCTGATTGCTTCACCCCTCAGCTTGCCTGGGCAGTTCAGGAGCCCCTGCTGTGATGTTTTGTTGGACACATGCACAGATAAAGGCCACCACTCTTCTCATTAAACAAGAAGGCACATGGGAAAATTAATAATTTAATTTGCAGGGAGAAGATGGATGTGGAAATCAAACTTAAGTCTACAACCTTCCCTGAGCGCTCACCTTAGTGTCTGAGAAAATCTGATGCCAACTCAGCTGCCTGACTCAAGTCTCTGGAATCCTATCAAGGTGGCAGTGAATCAGTGCTTTCGATCCACTGGGCTGGGAAGGGTCGTCTTGCCCAGCGCGAACACTCCAGGAGTGGGAGAGTGGAGAAGGAAAATACTGTTGGAATCATGCCATAATATGTGCTCAGCTAGGACCTCCAAGTGCTTTCAAAAATCAGAAAAGATCCTTGAGGACCTGCATGCACAAAGACCCAGAGACTCTGGAAGTGCTCTGGGGGGTCCTCAGCAAGTCACAGCTAAGCATAAGCTACCAGTTGACTCACTCCTCCTAGGAAGTATTTTGTCTTTTCTTTCAAAAGAGGAAGGGAGGGGGCCACCAAAGTCTGTTTCTCATCTGGTACTACTTGCATTTTGATCCCGAGCTGCTCCACCAGCATGCAAAAGCAATGACAAGCACCCCTTACTTTTATAATCTTGATAGAGGCTCATTTCCTTGGAAACTTTATGTGTAAGGCTTTTCAGGATACTCACCCAGATCACCCTGCAATTTTCTAAATCAACAGTTCCATAATGACACTGGCAACACCTCCCTCTATCTAAATGATAAAGTGCTCACACCCTTATTGAGTTGACCAGACGAGCCATTACCCTGCAGAGAATCCTGAGGTTCATTTTGCCCTCAGAATTTTGGTTCAGCCATGAAGGGCTTCTGCAACAAGGAAGAAATTTTAGCTTTGCAACTTTCTGCATAGAAACATGGAGAAAGAAACAACTGACAAAAGGAATTTCCACCATGACACAAATCATTGTCATCACAACCAAACTTTCAAAGGGCATCTTTTTTAGTTCCATTTAAGTTCATTCTTTTGAACTTTTCTCATTGCCCATGCTCACATGCAGAGAACAGAGAACAACATACCTAAATAAGGTGTTACTGGGAAGATTTTCACAAGTTACCCTCATATTAGTATACTGTCCTTCTCATATAAAGATTATATCACTGGCCCACCCATGGTTGATATGAAATAGCTTTAAATGGTTTTTTGTTTTGTTTTGTTTTGTTTTTATTAATGATGAGAATGCCATACATACTCTGTCCCCTATTTTCTGGAAGCTAGATGACTAGGGACAGTCTGTCAGGTATGGTTGTAGGACTGGATATAAACGAATTGGCCCACAGAAAACTGGATCCCTGGACCTGGTCTCCACAATACAAGTCCCTACCCAGCTGAACTAAAACTTCATGAAAATTAAAGAGATAGCACAGGGCTAAACATCACAATGACCTGAATTTGAAGTCACAAAAAGTGAGTTTTGATTCTACCCCTAACCAGCTACATTACCCTTGGGTCGGAGTGTTACCTGACTGGTGCCCCAGGACACTATTACGTACTTCACAAATGTTGGTCCATTGGACTAATGCTTACCAAAATGTGACACCCTTTAACACCTACCTATTGATTCTTCATTTTTCCTCTGTAAATACAAAGATGACATTTTTATCCTCTTTTGCAAAATATCCTCACAAATATTTAGGAATAACTTTTATATACCCAATAAGTCCTTCCCCCCCCCCCCCAGGTCAAATATCTGTACTTTCTCTAACATTCATCAAAGAACATGATTTCTAAGCTTTTCACCATCTTGGTTTTCTTTTTCTCCCCAAATAGTCCCTATTGCTGCTCGTATCCTATAACAATATAGAAAATATGAATGTATCATTTTCATAAAAGAGCACTTCCTAATAACTAGATTAAATAAGTTGCTGGAGGAAGTGAGATTTTCATGTTTCAGTCTATAATGAACATTACTGTTCAACATTAGCAACCTTGTGATTTACATTACTTTATTTGAATTTAACATCAGCAAATGCATGTATAGATTTATACATATCTATAAACAAATCCCTATGCAGATTTTAAGAACTAATTGTGGCTGATAGTAACAGCTAGTATTTATTAAGTACTTACCATACGCCAGGCACTGTGCTAAGTACTTTGCATATTTCATTCAATCCAAATAATCCTATGAGATAGATATATTATCATTACTATTATTATCATCCTTATTTTACAGATGGACACTAAATTTAGAGAAGTTAAAAAAATGCGCCACTGGTCACACAACCAACAAGTGATGGAAAGTGGGAAATGAACACAGGTCTACCTAACTTCCACATCCATGCATGTGATCAACTCGTGGTACTTCCTCTCCAGTGTCTATAGCAAAGGTCATCTCTCCACAGAATAAACAGCCTCGCTGTAAGGCTTGAGGTAAATTCTAAGTCATCGTGTATTACAGTTAAGCCCACAGATTCTCCATCTTATTGCTCAATGAGACGTAACTGTGACACATAAACTACCACTAGAATAAAATACCCAAACTGTCGCTACAAGAGTTCTACTACCTAAGTATGCATAGTCATTCACAGCAACATGCAGGTAGGAACAAATCATATTGGCCAAGAATTACTTCAACTAGTGATAAGCTCTGAATAATCCCAGTTGCTAGTAAATGAATATATTGTGCATTCTTTCCATTCCCTGTGGTATCTCCATTGTCAACATTACTACCAAGAAATAAGACTATTTTGTTAATAGACACCAGAATTTACAGAAGAATACTGATCTTCAACGAGTCACTTACTCACTCAACAAATATTTCTTGAGTGCCTATACGTACCAGGCCCTATTCCGAGCACTGGGAATACAGCAGTGAACAAATCAGCAAAATCCTCGTCCTTATGGAACTTATATTCAAACAATTTTGCTGACTTTCAAAGTTCTTGGCTCTTTTTTCTTATAATTGCCTTTGGAAGCAGATTCAAAGTTCCATAGGAACAGAGAATCATTATGCTCTACGCACATCATGAATGTCTAGATGCTGGCAGCTGACTTTCCCTTAGATTCATGGAGAGGGTGAGCCTTCTGTACTAGATGCTGTGGGGAGTATCAAGAAGGTTGATGACTGATGTTCTAAAACATGGCACAGTATAGAAGTAACACCTTTCTCACTGTGAAATTTACTTTATGATGTTTGTAGCAGGAAATGTGTGCCTCATTATTTTCAATTCAGATTACTACAGTTGGTTTGTACTTTTTGAGGACAACCCAGGGAGGAACATGCCAGGCAGAGGAGAGAAACAGGCTCAAGATTCAGTGTGGCCACAGCTGGGATGTCCAAGGGCTACTTGGCCACTATTTAACCATCTTCCAAAGACTCCTCCTTAGCTCTTAGGAGACTGTTTCCATAAAAAATAAAATGTTATTATCTTTCAAATTATCAAGTGCCTTAGGAAATTAAAACTACCTCTTGGCCAGGCTAAGGAAAGGATAGATCCAGCTGGATAAAATGCAGTCTTCCACCTTATATTATACATATGACTTCCCAAGATTTGTGCAAGACCTATAAAATCATGCCTGTGAAAAGTGTTATCCATCAATAAATAAAAATAGAACAGGTCAAAAAGCAGTCAAGGTAAGCCAAATTAAAGCCTCTGGCTTATTTTCCTGCATAATGTCCTACAACCAAGCAATAAGGAAAAATCTGCCATAACTCACTGCAAATGTGACACCTTCAAACAAATCTCAAACTCCCATGACAGAACACAGTACAAATAAGACTTTAATTTTCTTTTCTTTTTTAAAACAAACAACAACAACAAAAACAACAACGAAAATGAGATTCCCTGATCTCACTCCCAGGAATGTGGATTCAATGGATATGGAACTTTAATTTTTTTAAGAATATGGATACAGTTTGACTTATTCTTTAGAAAGGTTCTTACCAAATGTATAAAGAGGAAGACAGCAGCAGAACTTTGGGTGCATACCTCCTTTATCCCCTATCTTCACTCACACTCCCCTTCAGCATGAACTGCTTGGTTTATCACTTCAAACCCTCTCTTAAAAGTATCCTAACTATCCTTGCCTATGACCGTCAGTTCCTTCCGGTAAAAACATACCTCTAGAAGAATCAAACTATCTTTGAGCTGTAAGCCTATATCCCTTTGCTCCCTATCACACAATCAGGCAGATTATCTTACTCTGAACTCAGGTTTACCAACCTCAAGCAAGTATACAACCTTTTATACATTCCAGTAGGTTCTAGGTTAGTAAGCTCTCCCTTTTCCTGTATTTTAAACTTTCTCTGTTCCCTCAGATCTTATCTCCCCCTGCCTCTCTCTCAGCAGATGACTTTAACTCTCTTCCCAGAGACCAACATAAGGGAACCTGTAACCTTCCTACCACCAGTCTTCTTCTGCCTCTACTCTTTCCTCGAAGCTCTCTCTTAACGTAGAGGCAGAATCTTCTAAGGGATGGCCATTCCCTCTACCTGAGTTCATGAATCTTCTTCACTCTTCTCTTCTTTCTCAATTATCCCTTTTCTTATCTTCATCCTCTCTTTATTGGCTCATTCCTCTTAAGGTTCAAAGTCAAGGGTGGCAGGGACTTTTCTGTGTCTATCGATGGCCATGCTCCATTTTTTCTAAGAAAGCTGGAAGCTCAGGGAACATGATTCCTCCCCCTAGTACCAGAGGATGAGTTGATTATTCTAAACGAATGGTTCTCAAACTTAAAAATGAATCAGATTTGTCTGGATAGATAGTTTGAAACAGACTGCTAGGCCCCACCCCCACAGTTTCTCATTCAGTGTGACTGATATGATGGAGTCCAAGAATTTGTGTTTTTCTAATAAGTTCCCATGGGATCTTCATGCTGCTGGGCCAGAGTCAACCCTTTGAGAACCCCTAGTCTAAATCAGGCTTGATAACTGCATTATCCTTTGCTAATGGTTCATTTAGAATGGGCAAATAACCCAGTTCCAGCCAACAAGATATAAATAGAAGTCTAATGGAGTAGGGGTTAAAAAAAAGTCTGGGAAAGAATTTTGTTCCCTTATAGAAAGACAGAAAACAAAGATCACTTTTTTGTTGTTGTTTTTGCTTTGAATGAGGTAATATGGAATTGAAGAAGCCCTCTAGTTTCCATTAAGTGTCAAGCACAAGGACAGAATCCAAGAGAAAGGTAAAGTGAAAACACAGTGAAAAACCTGGCTTGAGTATATTTTTTTGAGCCACTGCAGCATTCCTGGATCCAACAATCTCCAGTCTTCTCTTTACGTGAGATATATAATAAAGGCATTCAATATAGCCACCAGTAGTTAGGTATTCTGTTAGTTGCAGTCAAATACAACAAAGTCATCAAGTCCTGGACATCTAGAAAGATCCCTTTTCAATTCCACACCCTCCTCTAGATAGAACCCTATCTTGCTCTTCCATTTAAATACAAACTTTTAGAATGACAAGTGTCCTCCATTTTCCTATCTCTTATTGGTCCTTCAGCCCATTCCAATATGTCTGGCACACTTTTCACTCCACCAAAAATATTCTCCCTGGGATTTCACCATAACCCTCTTGATTATAATAGATGTTTTCCGGGTCTAGTCCTATTTGATTTTCTACAGCACTTGACACTGTTGACCCTCTCATTTTATTTCTCTTGGCTTCCATGGTACTGACATTCTCTCCTGATTTTCTTCCTACATCTCTATTACTTCTAAGTCTTTCCCCTGCTCAGCCCTTAAGTACTGGATTGTTCAGAAGTTGCATCTCTTACCTCTTATACACAGTCCCTTAAGCTCACACATTCTCTGAGTTGCCTCAATCCCATCTCTATGCAGATGGTTTCCACACCTGTATCTCTTAACCAGTCCTCCCTGTGAGCTCCAAGCCCCGATGTTCAAGTGCTTTTTCCTCCACTTGATGCCTCTGACATTTCAAACTCAACACAACCCAAACTGAATTCACTATCCCCACCCATATAGTTCTCATACCTCTTATTCCTTCCTTACTCCCCGTTTCATGGATGAGGACCGTCCTTACTTAGCTGTCCAACTGAGAAATGGGGGTAACATACATGGATCCTTTTCCTTTATCCCCATGTTTCCAGTCAGCCATCAATTATATTTCTTAAATATCTCCAGTCAATTTCTTCTGTGAGTTCTAGCACATTCCCACTTGGACTCGTATTATGCACTGCCTAGGTCCCTGCAAGTCCCTGCACCACCAGTGTTCTACCTCCAGGCTCGCTGCCGTCTAATTCCTCCTCTGACTGTAGTCAGAGTAGCTGCATTTGCTCACAATACTCTGCTCAAAACCCTTCAAAGGTGCCCTTGCCCTTAGTCTTAGGCATCCATACTTGGCTCTCAAGGTTATTTCCTTGATCTTGTCAAGCTCTGTTGACTTGCTTTTGACCTAAGTTAAATATCTTTGCTTATAAACTTCTGTAGCATCCTTTCCTTAGTGTCAATCACATCTGTAACTCTTTGCTGAAAGTCTGTTTTCCTCTCTTGACTACTTACTTGTTCCCAATGAATCACTCAGTGCCTGGCATATAATAGGTGCTCATTATGTGTGTGTTAAAGTACGTTTTCTTTTTTTTTCAGTATTTCCTTAAAAATGCCATATATATTATACAAGGAATAATGAACATAGTGGATATTAATATGTATATTAACTTAACTTCTCAAGCATGCTACTCTTACATTGATCAAGGTGGGATCAGAATTAAGAATGTGCCTTTCCTGTTACAGATTCTGCTTTTGGTGACTTTCAGTAAGGGTTTTTGGGCAAAATTGTTGTGTTGGAAGACAATGTCAAAGGCAAACAATTACAACTCATATCTCCCTGGAGTGGATCTAGTGGTAGCGTATAAATTAAGCAAAATTAAATTAAATAATTTGAATCCCACAAAAAGGCAAAAAGATGCTGGAAGCAGGGAGAATCAATTCAAAATGTCTTGACTGTCAATAAATTCTGTGCCCTTCTTGGTCTCTGGTTACTCTGGTCTGAAATTGTAATTCCTGACTGCTTCAGGCAATCCAACTTGCCCACCAAACTGCTGGTGCAGGATTCTCACCTGCCTTCACAATGTCCAGTGATTCCACCCTTCATACTATAGAGACAGACAAGTCACGGACTCTTCATTTTCTCAGAAATGTTAAGTATGTCCCTACCAAATGTTTCTTGCTGAATGGTCCCTTCCTCAAACAATATTATATACCAAATAAACCAAACGATCTATTATGGGTTCCTCTACCGGAGGAAAGAAGCAAATTCATTCTACTGAATTTAGAAAGTTCTCTAGCCCATTCTCTTCATCCACCCCAGATGTTCCCTCTCTGAGCTACAATGCGTTACTCTGCAGCAGTCTTAGTTGCTAAGTATTGACCAAACTAATATTTTTAAAGAGACATCAACAAATCTATACAGTAGTCCCCCTTTATCCACGGTTTTGCTTCCCACGGTTTCAGCAATCAGTTGCTATCTAGAAGCAGATGATCCTTCTTCTGACTTATCCTTGGAAGGTCAGTAGTGGCCTAACACTATATCACCATGCCCATATCATTCACGTCTCTTCATATCGTAGCATAGGCATTTTATCACCTCACATTACAAGGGCAGTGAATTCGGTACAATAAGATATTTTGAAAAAGACCGCATTTGTGTAACTTTTATTACAGTACATTGTTATAACTGTTCTATTTTATTATTAGCTGTTCTTAATTTATAAATTAAACTTTACCACAGGTATGTAAGTCTAGGGAAAAAAAAGTATATACAGGGTTCAGCATTATGCACAGTTTTAGGCATCCACTCAGGAATCTTGGAATATATCCCCCATGGTTTTTTTTTGGGGGGGGGCTACTGTAATTCCTAGATAATAGTGGGAACACATGGAAAACTGCCTCTTAAGAAATCCATTCATTCAACAAATATTCAATTTCTACTTTGTAGCAGGTACTCTTCTTGGTCCAGAGATCATAGCAATGAATAAAAGTGAGACTGCCCTCATGAAGCTTGTGTTTTAATAGAAGATAAAAATACACACACACACACACACACACACATTTCTAATACATCTGACATTTTCCATACCTTTCTTCGGATCTCCATAGTGATGGGGTATCATCAGTAGGGAAGGAAAGATAGTTCTACTTTCTTTCTTTATACCCTGTAACTTTATCCCTTTTATTTTTCCTTTCTTTCTCCTCTTCACTCTTTTCTCTTGCTTGGCATCTTTCTTAGACTCACTGTGAAATTTTAGGAGTAAATCTATCTTTTATATATATATTTTTAAAGATTTTATTATTTATTTGAGAGAGAGAGAATGAGAGACAGCATGAGAGGGAGGAGGGTCAGAGGGAGAAGCAGACTCCCTGCCGAGCAGGGAGCCCGATGCGGGACTCGATCCTGGGACTCCAGGATCATGACCTGAGCCGAAGGCAGTCGCTTAACCAACTGAGCCACCCAGGCGCCCTATCTTTTATATTTAAAGGAGACACAACATTGTCATCTTTATACCTTACGATATACTTTTGAACTGGGCTCAACTTAGTTGGCAAACCTCATATATGCTATTTGATATTTCCCCATCAACTCTCAGATGAGGATCTCAAAATGTTATCGTATAACACTTACTAAGAACTGACAATGTGTGAAATGTCATTCAGAGCCGAGAATTAGTCTTGGCCGCTGCTCAGTGGGTTCACTAATGCAAACTTTAATTCACTAAGGACACCAAGAACCGCCTAAAAGGGCTATTAGGACAACTATCAGAAAGTTCAATTTGCTGTCTCCAGGTCCCGACAAGGACGTTAGTGCCAAGAATAAAGAGCCAGCTACAAAACCTACTCTGCTTTATGTTACCTATAGAAAAAAAAAAACCCTCAAAATTTAGTCCAATTCAATAAGTGATCTCATTTACTTTCTGCTCATAATGTCTACCTTCAATCTAATCATCTCTCTTCTTGGTGTCAAATAATTTTCTGGTTGTTTAAATAATGTACCAGTATCTTTTCAAGGTACATGAGGTCCTGTGTAAATCTCTTCAAAAACAATCTCATTAACTATAAAGAAAGTCCAATGCAACTTGTCTATCCCATGTTTAAGATTTTTAAAGTATCTAGCGGATCAGTTGGAAAATCACTTAAACCTTTACACAGAGAATAGTTTACTATGCTTTGCCTTTCTAGCACCAAAATGACAAAACATAGCTCAATTCCACATGGCATCATTCTCAACCAGACATCTGAAAGCTTCTGAATGGGAAATGCTTCTAAGGTTGATGTACTGAACAGTCCTGTTTCCTTTCTGCTTTTCTCCAAATTTCACCCCACTGAAAATTTAGGACCCAGATGAATCATTTCACTAGGCAGAATTCTCTTGCTCACGAATTACTCTTAAGGAAATTTTATGAATGAGATCGGCTGTAGTGAGACTCAAAGACATACCTTTATTAGGCTGGTCCCACAGATTTGAAGAACTTTTTTTTTCCTCCCTAAGACAAGACAACAATGACAAGCCATAGTAATGACAACTTCAAAAGACAAGTGTTCTGCAAAATTCAAGGTGCATATCGATTGTGTTGTGCGCAAGAATCCAGTGTCTCCTTGAGGCTTCAGTTTTGGTTAAAAGAACCAAATGTAAAAGAGGGACAAAATGATTTGCCAATTTACTGCTTAGAACTCAATTATAACAACGAAGTAATATAGCATGAAAACCTGGTTATTCGACAGCACTTGGCTACACAGAGGACTGCTCAATGAGCTCCTCTTGTCTGACTTGTCACAATGACTGACACTTTCTAATATTGAGCTGGAAATAATATGGATATTTAATACCGTGGCGTTTACATCAAATAGAAGCAAAGCGCTATTGTTTATCAGCAATCTATTTCTGATGGCATGAATCTATATAGACATAATTATTGTTGAATGATGAGCTCTGATTTTCACATTATGGCATAAACAAATCTGCAGAATATTCACAATGTTTCATCTTGTGTGATTTGAAAAACCTCATAAAGCCAAATTCTTAAGTATTTCCTAGGCTTTCCACTTGAATTTTGACTAAAATTTACCTTTTAGATCTGTTATGCCACTCATGAATTTTTTACAGTATCCATCTGTGCTTTGCAAGCTCTATTCTCCATGGTTCCACATTGTTTTGGCTAACTAACAGGCCCATATGTTGCCTTAATGTATTTCTGCACAATGTTTGTGCTTTAAAAAAAAAAAAAAAAACCACAGGGAAAAACCACAGGTCTAAATAAGCTATAAAGAGCATCCACATACAGTTAGACTGTCTTTACTGAGTCTGGAGACATTATGATTCTGCTGCGACAAGCAGCATTTGTCTTCATTTTGTCTGACTGTCCTCATGTGTTATTATTAGTGGCTGTCAGGCTGAGGCAGGAAAAAATAGCATCACTTGAGTAAGAAGTTGAATGCATAAATACGGTACTACACATGGCGGCTGAGGGTGAAGAGTCTGTTTGAAATGCTTAAATGCAAACACCAGGATGAGGAAATTTAAAAGTGAAAATCCTTACTTGGCAAATGCGAGGAGGAAAAAAAATATGACTTCCTTGTCTAAAAAGCAAAGTGAAGACTAATTATTGACAAAAATTTAGCAGCCTCTGAATGTCTTTGAAGACCATCTTTTCAACATGTCAGCTTAACTTTAATTGTAAGAAAACAAATATGTTCGAACATTTGCCTCCAGTCCGGTGTTTCAGATAATGTTGACAAATACCTTGCATTTTAAAGTTAAGCTTCTAGTGTTCAAAAAAAAAAAGTAACTTGAAAGTGTATTTTCCAGGCAAGCCTCTTTCAAACACTGGTATATTCTCCCACTCCAAATTGGTGACATGACGGGAGCTCCCACATTTCCCACACCTGTTTTGTCCCAACTCTCTCCCGCTTGGCTTCTCACTATTTCAGGAGCCAGTTCATCTGATTTCTTTTTTTTTTTCATCATTAAAAGAGACAAACTAGATTATCATAAGACCCGGAAATTGTTACTCTCAGCTCCTTATCAGATAAAAACACTTTAATTATCCAGAAAGTGAAAGATTTCCCTCTAAAAATAAATTTATCTTTATCTTCTTATTTTCCTATCTGAGAAGATTATCTTCTCCTCTAGTCTCATTCTTGGATGTTAAACAAGAATTTTTCACCAAAAGATTTAATAAAATGCTTTCGGAGAAGCAAGTCCTATAAACACAAGGAAATAAAGATTCACCTTCTCCATCAGCATCTCACGAAGTTTCTCTCAGAGTTTCTCTCCGGTAGCGCTCTTTACCCATCACCCACAAAATCACAGTTTTGATGGCTTTGAAACAGCAAAGCATATCTCTATATAAATTTACATAATTTGCAGGTAGACAGTGAAAAAATGGACTGATCTTACGCCAATATATTGGGACTACTTAAAAAAAAAAGTATTCTTACCTTGGTCCCTTCCCTAAGGCTATCTATCTCATTACTCACATCACCCCTAGACTACCTTTATGCCTAACCTAGATGTTTTTCCTTGATGAGCCAGTCACATGGACTTCTTTCTTCTTTGTCTTTTTTTCTGATTGTTCTTATCAGATATTGGACTTTCACCATGCACAATGCAGTGCCTTACAATATCAATTTAAGCTGGTGCTTAATACACTATATTATTATAATTTATATATATATATATATATGATTTGTCCTTCCAACGAGACTGTAAGTACCTTGTGGGTGGAGAGCTTTTATCTTATTTTCTATAATCCATAGCACCTGGCCCCATAGGTAAAATAACTGATAACCCATGAACAAAGGCGAATTTATGCTAAAGTAACTGATTTGCGTATAGTAGGACAAGCCTCTGGTAACATATTAAAAAACAGAAGCAAGAGCAGGGCTGTCTAAAGTGATAAATGGAGCCCTGAGTGGAAGATCAATGATCACGGAAATATTCAAATGAAAGTGTTTTAACTCCAAAAGGACTTTTCCTAAGCATTTCTCTTCCATCTGCACCCCACCCCCATATATATATATATATTTCTCTGTTGATGACCTTTAATAGAATATATATTAGGATATACATATATATCCTAATTTAGGGCCTCCTAAATAGAAAAAAGAATCTTGCAACTATACTAACATATTCTATTAAAAGTCATCAACAGAGAAATATAAATATTTTTATAGAAAGGAATGTAGGGGAGGGAAAGCAGAGTCCATGGAAATGTTTGTGAAAATATTCAACTGCCCTGACTGTCCCTTAAAAATAAACAGTTTATTTGCAGTGCCTCAGAAAATACCTCTGTGGAAATTCTCTGGATTAGTGGTTAACACACTGCCCATCGGCAGTACCTCGCAGGCTTGGGAGGCTCCCACGTCATCAATTATGATTCTTCATGGCACACTCTTGGATTTTTCTGAGGAAGGTATCCAGGTGAAAAGCTGTTAAGCCTCTGATCTTTTTTCCTCTTGTTTGCTAATAATCTCACTGCTTATCAGCCCTTTCCCTGGGATAGTTGTGGCCAAAGGGGGAACCACATCAATTACTTTTTAGGTTATGTGGGGGCCTAGCAACAAGATTAGGTGGGGCACTAGGTGGGGAAATGCTTGCAGAGGACATAAACTGTAAAGTTTTAGGTAAATATCGACTTCCTCAGTTCCTCTTGAACTAATTTTGTGTGTAATCAGAAGTGGATTTCTGAAAACACATCCTGCATTGCTTTGGTTGATTCATCTTTTGGTATTTGACAATCTATGTCCTTACAAACTTTCAGCATTAGTAAAGCATGCATGCGTGGTGTGTGTGTGTGTGTGTGTGTGTGTGTGTGTGTGTAATTCCAGGGGAACTGAAACCATCAATAAGAAGGAAAACATGCTGTGGAAGACAGAGAAGTCCTCCATCAAGGAAAGTTTGAAAACAGTTCTGATCTTTAGCAAACACAAGTTATGTTTATAGACTTATTAATGACTCTTTTTTTCTAGCTCCCCTTTATGCCAAATCTCATTTTCTTTCTTTCTTTTTTTTTTTTTCAGAAAGGCACTCATACTAACCAGGTTGATTTAGAATTTCTAAAAGTTGTCCTCAGAAATGAAGGTGATATTTTCATGGACAATAGCATCGCTGATCTGATGGGGCTTCGATGGCAGGGGGCGGGGGGAGTAGTGACATCTAACGTGGCAACAGAGTTCAAAAGAAAGGTCTTGGTGCCCTTGTTCTTCTGAACAATTGGAAACAGTTAATATGAATCCAAACACATCTTCCTTCAAATGTTTCAATGGGATATTTTATTTTGGGCATGCTAACCCCTTTCCACAGGTAGAAAATACTCAAACCGAAGGGTGCCTTGGTGGCTCAGTCAGTTAAGCGTCCAACTCTTGCTTTTGGCTCAGGTTATGATTTCAGGGTCGTGAGATCAAGCCCCGAGTCGGGCTCCATGCTGGGCGTGGAGCCTGCATAAGATTCTCTCTCTCCCTCTCTCTCTCCCCGACCGCTCTAAAAAAAATACACAGAGTTGGAATGACAAATTCTCTATTGTGTCATGCAATATCAATTAGGAATTCTTAGGGAACAGGTAAGGGTTCATGTCCAATCAGGCTGTTATTACACTGTAGTTGTGTCTTAGAGGACAGAATTTAGCCCACATCATGCCATTACCAGTAAAGTGACAATTCCTATTATGATAGAGGTTTTAATAGCTATCGATTCAAAACTATTATTTCATAAATAAGTGATTTTTGAGGATTTTCCAGGAACATGCATTTAATATTTCTAGCTATCAGTGGCAATGATCCATAGTCTGAGATAAAAGAGATTCGCACTCTAAAGTTTTATTTATAAAATCTGTATCAATCAATTAACATGAATAGGGTTCTTAATTATATCGTCCTGCATACACTTGCCTGAAAGTATGAAGTACCAACTTTTAGAACCATTTCGCTAATAAGAATCATATAAAAATAAAAGCTATTCAGGAAAGCAAAGCCAAAGTCTCATCTTATTGGTAGTTAATTTTTTTCTCTCTCCAGAAACCTCATTGCTGTAATTGGAAACCATACTAAAACAACCAAAAATAAATGAATTAAAAGGGAAAGACATAAATCTCAGAATAAATATGCACACAGGCACAAATGCTAATAGTCATAACTAGAAAGTATTAAATTCTAGGAAAAAACTGTTGGATTCACTTTTTAGCTTCTCTGATTTCTACAAAATGAGAAACTTAATTCTTGTGATGGAGTAAGAATAGTAAGAATCTATTTCTAATAGAAATACTGCCATTTCACTACGCAGGAAAATATAACATTTTTTATACTTTTCCCTTGGATTTTTGAAGAGGGTAAGCAAACAAAACAAAATGTACTCGAAAGTGTTGGACAAATATATCATAGAAACATGTAGTTCCTCCATGTTTCAATTACTCCAAGTCTATATTTAATTATAAAAATAATTTAAGCTTTTCTATGTTATTTTTACTTAGTATTTTTTAACAGAAAAAAATAAAGCCAGAAACCCCTTACCAGAAAAACATGTTATGAAAGTCATGTTATCAATGAAGAGTTTAATAAAATCCTGGGGCCAGATAAAATCTCAGTACATCTTCTAGTCTAGTGCCCTAACTCCATCCAAGATAAATTATTTTTTTCCCTTTAGAGATCTCCAGGGAATAGAGTCCTTATTGTTCTTCAATACCTTGTTCTCACCTTCAATCAATTTTATAATCAGGGAAATTATTCCTCATGTTCAACCTAAATCATGCACGGTGAAACCTAAGTCATCTTGTGTAGCTTTCTACCTGTGTGGATGAAGTTGGTTCATAAGCAGTTATTGTATGCTTGACGCGTGCTGAGGTTGATTTTAAAAATACAAAAAGAAGAGAAGTGCTTGCTGCAGAGGTGCTCCCATATAGCTGGTAACAAAGGTATCCTGGGAGCTCTGTGGAATTTGAGAGCTGAAAGAAACGAGTATCGTACAATCCAAAAGAGCAATTAAATAGGACCATGATGGCTGGCTCCGTATCACAGAGAGCAACAGTAAGTGCTGAAGCAAACCAAATCGAAAATGTTCTTGAAAGCGAGAGTATTAATCAAGGAGAACTTTCTAGAAAAGACAAGTTGGGAGCATCATCTTACAGGATGCAAAGGATATATACTGTCCAGAAGGAGAGAAATGGAACAGTGTGAATATGAAACAGGCAGAATCAGAAATGCAGAACTGGCAGACTGAGAGATTTTTACATGTAGGACCATGAATATCTTGGACAGAAAATATGAGAGAGCTAGGCTATGGAGAAACCACAGTGAAGACAAGATACACAGATTACTCAGTGGGATGCTCTAAGAAACATAGTCTGTGTCTCAAATATGCTACAGCCTCTATGTGTGTGCATGTGATTTACATCCAGAATAGTAGGAGAGAAGATTAAATCAAGTATTTAATATGACTAAGATTAACAATATCAAAAATATCTCCATGAAGGCAAAATGGGCTTTGAGGTGAACTTTGAAGAATATATACGATTTGGACAGAAACATTTAAGAGGGCAAAAATAAATAAAAGGCTTGGTCAAAGAGGCAAGGATGTGGTTAAGCCTGAAAGGTCAGAAAATATCCAATCCAGGAACAAGAAGGAAAAGAAAAGGTTTTGTTCTTGTTAAGTACTAGTGAGAAATGATTTCCAAGCATGTTCTCTTGCCTCTCCTCCTTGTTGTCCTTTGCCTATGTGGATTTATGTCCCTCTGCAGAGTTCAGGGATTTTTCAAGGAGGCCTATGTGAGACCCTGAACAATTTTGTCTGTGCAACAATGTAAAGAATCTACCTGGAAAGAATGCAATCTCCTCAACAAGATTAACAAAGTGAGAATGGGAACGCCTCCACTTATGGATAAAAATTACAGATAAACTCTCCCTACCAGATTATATGAAGGGGACTTGGCATCGTTTCAACAGAGCTCCAAGGCTCTTCATGGAGCTTGTCCATCTACAGCATGAGAAATGTGCGTATGGGCATAAATATAGTCTTATGTGCCTCGGTTACAAAATAGATTTGTTGATGAAATTTGAGTGTTTGACATATCTCAGGAAAAACTAGGACACTGAATTCATACTGCATAAGTCATAGAGAATTTTCTTTTGGCATATTTTAGGGATTGAAGGCAGGAGGGGGGAAAAGGGAATTCCACCATTCAAATTTCTTATCTGTTCTTACCATAGACACCCATCACTTTACGCCCAAAAGGCGGTTCTCCACGACCTTTATTGTTTAAAAGTATATTGTTTTCTGTAGACCCAGTAATTCATGAGGAAGGGACAGTATCAGAATCCAAGAGCTCTGCCTGCCACTGCTGGGAGAGCTAACCCTACTCAAATTGTCCTCCCTCCACTCCTCTCTGTGGAGTATTCTTCTCTGAGAGGGTACCATTTCTTGTACTATATTTGTGTCAGGACAATAATTAAATTCTCAAAAAGAAATTTTAAAGCAAAGATACAGGTTTAGAAAGGATTGTAGGTTAAAGTCTCAGCTGTTTCTTAGAGTTGAAGTACAAACTGTCAGTAATGGGCAAAAGACAGGAGTGTTGAAGCAGAAATGCTTGGTGTAGGAAGTTAAGAAGATTTTTCATTAGAGGCTGAATTTTTCTTCTTTTGTCACTGACCCACTGATGATATAATTGAAGCAACCTACTAATTGATGTTCTAGGTTTATAATAAATATAATAAATATAATATATTATATTCAATATCTCTCAGAGGGATGCCCCGTGGTTTAAGTTAAATATTAAATAAGTAAGAAAATACCAAATACTGACATACTTAGTAGGTTAAGAAAAGGAAGAAGCAAGAGATTAATAAAGATTTCTACTTCTCTTCACCAACTAAATTTTCATTTATTCTTTTTGCTGACCTGGAGGAGAGAAAAGGAAACATGTTTGTTGCTGGAATGAAGTGAGTTGTGGGAGGTACTTTAACCTAATGTTTCCACTCCTTCCCATGCACCTGCAATCTGTAAGCTTGCTTTTTTTTCATTTGCACATATAACTAAAATGCCTGGAAAGACTAAAATATTCACAGAGCATGGGCCTCCAACTAAGGATATAATTTGTTCTCCTCGAGTCTGAGAAAAGTAAAAATGAAGGAAAGAAAAAATACCCGTCAGAAGAGGAAGGTTTATTTTCATTTATGACCAATATGAAAAGAATAAGTCAAGAATTATATGTATATTGTAGCAGCAACAATGGGTAGAGGCTAGAAAGAGATGGGCATGACTCCAGAGCTCAATCGGGAAAAAAGGAAATTTTTCTCTAAAATCCTTAAGATCCTAGATGTGATTAAGTCAGTCAAGTAGCTGAAGGCAGAATTTAGATCAGGCAGAAAAAAACACTATGCGTTCTGCAGGTCTGGAGTCTTTTGGGAGCACAGACACAGTGGTAACATTTTTTATTACTTCCATCCACATAAGCTGCCCCTGCTCATGAACTATCTGTTTTTGTGGCTTCTGGTCCTTAGGCCAGGACTCCCGTTGCACTGTCTGCTCACACCAGCAGTTCTGACACTGCCAGTTCTGATGTCTTTTCCTACAGTGACTTCTGTATCCTCAGCTTCTGAGGCCCAGCAAGCTTGGAGACGAGGAGCTAAAGGGCTCACCACAGGTCTACATTCAAAGGCAGGAAAATCATTACCTATTTCCGAAAGATAGATCTAAGGACGGTGGAGCTCCCAAATACTCCCAGCTACTCTGAAGCAAAGCAGTCTTGATGGGAGAGTCACAAAACAGCCACAAGTGGGGCCATGCCCTCATGCAGCTTCTGGAGACCTGCGACTCAGAAGAGGATAAAGAAATGCCATCAGTAGCAAAGGGAACTTTTTAAAAAATGCTTTGAATTTTCCCAGGGGGGTGGGGCGGAAGGAAGAACCAAAGTTCACAACTGAGTAGAGCAGGAGGAAAGTGCTGTCACAACATATGAGGGGGTAAAACAAACACACAAACACACACACAAAAACCCTAACACTATATTCCAGAAGAAAATGCAGTTCTGGTTTAGGCGAGAGAGAGAAACTGACCAGGCGATATAAAAAGAAATCTAATAATGACCTTATTAAATTAGTGGGTTTTTCATATTTGTAGTTCCTGTTACGTGGACAGCTTTTACTTTTAATCCCTTGTACCTCATAAAAAGTAACGTCTTCTCAATTTAGTACCTAAAATAATAATATTTTGAAAATTACATAGCACTAGACGAAGAACTCCTTGAAACCAAGACTGTGTGTGTCTTTGTATCCCTACCTAGTTCTTGGTACAGAATCTGGGATAGAGAAGTCTTTAATTAAATATTTATTGAATGAACGTTGGTAATTATGGTTTACAACTTATTTCCAAAGATATTATCTGATTTGATATTCATGGCCCTATGATGCAGGTTCATTATCCCCATTCCACAGGTAAGAAAATATGATCAAACAGATTAGGTGGTTTGCCTAAGACCATATAATTAGTGAAAATCAGAATGTCACTTGAACTTGGGCCTTCTGACTCAAGTATACAGTTTCCTTAAATATTGTCGCTGGCTATTTAACTGGTAAGTCACTTTGGAATAACTTTGGCAATACATATCACTAGCAATAAAAACACACCAGACCATTTGGACCATTCCTTGGAATTAGTTCAAAGGGAATGCTGCAGATGAAAGGGGGAAAAAGCTACATACCAAAGATATTCAATTTGGTATTACTTATTTCGTCCAAAACTAAAATCCAGTTAACTTTAAAGTAAGAGGAGACTAGTTAAAAGTCAGTTAGAGCATATCGACTCGATTGAATATTATTATATTGAAAATAATTTTGGAGACTTTGTAGCAATATGAAAAAAAAGCATATCATAATGTTATGATAAAAAAGATAAATTCTAAGTTGTGATTCTGCTATGATTAAAAATGTGCAAAACTCTATAGAATTTCAGGGTGCTGTGTTGCTTGGCTTTACACTGTACACCAAGCTATAAAATATCTAAATATCTATAACTATCTAAAATGGGAAATCAGACAGACATAAGCACCCTGCAAGGTGACTTGCCATAACAGCATCAGACTGAGTACCAAACACTGTAGAAATTTAGAAGAGAGGGCATCGGTAGCAAGTGGAATGACCCGGGAAGGTTTTTGTTTGTTTGTTTGGGGGGTTTTTTTGTTTGGTTTTGAGTAGATGGCATCTAGCTGAGTTTTAAAAAATGGGCAGAGTTTCAATAGATTAAAAAGCCCTTGTGGGTGGTTGGAAAGACATTTCAAACAGAAAGGGGCAGGAGCAAAGGCAAAGAGGAGGGGGGCAAGCAATTCACATTCAAGAAGTGGCAGGTAACCTTATTAAAAGAGCCAGCCTGAAGTGTGGACAAATCGTAGTGAGCAATAGGACCAAAGAGTTTCTCTACCTTGGCACTGTTGATACTTTGAGTTGGAAAATTTGTTTTTAGAGCTGTCATGTGCATTGCAGGATGTTCAGCAATATCCCTGGCCTCTCCCCACTAGATGCCAATAGCAAGTCCCCAATTGGGACCAACAAAAATGACCGCAGACTTTGCCAAATGTTTCCTGGAGGGCAGAATCACCCCTAGTTGAAAACCAATAGGCCAAAACCAAAGATGGAAACTTGGTTTCAGCCAAAGTGTGAGCTCCGGCTAACAGGGAGTGGTAAACCAGGGGCACTAAGAAAGACTGGTTCGAAGTCTAGGCTCCGAAGGCACATCCATGAAATCCATAAGAGACCCAAGAACACTGAGCAGAGCTGGTATTTTGTTTTTTTCCTCCCTGAGCTAGAAGGTAGGTTTAGGCCCATTTTTGGGATGACTACAGAATGAACCTTGAAGAACTACAAAAGAAGTCTGGACTGCAATGGTGAGTCATAAATTTTCTGTTGTCTAAACCAGGAGATTGATAAAAATAATGAGCATATTCTGGTTATTAATCCAAGGACTGCATTTAGGATGGATTAAATCAACCAGCACCCAAAGGCAGGAAGACAGGGGACAATTTAGGAGTGGGTAGTAATCATTTTGGTGTAAGAAAAAAGAGCCTGAAACACTGGGGCATATCTGAAAGGGATGGATAAATGATGTCAAAATCGAGGAGTTTCACCAAAAGTTTAAATAAGCTAAATGTATTGCATCCAATCTAAGCTTCTGGAAACTTTAGCTGTCACTACAATTTAACTATGAGCAGAAAAGCTGCATGAGCTTGGTCACATTTGGTAAATTTTAGTACCACAGGAAGACTCCTTCAAGAGTTTCCTTTATTTATTATTTTTAATTCCTTGGACTTACGCAGCTTCATGACACTAGACCAGAAAAGGATTAATGAAATAAGTTTATAAATATTTATAAATTGATTTTATTTATGCAGCTTTTTTGGAAAAAAAACAAAAACAAAAAACAAAACAAAAACCAGCAACCAGACCTGGGACTGGCAACACTGGAGCTACCAAGAAACAGGGCAGTAAAGTAACCCCGTCATTCCGAACTCGATGCATTCTTTCCTTTGGCACTTCAACTCCTTGCAGAATACTTTAATGTGTTTGATGTTTTAACAGTGATATCCTCTCCAGCTGCTTGCTGTACTGAGCTTTTTGGTAAAATTCACTTAGGGTATGGAGTGATGCAGTTCCATTCTAGTAGGCTCTGGAAGTCCATATTCTTACTCCTTTCTGTAGTTTTCAATTGGAGTAGAACAGAAAGGCTCAGGGACAGACTCTGCTGGAATCATAGTTTATGAATCAATCTCACTGAACTTTCTGCACTTTCTGCTTTCAAATAAGCTTGTGATCTGAATAAACCGGCCTTTCCCACATTACAAAAGACATAAGTCACAGAAATGTTTAATTATATTATGTACCTTATTTTTTTTTCTATTAAGCTAGAGCTTTACTCAAAGAAGATCAGAGACAGGGAAGTGATTTGTCATCTTCTAAAATTATGAAAATGTAGTAATGAAAAGTAAAATAAATTAAAATGAAACAAACCCCTTTAACCTAAAACATGTATTGATTTTAACATATATAATAACCATTTATATTTCATATAGGATCAGATGTTTTTTGTTGTTTTTGTTTTTAGTATAAAGGCCACTAGAATGAGAAAATAATTATTCTTCCGTGATAAATTCCCATTATGGGCACTAAGATTTTCTATTTCTCTTGTTGCTCCTCTTATCACCTATTATCCTTCAGTACCATCTCAGAATCACTCAATGGGGCTCCTCCACTCCCCCTTACCATAAACTTATGCCTGTACATTTTTAAGCTTTTTTAAAACAATCATCTGTACCTTACGGCATGGGCCCTACCCTTGAAATTTCTAGGCAAATAAAGCAATTGAATTATTTAATTTGAAAGCAGGAAAGACTTAATGTCTCAGTCGGGTGAACCTCAAAGTCCTGGGATGAGAAGTTTTATGCTTCTCAAGTCCCTTCATTGGTCTGATCTGCCACTGCTTAAGCATGTGTCCAAAGACAAAGCTGTGTATCAACAAAATAATTGATAGTTATTTTCCCTCAAGACATTCCATATTCTCCACTTTCCTCCCAAGGACTCCATCATAGCCTCTCAAACTTCAGTCATGCCATCAAATACCACCACCATATTTGGTCACATGCAATTACCCATCTCAGGCCTCCGTCCTCTGAAATAAACAAAGACTGAAAGGGTCCCACCCTCAGCTTCTTTGTTCCTGGTGCCTTTCTTCACAAAGGACACAGGGCAGCATTTCCTATGGGACAGTGCCCAGAAAACTGCTGGCACCCCATGAGCACCGCTATTAACAGTAATAAGAACATGAGCTACATTTATAATCAAAGGAAACATGACCAGATCCCTGTTCCGGTTTAATAAGATAATTGAAAATTACCTCATGCAAGGTGTTCAATGACCAATAAATGTTTGGATTGTAGCCAATGGCCTCTGGATATACAGGCATTTGATTATGAAAGGATGTTTGGCTGTTTCCCAAAAAGAACAGATTAAAAAAAAAAAAAGGGCAGAGTTATTTTTTTCCCTCTTCTGTGTGCATGGCATGAGAGCAAACACAGGTTAGGATAAGCTTGAATCAGGGACGGTCTGTAACCATTTGGCCAGTGGTGAAATATTCAACCTCGGGATGATGTTTTTCCACCAATCCTTAAACAAGGGCGAACTGATTGGAAAGGACTCAACTCTTACAGGAAAAGTTAAATACATAGCCATGAAGACTTATAGAGAGAACTCCTGAGGACCAGTCAAGTTTTAATAATTAGACTTTATAAACGAGGACAATCTAGTACTGATACATCAGGGGTAAAATATGGGAAAGAAGACTCATTTCTATAGTTCCTTGCCTAAAAGAATCACATATATTTACGACATCTTCTAACCAGCATTTTTGAAACTGTATTATGAATTGTGTTTCTATAGTTATTAATAAAGAATGTTATAAGGAATAGTATTTCACAGTAGTAAATTCCACAGTGGGATTTCTTATTTTCTGCCTGCTTACATATTCAATAATCAAAGAAGCAATGTTTTAAAATTTCTTTTGCTAAGTCAGAACTTTTTCAGGTTTTCTTTTTCATTTTAGCCACCCACATGAGAGATCTACTGCTGTGGAGAAGCATCCTACCGATACCATCCATGTTTCTTGAGTGTAGCCTGGCTACAAAAAAAGGCAGTGAATTGTTCATCTGGGGTAGAACAATTTCTCCCCCTTACAATAGATGGGCAGGGAAAGGCCACAACCCCAAGGGTTCTCTGTTTAGTACTCCTATTCATTACAAATAGAAGTCAAAAGAGAGAAAACAGGATTGAAGAAAAGTAGAGACAACGAAAATTGAGAAAAATAAAGGCACTGAAATTTTTGAGAAGGGAGTATGTAGTCATTTCTTCGCCTGCACTTAGACAAGAGAATGACATTTAGACTGGGAACCAGCCAGTCTCCATTTCTATTATACTGAACCATATGCCATTGTTGATACTTAAACTTTTATTATAAAAATGATAAATCATATGATCCAACATCATACTAAAAATTGGAAGAAATTTTCCGATAGGTGCCACAAAAGAGTTACTTTAATTTAGACCTGAAGATCAAAGGATAGGTTTTGGGAGGAAATGACACGCTAGTTCAGAAGAAGTGACTTCACACTTCTGCTCTGAAGAGCTTTTAAAGTATTCACCAATGACACCAGAGACCAGTAAGTACCTCGGTCCAGTGGAAATGAAAGAGATGACTTTCTTAGATGTTCTCTAGTCTAGAAGAATGTTACCTGTGCCTTTGCAATGGCTTTCTAAGTTCTGTGGGGAGTTAAAAAGGACACCACCACCTCTAGACTGGGATGCAGATCATCCAGTGGAGGGCAGAAATGGAAACCACATAAATGCATCATCCACTGAAGAGCTTCACTGAGGAGGAAATAAAGAGTTCAATTAGCGCCACAGATAATTTGTAGGTCTTGAGCCAAGTTTACAGGGAATGAAGCTTTACTTCCCCTTACATCCTTAATCTTCTAGATCTCAGCAGGGGTTGAAACAGTTCCATGTAAAAGAACAGGGCAGTTATTAGGCCCTTTGAACTGTACTGTGTAGGGTAATGCCAGTGGGATTGTGTTTATAGGCAAATTAGGAGCTTCAGTGGCTTATTGTTAAGCTAACAAGTCATTAGAAGGGTCTGCCCTTCCAAGCACTCTCTCTGAAGGTATTCATCAATTGTGATTCTGGGTTAGAGAAATGGAGTAGCTGATTAAAACTAGTGTACTTGGCCCATCCCAGATGTGAGCAGAGAGGAAAAACTCTCAGAAACAGCATACTGTGAGCTTCATGCGATGGTGTTGATTTCGTATTTTTAAGTGCAGTTTTGAATAAGATTACTTTGCTACCTAACAGATCTGACTAAATGAAGAGATACACTTTGACTTATGCTCTTTGGAACAGGGGAAGGCATGAATGAAGGGCTGAAGGAAACCAGCCAGCCCAGGATTATCCCGTTCTTGGCATTCTTCTTTCAGATACCCATGAGGTGTATTAAGAGCACACACCAGCTTCTACCAGACTCACAGACACTGAGGTCAGAACCCATGACCAACAGATTCTTAACTCTTTCATGGATTTCTAGAAAAGCATGAGAAATCTTTTTTGTTCTTGGTAATTCTTTCCAATTCTTACTTTTGTCTCCCTTTCTCTTCCTCCCTTTTACACTCCACTCTCTTCCTACACACCTGCTCATGTTTATTAACTCTTTTGCTTAGAGAAGAGGTGGGCAGGGCATGTCTCAATACTCTGAGAGACACTACCAGTGTCAGGTTGACCATAAACAGATAAAGCAATAGATTCTGCTATCATAGTTATGCTCCAAGAACAGAAGCTTTAATTCTGAATGCATATTCTTATCGAGACATTGAATACATCTACTTTACTCATATATTTTAATTTAAGACATATATTTTAGTTAAGACAATCTAGTTAAGACATACATTTAGTTTAAGTTTAGTTTATTTCACATATTTTATATATATTTTAGGTTAAGAAAGTTCTCTTTTGAAAGGCATTCTTCTCCTTCATCTCTTATGTTACCTGGGTAAAAAGTTTATTACACTATAGACTACCAGATTTCTTTATTATTATTATTATTATTATTATTATTATTATTATTATTTGCCAAGAAGGTGGGCTTATACAAAAAAAATGAAGGGGGATCCTAATCAGATTTAAATGAATACACTGACTTTTTTTACTCTTCCTATTTGTGAATGAATGTGTACCCTTCTATAAAGGGACCTTCCCATACACACTTATCTGAAAAAGGAATGCAGTGCAAGACACCCTCAGTAAGAGACTGAGTTCAATGCTATCCATCCAGGAGAAGACTCTAAACAGGGTGTTAGGATGGTGGGGGCAAATAGTTTTCCAACACTTTAATTTAAATCTCCTATTGTTACAGAAAAAGGAAACCGTGATGAATCTTCACCATGCTCCTATAGATGCCATGAGATTTTTAAAGATGGGATTTTTCTAGGGTTTTTAAAAAAGTTTTTCTGAAGGCAAAGCAAAATAACCATCAAATAATGTATACAATTCAGGTTTGTCTGCAAGTTGGAGTTAGTAAAAGAGGTTGCCTCATGGAAGCCTTCGATAGCAAAGATCTGATGCGGTCTCAGACCCCACCAGTGTACAAAGTAGTAGTCAGCTTCATGATTTCATTCCTGTCCAGTTGATTTATATTGATTATTTATTAGTCAGTGCATGAGAGCATGAAACACTGAGTTACTCACTTTCAAATTACTTCTGAGGTAAGAGGAAGGAGGAAAACATCCTTCACAAATAGCATGGTGACTCTGCCCCATGGAATATCCCACATCAGCTCTTATTTTATTCAGAATTGACTTCTTCTTGACTCAAGGGCTTCTGCATCCCCTCCCCCACCCCCATGTCACAGCAATGCCAAATGCTGACAGTGCAGAAAGGAGGCAGCTGACAAAGACCACAGGTCCAGGTCATCCAGGCACTTGAGACAGAGAGCTGCAGCAACATGCAGCCATTTTCAGCCAATGCCACCAAAGAGGAAAGCAGGCAACCAACACTGTGCAGAGCACACCAGAAGCGAAGCCTCCTGTGGAAATCCACTGATCAAGACCAAGGGCTGGCGCAGATGCAAAAGCAAAAATGAAGGGTTCTCTGGGTTTAGTAAACAGGCCCCGAAGATAGATGCAGGCATTACAATACAGACGGGGAGAACAAAAGCAACATGAGACAGACAAAGACTGGACCAGACGCGAAAATTTCTTTGTTCACATTACCAGTCTTCCAGGGAGGAGGAACTGGGCATCAGAAACCAATGATTATGTTCTATGCCTGATTTTATCAAGTTAAACTGAGCAAACTGCATATAATTCTCATCCCAGAGGGAACAGCCTATCATTCTCCAGAAACTCCTATGTCATTTTCATGTACTCACTATTACACAGGATCTTTAAATTATATAGAATTTTCAGGCATTGTTAAATGTAGATATTTAAGCTGACGTGGCCTCTAATTAATATTCAAGAATCTGATAGCCAAAGGTGTAAAAAACTAGGTCACGGATTTAAAAAGGCATGCATCTCGGTGGGCATGAAAATATTTACCGTCCACTGGTAAGAAGAGATAAAGAGTATTTGAGATCACTGGTCTACACTAAAACAGATACTAGACTAGCTATAAGACTTAAAGAGAATGAAAAGGAGGGGAGAGCAGCACCAACGACAGAAGTCTGTCTGAACGAGAGAGATGTCTGCCTATGTGCTACTACATCGTACAGCCGTAAAATCCTAGTCTATTCAGTGTCCTGTGTTTCAGTTTCACTACCGGAGGCCCATTCCATAAGCCAAGAAAGTAAAAGGGGAAGACCTCAACATTTAAGGGTTTTTCCTTCTAAGTTTCTAAGGAAAAGCAGAATGCCCGCCACTTGTGGTGTCCCAGCAAGAACTCACACCTCTGTGAAGAATTTGGTCTAAGTCCTTCAGTCCAAGGAGAGTAAGAAACACCAGGTGCTGTTTGGACTTGGCAACAGGAATTGTCGGTCCTTCCAGCTAGAATAGGAAAGTGTTTTCAGCTGGGAGAAAAGTGTGTCCTCCCATTGCCCAGGTCAGTGGAGGGACACAGAGCAACACGAGAGCTGTTCTTTTATAACCCTGTCTTTATGACATCTGAATACGATTGCACTTTTTCTTCTCAAATATTGGTGGTTACTGCTTAATTAAATTGGATAGCAGGAGGATATAGGACTGTCAGATTTTAAGTTATAGTTCTCATTGATCAAGAGAGAAATCAAACTGTACTGGAAAAAAAAAAAAGAAAAGAGAAATGACATCAGGCTGACCATCTAGGTGCCCACCACTACCCATGGACAACAATAACAGTTAATTCCTGAAGGTGCATCTTCCAGTTTATACTGCAGGAAGTGCGATCAAAAGAAGTAGGGAGTGGATAGAAAAGATAAAACGAACTAAGATTAAAATGGTGTCACTGTCCATTTATGACCCTATAATTTTACTGAATCATTTAATGAAGAGATTGGACACAAACTCCATATAATTCCATACAAATGGCCAACCCCACAAGTAAACTATGTGGCTTTATGCAAGCTGCATGACTGACATAAGCTATTTACCATTTTATCAGTGATGGAATAATAGAAGCAGGTGTTCCTGCTGGTCTAAGCAGAATACATTCACTAAACATTTTATAAATCTATCAGACTGTTGTATCAGTGATGTATTGTACTATTGCATTTTTCTTAGGCCTAAGTTATGAAAAAAAATCACAAACCTCCTGCTAAGCATCAAAGAGTGAGGTACACATTCTCTATGGTCTTTTTTTAATGCCTATTTACAAAAACAAACAAGCTTTCCACTCTAGTTGGGAGAACTGCCTCTACATTAATTTCAAATGAAAAAAGAAACCCCACAATTTTCCTGTGAGCAAACCAACTTCCCAAGTTCTGGTTCATTTATTTCTCTTTAATATTTCAAAGCTTTGTAGCTTTGGAGACACTTCTTTTAAAAAATGCTGCCATTGTAGGGAAATGCAATGATTGAGAAAAATGAAAACTGGGATTGAAGGTTTTGTCTGGTGCCTTTCTATTGTTCCCAGATCTCTTCTGGGCTTCCTCTTTGATCTCAAAATTGTTACGCCCCGGCCACTGCCGGGTCTCAGCATCCACTATAAATGCGCTCACCTACAGAGGTGCAGAAGCACTATTCCCCAGCCCTACTCCACACAGGGGGAGCTGAGATTCTCTCCCCCATATTATTTGCTAGAACTTGATCAGCCACCAAACTAGCACACATGAAGGACCGCTTAGTAGCCCTTGTCAAAAATGATGCTTCTCTGCAGTGTTAGACTCCTGGGGCTTTGCGCCAATGCCTAAGGCCTCTGCAGCCAGCACTTAGGCTCAGAGAAATCACATTATACTCAACGAGAGGATGCATAAATGAATAAATATAAAAATAACAGGATGATGACAGAGTGGCAGGAAACTGGCTACAGCTCCTGAGGATGGTGGAGTTGAGGAAGGCCAGGAAAGAGGCCACTGTGGTGATTCTTAAGCTTTCTTACTCCCTGATCTGAAAGTCAGGAGAAGACTGTGACCATGGAGAGACTGGGCAGGTCTCCTAGCTCAGTCCAGAGCCAGCTCAGCAGAAAGTGAGCACCTGGGCTCCAATGCCTACTTAGAGATGCGCTTCCCAAGTATAGTTAGAGGTTGTCCAGGCCCCAGGAGTATTACCTTTTTCAACCCATTTCTTGGCAGTCATGTTACTTAAAATCTCATTTGACATGGAGGATATTGGAGAAACGTCCTAATTTATCTTTGATACTTTAAATGGGGCTTTTTAGATTGTGAAGAAAAATGGCAGTGAAGAATTTGGGGCCACAGGACACCACTAAAATGAGTGGATGTTGGTTTTGAAAGGGACTTCAAGTATCAGGAAAGCAGAAATGAACTCCGTTATTATGAGATACTTAAGTTAGAAACACAAAAGGACTTTCTGACTGGAATGGGTACTGGACATTGAATTGTATGACTCATGGTGGATATGAAACCAGCCATGGTTTCATATCCAGACGAATATCTGTCTGTAGGGATAAGCCTTGGTCTTTGGTGGGCCTCTCAGGCCACAGAGGTTACATTTCTTTTTCCTTCAACCTAAAAAAAAATGCACAAGTCTTTTAACTTGAAATGGAGTTGATTCTCATGTCAATGCCATCGTTGGGGCTCCCTCCTACACAGCTCGGGAGAGTTTCCACCAAAGACCTGTTAGCACCTCCAGCAACGAAGGCCTTTGGACAGGGTGTTGGGCAGTTGTATAGTCTTCAACGAAAACACACAATCATAACAAATTGAATGCATACATTTTATAGTAACCAATATTGATTACTTCCTTAGTGGTGCTTTATGGGCATCATCTCATTTAACCTTCAAAATACCATGCTCCTCTCACAAAAGGCCTTCTTACTCTGCTCCACTTACAATGAGGAATGAAATGTGCTCAAAGACACAGAGCAGAGGCAAGGCCAGAACCGAACCGGACTCCATATTCCACAGGGGATGTAGTGAGACATGACAAATGTCCTCCCATAATGCACTCTCCAAAGATTTGAGAAGAGGACCCACCAAATAATAACCTTCTCTATTTAACAGTTCCCTATCAAATAATACAAATCCCAGTTTCGTGGAAGTAAGGCAGGTGTCGTTAGAGCTTCCCGGAAGTACTGAGACCTGTGGTTGGAATGTGACCGTGGCCAAGGTAACAAACATCTCCAGAAGGGAAAGTGGGTTCTCATACTGGCCTCTGACTATCGATGCTTGACAGTGCAAATCCAAATTTCAGACTTGCCAGATTTCTGGAATTAAGTCAACAAATAGCTGAAGGCATATCCCAAGACTGTTTTTCATAAGGCTCTGAGGGGTAAGTGATTTCTAAAAGGCAATTTTGTGATGTCTTGGAAACTGCATGTTAACTTGCCCATCCTAACTTTGCATTCTGCAATATCTAATATGTATGAAATCTATCAAGGCTTCTTCCTTCCACTTGGGAATCCCTTCTCAAGTGAAGAGAAAAGCATCATAAGAGAAAGGACCAAAAGCATGTAAGTTGGTTTCCAACCCAGGTCAACTTTGATAAAACTGAAATCCCAGGTAGGTATTAATAAAATGCCTGGTATGACTTTTTTTTTCCCCCCTATGGGCAAGTACACACCACAAGTCATCTAATTAAAAATGTTTCTCAAAGCCACTGAAAGTGAATTGTCTAGAACAGGCAAGAGGACTTTACACTCGAACTTTCCTCCAGTCGAACTAAGAAGTGTCTCTGGTTATGCTGTTTATCTAAATCCTAGTCCATATTCTTTCCAGAGCCATTTGTATTTTTGTTAATTTGGTCCATTAATAAAACTGGTAGAACAATTTTACAGCAAGACTATACCTCTAATTTTCTAAACAATCACCAGTGTTAGCCTTTACTTAATGCTGTGGGACTTGAGATTTCAAATAAATCCATATAGTGCCAGAAATCTTTTTTTACTCTTTCTTAGCCCCAACAAGTCAGAACTTGACTTGGATTTTCCACAGGGATAAGGGTGTGAGCACAATTTCCACACTTTCAGGTGAGTATTTATTATTATATCCCTCAAGATATTCTCTTTTCTCGGAATTCAGATATTGTTTCTGGAGCTTGAGTGCTTCGATTCAGGTATTTCACTAATCCCTTTTAATGACAAGTATGTATGATGAATTAAGCAAGATATTTAGTCTATAATGGACTTCCGAGCTATATTTAAAAATATAAAGGAAATTCTTATAAAACGTGCAAGGGTGAAGGAAAATGACAAGTTTAATTATCAGAAACAGCAAATACAGTTTTTTGTTTTGTTTTGTTTTGCTGATAAGCCTCAAATAAGTTGCTTAAGTAACCAAAAATTATTATTTTGGGGAATAAAAGTATTATTATAGCAGCTACTGTGTATAGCACATGGATTATGTGTCTGCTATTATTCTAAATGCTTTCTCCCTTCAGACTTTAAATATCAGTTTGGTTTCCAGTTGAGGAAACTGAGGCAGATGGTTAAAGCAATCTGTCTAAGATCACACAGCTAATAGGCAGCTAGCTGAGCCTGGTACCGAAAAAAGGGAATTTGAGTCTACAATGCATGCCCTTAACCACAACCTTATACTGTCTTTGAATACAGATGTAGAGTAAATATTAAGAAATCTTCCTGACCTAAGGCTAGTGAGTTAAAAAAAATCAAAATAACTACTTACTAAGAAAAGGAAATGACTTACTTCCATGGGATAAGTTGGGTGGAGAGAGGGGCACCTAAACTTCCACTACCACAAATCAGGAGAAAGGACTCGATGCATTTCTTGTTTATCTTTGTAATGTCTTCCTCCTCGCGGCATGTGGTGCTTGTCCATCCGCGAGTGCAGAGACATCTATAAAAGCCGCTGCACCCTTACGGAGGGAGTTAGTGCTGAACAAGTCTGTTTGAAACATATGTCTCTTTGAAAGTTTAATGGAGGCTTTTTCCTCATTCTCCTTGTTGCTCTTTAGGAAACAGCCTGCATACTTTCAGGGATGTCTGCCTTACCTTGTTCTCCTGGAAGAGGCAAGCTCTCCATGTTCCTAAGGAAAAAACGACCCCTTTGATCATGCTGCCCGCATGTCAGACTCACTTCACGAACAATGCACTTATTTTAAAAGTTCATTCTCACTAAAGAAACCCGGCTGCATGACAGAGTTTGGAGGAAAGTCACCTGTTAGACACCTTTTACCACGTCGCCCCTGAAATCCATCAGAGGTGACCCAACTGTATTATCTCGAAACACACTGTTATCCTCAACCAATAAAACACTTTATGGTGTGTCCTTTGGGTTCATAAGCAACCTCAATAATAATCTATTTTCAGTTACAAGTCAAGACAGCTCCAATTCTTAATGTTCTAATAAATAAATGGTCTAACAATTGGGAGCTAATTGTCACAGTGGGACAGTGTGAAAGGCTTATAATCATGGCCTTTATTGTCACAATTAATTTTCATATTGTAGCAAAATACAACCTTGGGAGCCCCTCAGAATTAAAAAAAAATCACTTTGTACTCAAATGTAGAGTTTATGTGCTTTAAACAAATTTTGGTAATTTTAAACTCTCTCCATCTCTTCAAAATGAATAATCAACACTTCTTTGCTATTTGAGAATAATGACTGGAGCCATAAAAATTCCATTTCCAAAGAAGAGATGGGCCCTATCCATGGGCAAAGTACTTTCAGTATTTTACAGATCTACTCTTTTAGATCTGTCACAAATCTCTAAGAAATCTATTATTTATTTAAGGCCAAGATACATTTAGGGACAAACAAAAAGTCAACGGTAAACCAGAAGTAGATTGGCACAATAAACATCCTTGTTAAGAGGAAGCTCTTATAAAAGCATGCTAATAAATCCAATAACACTTAGAGCATATTACTAAGAGCAGGTTAAAATAGTGCTGAGATTTGGGGAAGTAATTAGTGCTCAGAATATACCACAGAGGTTTACCTGGATTTTTTTTTTTTTTTTTTTAAGGAAAATAACAAAGGTTCAGTCTTGGATAATTAAATATACAGAGGATTCAAAATTCATTTACTTCACGTGGACAAAGGTTCAGTAATTATCTCCCCAACAGCAGAGGGGAATTGGGTAGTGTGGTTTTGACTGGGGCCCTGTACAGAGAGGCATGCTGTTTACTTCATTTAACTTTCCTTACTATTATTAATCTTGGGGAAATTAGACTCTGGGCAGTCTGAACTGCCATCCTCCAAACAACTGGATAATCAGGTAGGAAAAACCTTCTCTCTGAGACACACCTGCCACCAGCACTTGATTTTTCTTAATCATCCCTCCCTGAGAGGGTGAAATGAAAAGAACGTTTCTCTAACAAAATTTCTGGCATAGGCATACTGAAGAGATCATTGGAGGATTCATATAAATCAGTTTGGCTGAACTTGGTAAAATGAAGCCAAACAAAAATGACCAGCTTCCCCGCCAAGTGGATGGAATTCAGTTAAATCATCAGAGAGCCCGCGTGCCTATCTCTGACCCGGACAGGACCGTATCCTGTTAGGGCCAGCAGCAAGGGTGTCAATTAATTGATTGTCGGCTCTGCTGTATACACTCTACCTCTCAGAGTGCAATGGTCAAGAGCGTTGGGATGAGCTGATCTCTAAACATCAGTTTTCCCACCCCCAAAATGTAGATAATCCTTGCCTCCTCCATTTCTTTGCAGAACCAACTGAATTAAGTTAAGACACTTGGTAGAAAACTTGGTACACATGGTGCCGCGGGCAATTATTTGCAACAATAAAAATTATTATTATGAACTTCATGCAAGAGACTCATTAGAATAAAGTGCTGATGTAATGATACACCTAGACGTGCTGGGTTGTAGCATAAAGAACCCTGGATTTTGATTCAGAAAAATGAAAGACAAAATCCCATTTCTCCTGCTCCGTAACTGTGGGACGGGGAGCGTATTTCCTAGGTTCTCCGAATTTCAGTTTCTCCATATGAATAAGGGGAACCCTCATTGCCTTCAACACAGAATAAAGGAGAGGATGCCAGCTTGAAAGTGCCTCGTAGAGTGACGGAGCACTTAATAAGCGCTTAACAAGGACTAGCAGAAGCTCCATCTCTCTGTAGAGCTCCATTTATAAGCCTCTCTTCCAAGAGCTAAGACACAGAACACTGGGTCAGCAGCCAGTCGTGGATCTGTAATGGGCATGCACTCGGCACAAAGTGGCCTCTGAAGATGTCAATATTACAACTTATTTTTAAAAGGCAAAAAAGCACCCTCTTCTTAATTCAGTCTCAAGCTTACCATTCCCTGTGGATTTGATCTCCTTCCCTTATACTGTGAAAATCTGTTCTAACACCACCATTTTATATTCACATCCACATCCCATGACAGAATGGAAGTCTTAAGCAACAAAATAAGGTTACCATGGAATAACTGATAACCGGACATGTTTATAGGTTATGAAATTCCCATAAAGCAAGCATTTGTGCATGCTGTGTCAGACTGGAAGCATTTCTCACAGACAGACGTGTTATATGTATACACTCAATATACAGTGAATACAAGGTAATAAAGTTCAGCTGAGATTCTTTCAAATGTGTCTCAAGCATCATAAAAGGTCCAAAAAAGAAAGCGGACAAAATAAGCATGAAAATTCCTTGCCAAGAAATTTAGGATTTAGGAGATTATGATTTGTGAATATGATATCACAGGGAACAGAAGAAGGAACAGAAAGGCCTGGAAGCATGAGGATTTTTAGTAGCTTAATGGTTTTCTCTCCTGACCAAACAGGCTTAAAATGTTAGTGGAGGTGGCATGAATTACATCTGAAACAAGTAACTGTTCTGGCTTACAAAACTTAATCGGCCCAGCAGCTAACATGGAATTCTGTAATGCACCAAGTCAAAATAAAATAATTGAGATATTGTCCTTGAACTGAAATCTCACATGTTTGACCCTCTCCCCTGCCCAGAGTCAAGGGAAGTAGAGACCGTACTTTCACCATTAATTCAAATGGCGCTATGTTAAAGGTGCAAGGAAAGGAGATAAATTTGGGATGGAAAAATGAAAGCTGAGTCATCCCATCCTTGGTTCAGCTACGGTTATGATGTTTATGATCCAAAGGAGCCAAGACTCGACCTTCATTATAGAAACTGCCATAGAGCCTGGGCTAACAAAATTTGCAAGGCTACTTTTCTCAACGAATTTCATAGGCTCTTCAGCCTCCCTTTCTCACTTCTCATTCTCACAACACCCAAGTGAAACAAGCCCATATCAAAAGTTGATTAGATGCTTCCTGAGAACCTGCCAGGGCAAAGCCACTCAAGAGACACAAAGATACTCATGCAGGAGTAGGAATAACCTAGTCTAACTACAAAGGCAACACTGGGGGTTCACGTCCATTTGCCTATGATTTATCTGGGGGGATAAGATGAAAATGCAGAATAATTAGTGCTATGGAAAGTGCTTAATACCCGAACGTTCTTTAATTAATACTTGCTAGTGAATAAAAAAGTGAATGATTGAGTGAATGAATGAATAAATGAAAGTGCTAATAAGGCAAAACATAATAAGTGCCAAAATGTCAGAGGAATAGGCCATCCCAGCGGACTTGAAAGAACAGGAAAGCTCCACTGAAAAGGTAGACTTATGCTAAGCTGTTAAAGACAGGTTTAAAAATAGATATATTTATGTTTATATTTACTGTACTAGTTTTTTTTTAGGCAATAATAAATTTATCTAAAATTCATTTACCAAGGTTAAAAAAAAAAAAAAAAGAACACCTGAATTGTGAAAGAGTATTATCCTTAGATAGTTAATGGCTGACTCTGGATAAGTGCCCTCAAAATAAAGGTAAGAATTATGCTTCTGATACTTTCATCAACTGCCAAATATAAACGATAATATTTATTTTCCATTGTCACTGAGGCACTGACACAACTAATATTATTTCAAAGTATCTGATTACAAAATGCAAAACAATGATAATAACTCTTCATATGACCCTTCACAAATTCATTAAACTCTGAAGAAGTTTCTCTAGTAGAAAAACCAACACTACTTCACAATCACCTTTCAAGAGATCTCTGCTATTTGCAATTCTCTTATTGCACTGCTCCTGCTATTATATACATTTGCTACAACCAGTGTACTAAAAACTGCCAATGCCTAATTGTTATAATTTTCGAGCCTGTAAAATTTGCTAATGACTTTTTTGCTGTTGGCCAGTTTGATGGTTCCTATATTGAGAAAAGCGAGTGTTCTCTTCCTCCATTCCCATGACCATCTACCTGCGTGTGTATTTTAAATACTGGTGGGGCTTCTGAATATGTTTTAAGTGTCTGCGTAACGATAAAGAACAATTTGCAAGGCAAATGTATTTATCAGCCTGATCTCTTGACCTAAGGTTTTGATGATGTTTGTTGAGAACTTTGGGCATAAACAGTGGCCTTTGGATCTCTACTGTCTTCAAAATTCTAGTTGTGTTATTTCCTTTGGCTTGGGAAAAATAGTGATTTGAAAGATTTATAGAATAAATATGGGGGAAAATATACTAAACGAAAATCATGCTGGCATGAACACAATTCATTCAATAACAGAATTAGTAAACATGAGCAAAACAAAACAAAACAAAAAAACCCACCACCACCACCAACAAAGTTCTAACCATTAACAGTGAAGTAGCAAAAGCTAAAGTTTGTATCCTCTCCTAGCCAGAAGATGGGAATCCTAATCAGGAGTTTGGGATTACAGAATAAGATCTGTGCTCTGATTTGTTACATCAAGCTTTGCTAAGCATTATATTTCACTTTAATTCTCGATATTGCAAAGAGTGACATTAAGTAACTGTGTTCTAGAGGAAAAGAAATATATACTGTGCCCCTTTAGTAAAACTGTTTTTAAATTCTAATAGAATTTCAAGGTTATTATCTATTTCAGATCAACAGTGGGGGTCAGAGTTCACAGCAGCCAGAATTTACAAACCTCCAATGGGTTTTGATTGACAGCAATCAGCATCTCTTCAGCATCACTGAGGGAACAAAGTACAGGTCAAGACAGCAGGCGATTTCATCTGTCATTTTTAATTATCTAAATGATATTCACAGACAAAACCTTTCCCATCCATCAGGGCATCACATTACCATAGACAATGTTTGTTTAAAGAAGAGGCCATAAAATCAAACAATTATGAATGCAGACAAGCCTTGCTATTGACTGCATAAATAATCAAGCAAGAGTTCCAAAACTCTCTGCTAATGAATTGGTGGATTGCTGGCAGGAAGTGGCAAGTAATAATATAGACAACAGTCTAATGTTCTTATTGACTTTTACTAAAGCTTGACTACAGTCACAAAGATTCAAAAATGACGTCAAGTGAGGTTTCCATAGGAGCGGTATTGATAGCAGTACACAGCTAAAATACAAGTAGTTAACTCTTGACCTTATGGTAGGACCAGAGATCCCCCGAGAGTGCTGAAATGCCTGCAGTATAATACATCATGAACTGAGCCAACAGCCACGGGGTTGCTGACAGCATTACCACACAGGCGAGAGGCCCTTCTTTTGCTATTTGTAACATAGTAATCTCTAATAATTCAGCTACAAACCTGAAAATTAACTCTATTTCAGTTTGTTACATGAGTAAATACAATTTTCTATCCCTTCTTCCCTTTTTCTTTTTCTGCAACAGCAGAGAAGAGTATTACCTAAAATACACGTTTACTGGTAGCAGCTAGCTAAAGTGGAAAGAACTGGAAGCAGAAGACACTGGGCCTCAGAAGTGGTGCAAACCCTGCCACCAGAGCGTGCTTGATGTGACACATTGCTATAGCTCTGAGTAACTTCTATCCTTTGGCTAAAGTATGCCATCCATAGAAATGCAAATTTGTAGTAGCTGTTTTTATAGAACTTCCTTATTCCTTTATTCAACTATCTTCATAAGAAGTCTCTCCCTCACTACTTTTTAAAATTATCAGTACATAGGCTGACCCTAGCTTAACAGGTAACATTTCGCTCAGTTAAGGGAATCATCAATTAATAATGACCCCTATTAAATAAAGCATCTTGAGATAGGCACACTTTATTAACAGGTTGCTAACAGACAGGCTTGAGCCATTACATTCCCGCTCATCACTCATCTCAACACATACGAAATGCTGCCGTATCATTTAGTACAAAATAATTTTTAAAATAAATATATTTACCTTGAAAAATGTCCTCTAGAGAAAGGACATTTTCTCATCGATATCACAAAGGAGGGTTTAAGGGGGAGACTGCATCTACCAGAGTTCACCCCAGCAAATGCGATTTCCGGCAGATGCTCAGCAAATCACAACCCACGGCCACGGCCACAAGACTGATAGGATCATTTTCTGCTGTTAACCTCCAGGTTCCAAGTTCACATTTTATGAATTGAGAAGACACGGAATAGGAGAGGGAGAAAAAACATGGAGTGCAAAAAGCGGCAAAATTCCACTGGCAGAAGACCAGAAGTGAGGGAGAAAACAGGATAACATGAATGGCAAAATGTAAAATCTGTCCCTGTTTTAGTAGATACTGTGCACACAACACACTACAACAGAATTTTATCTACTAGCTTTTAGGGGTTTTCCAGGCTTTCAGACCCTTGGGAAATATAGAAATAGTCATAACAAAATACAAAAGAATGTTCTACTAGTTTCAAAAGAAATATGATACTAATACAGGTCTTATGCTGATAAACTCTGAGTCCAATTCTGAGCTTCAATACTTCTTAAGCTATTATTGCATCATTTTTTATTAAAATTTATATGCAAAAAAAATAAAAAAGCATAGTCCCCAGGCTCAGAGAGAGTTAGGTACGGATTCTATCATCATCATTTACTAGCTAAATGACCCTGAGCCTTTTTTCTCTTATCTATAAAATGGGAATGCTAACAGCTCTTTCATTGGGAGATTGTGAATGTTAAGAGCTCAGTTATACAGCATATGATGGATGCTCAGGAAATATTAATTCCTTCCTTTCCCTCTCTGTATTTATTTTTTTATATTTAAATTCAATTAATGTATAGTGTATTATTAGTTTCAAGGTAGAGCTCAGTGATTCAACAGTTGTATAGTTTATATTTATGTAATATATATATGTTACAATCCAGGGGTAATCTTAAGAGCAGGAAAAATGAGCCACTTTTTACTTCTGTACAAAGTAGACTACAACAAGAGGATTATTACCCACCTATCCTTGAACTATTAAGATAACCCTATTAGTCAAACTAATTTTCTCAATAAATATATAATAATCTCATAAGAATTGTCACTTTAACTTGCTTTCTTTAAACTGAAAATGTCAGCCCAAATCTGAAAGCAAAGCTCCAGAAATGTTTTAGTTGCTGATTTATTAGGAAGTGTTTTTATTCGTCTTCATTGGGATCATCTTCATCAGCACAACTACTTTCTTCATGTGAAATTCAATTAGTCATTTTAAAATTGTGGTATGTTTGAGATAAAGTATATCTGGGAGTTTGATCCAAGACCTTCTGCTGCCATCAATATACCTAAGGGTGAACATTTCTCTGAAGTTCCGGAAAAGCCAAGAAAAATAACATGGCATCCCGTAGGATTAACTGCAAGGTTATTACCATTGGCCTCACTTTGTGCTTTTTCTATATCTGACCATAAAAACTTCAACATAATGTTTTCTCAGCCCTGAAAAAATATCACCTCTCCCTCTGTCTCCATCTCTACCTCTATCTTTCTCTCTCTCTCTCCCTTCTCTTTCTATCAAAACTTAGAAAAGCCTTTGAGATATCATGAACCTGAATGAAAGTGAAGTTAATAATGTTGGTAGTGAATTAAGATATAGGCCAAAAATCATGGACTTCTACTTTCCCTCTGCTTAAGTACCTACTCTTGTCTCTTCATATTTGATTATTTGCTTTGGTATTATGATGTTTCAGACTTCTGGGCCTTAGTATTCCCTTTCTTGTTACCTTGATGGACATTACATAGTTCAAAGGGAGGCATAATATAAATGGATGGTAGGGACAGGTGAAGAACAAAATCTGCAAATGTTCTAAGCTACACATTTGTTAAAAAAAAAAAAAGTTCAGGACATACAGTGTGCCTTTTTAGTTTTTCTTTTAAGGAACAGAACCACAATTTTTAATTAAATTGCAAAAAAAAAAAAAAAAAGGAGGAGGGAGGAGAAAGAAATGTAGTTATTTTAACTTTGAGAGAATTCAGCAACGAAATGCAGCAATAAAATAAGAAACAAACAGGTGTCACCCTTCTTTTCTTAGTGTGGGTGTAGATACTAGATCCTAAAAATGCAAGGTAACATACAAACGCAGATGCATATTTTCCCTGCATTTTAACGATGGGAAAATAATAGCTCCCGTGAATTTCTAGGTATATTCCAGGCAAAGATTAGAGAGAAGGAAAATGCAGCTAGAGGGGAACATCCATCGCTTACATACTTGGTGCAGTATACCCTACAAGTTGGCTATTAGTCCTGCCCTCATCTCTGTATGGAAGCAGCCACAGCTGGAGCAGATCTATAATGTAATAGGGGATGAGGTGTCTTTGGATAAGGGCCAGCATCTTAATTCCTGTTAAAAGAAATATTACCAATAGAAATATTGACTGCCAAATTATTCTGAAGCAAGAACATGTTCTTCATTTCCCTAACACTCTAATCTCTGATAAAGCAAGCCTTGGTCTCCCTACATTTTTCTCAGATTGCTGTTTTTTGCAGGGAGGTGGCATTTTTTTTCTACCCTATTACTGCCAGGAATCTTGTTGGCATCTTTGTCTGTAAGTCAAGAGACAAGGAGGGATGGGTATCAAAAGTCCTTAAAGGAGGAGTGCGCTTTTCTGCCATAAAATATAGTCCTATCAAATTTAAAATGCTCAAAATGTAACAGTTCAACTTTATTAGAGAGTGACTGTAATCTGAGTGGACTAATTCCTTTCTACCTACCTCGGGTCCATCCCGGCCTCCTCTCACTTCCTCTCATGCAGATTCTGTGAACACTGTTAGATTTCTCTTTTTTAACATGAGGCATTCTAGATGACATCTGAAGAATAAAATTCTTTCCATGGAACAACATTCGGCTGACAGATGACCATATGACACCCTTCAAACAGTACAATATGTCACTATCAGAACGCGACTGCTGGGAAGTGTATCTTCAAAGTAATATTTAATGTTCAAGTCAAAACATAATGGAATTAGACCAGCACTTAGTGTGAACACACATAAAGAGAGGAAACAACACGCCTCACTCAAAAATTGTGTCTGGTTTACAAAAAAAAAAAAAAGAAAAAAAAATGTTCTGTTTTATAAACGAGAGAAAGCTAATCATGCTTTAGCTCTAAAATGAAATCATAAATAAGTATTACGTTAAACTTGGGTTTTTTTTCTACGATAAAGAATAACTAAGATCAATTTAACCTTTTTGCTTCATCTTAATGTCACACTAAAATTTAGGCAATAAAATTGAGATTGTGGCTTTAGCCCCAAGCAACAGCCCTGTTCAACTCACTCGAGCCCTCCAAGATGTGAGGGCTGCAAATGTCACTTTGTAAATGACATACGAAGGAAAGAACAAAACCGAGGTGTCCAATTCTTTCACTCTTGAGTTTGAACATAAAAGTTAACACGAAGTTCATTTTCTAATAACATACGCATTTTGAGGGTTATTAGGAAGGCCAGTGAATTAACCCAACTGCATTCCCATAGCAAGTTCTGCTTTCCCCCTGGTAAAGCTGGTTGCAAAGCAATCTTGAGAGAAGTGACTTTGTCATTATTAAAAGGACTTTAAAGGAAACACACACAGTTTCTAAAGCCAAGTACCCACAGTAGAATATTTTTGTGACATTTGTTCCAAATGACTAACATTTTTATATTCTAGATGTATTAATAATGATCGCTCATTTGCTTTAAAGTATTATCATTATTTACCTCCTTACTCTGTCTTGCCAAGAATGTGTTATGTATTTTACACAATACCAAGACATCTGTCTTTTTAAGGGCAGGATACTCACAGTATCTTTCGCAGAAACTATTTCTTTCATTAACTCTATGAATCTTAAGAGTCTACAGCATAAGCAGAGGTGATGTGACTCATGAAGAGGAGACAAAGAACAAAGGTTTTATAATAATGATGAAAATAGTAATCAATGTATCAGGTATGGAGCCCTTACTAGTTGCCAGGCGTGGCGCAAAGGGCTTTACAGGGGTTATATTATTTAATTCTCTTACTGATCCTTGAAATATGCATGATAAAAATCTGTTGTTTTAAAACTCAAGATCTCATTCTTTTACCCACTGCCTCAGACCACAGTCTCCATATTGGGTTGTCTGGTTTCAAATTTCAGCTCTATTATTTGCTAGCTCTATGAATTTGAGTAAGTTACTTGTCTAAGCTTTAGTCTCCCAGTCTGTAAAGAAGAGTAAGACTATTTTTTCTGAAACATCTCTCAGCTCCGTCTCCACTGCAATCTCATGATCACCTCCCAGTTCAAGCCTCATCACCTTTGCCGGAGACTCTCCCAACCTCTGTTGGTAGTTTTCCCCTTCCTGCGTGTTCTTTTTCCTCCCCCCATTCACCTCCCATGAAGATCCCAATTATACCCACAGACTTCTGGGTAAAGCCCAAACCCCAAGCCCTGGAATTTGGTATCAACCTGACATTCTATCTAGACTCCTCTCCTGACCCTCTTTTACCCACCATGCTGAAGTAACTATGTGAATGCCTGTCTTTCTTATAATACTGTATGTTCCCTTGAGGGAGAACTCTTATTGGTATCCCTCAAGTCTAACTCTGGACTGGCACAAACAAGCACTCAATAAATAATTTTTGAATCAAAATGAATAGAATGCTAATGCTAACTTTCATATAGCCCCCATACCGTATCCCCACAGAACCCCTTCCTACATCTTTACAAAGCCTTGAGCACCTGGACATGCCATTCTCATCACCTGGACGGTCTTTTCTTCCTTCTGCATTTGGCAGAACCACACTCACCCAGCAAGTCCTGCTCAAGGATCACACAACCTGTGGCACCTCCTTTGATTATCAGTGGAGAATTCAAGCCTTTTCCCTCAGGTCTTCCTTTACTTTTTGAGTCTTTCATAACTCTAGGTCTGATCCTCAAAGATTTTATCGCAATTACTTATTTTTATATCTATCTCCTTAGCCTGACTGGAGAAATGCATAAAAACAAGGACCATAACTATTTCTTGGCATTTGCAGTATCTAATTGCAAAATACAGTACTCAATAATTATATAAATACATATGTGTTGAATTAGTATGCAAATTAGTGATAGATCAACCATAATTTTGCTGAGAGGCCCTTGTGATAGGGGACCCACCACCACACCAACCCTTTACTCTGGGAACTTTGGGAGACCACCCTTTCCATGGCTCTCCCCTTCTGCCCTTTCTGTAGGACTTAGGGACAAGTGTTGACAGTCCCTAGGCCATTAAACTTCTGCATCTGGATGCCTGAACTGAGTAAAGACAGGGACCTGCTTTGATGGCCTCCGGGAGTACAACCAATATCCTAGGAGAATTTCCATTTTTAGTCATAATCTGACCATTACCAGCCATTTAGGCCAGAAAAAGGGATAATCAAATACTGTGGCTAGAGAGCAGCACAGAGATTCTCCTCAGGTAAGCTCCAGACTTCTGAATTTTGCCAGTGGGAGGAGTGGAATTGGAGGAGGGGATATATTTTTCTTCAGTTAGGTTGAGTACTACCCTAAGCACCCAAACCCAAATACCCAGGCTGCCTTCATGAAAGCTTAGCTGGCCATTCCCCTTGAGGGCAGGATATTCCAGGTCATATAATCCTGAGGTAGCTGAAAAAGGACAATTACTCATCTAATGTTGGACAGACCAACCTCTGAGTAGGAAAGGTATGTAAATATGTGTGAGCCTTTGAGTTATAGCAAACTAAAAATCATAAAGCCAAGGCCCCTCGTTTGGTTTACCAGGCATGTCATTTGAGGTCCTGGTCCCATGTTGGTTTCTTCACCTGGACATAAATGTTTCAAAGCTAAGATCAAAGGACCTAAATCAAGGGAACCAAATCAAGCCTGACTGGATACACTAGATCAACAGGAATACCACAGACAAGGCCACACCGAATACCGACAAAATACATTTAAGAATGACCTAGAGTAGGGGACGCCTGGGTAGCTCAGTGATTTAAGTGTCCGACTCTAGATTTCAGCTCAGGTCATGATCTCAGGGTTGTGGGGTCGAGCCCCACGTCAGGCTCCGTGCTCAGCCCAGAGTCTGCCTGTCCCTCTCCTTCTGCTCTTCCCCTCACTTGTGTTCTCTCTCTCTCTCTCTAATAAACAAAATCTCAAAAAAAAAAAAATGACCTAGAGTGTCATTAATGCTAAGAGCGCATATTTTCTTCACCAAAACATCTAATTGCAAAAGAGAAATTAGAATACAGCTATATATACATAGCATGTAAGGATGCTCACCAGGTTCCTATTAATGTCAATCACTGTTTTATATCACTTTGCAAAATCTGTGAACTTCCCTAACATGTTTAAAGCTTAATGTTTTTATAACTTGCTGGCAAAGTTATTATAATACAATAGAAGCATAGCAATTTAACAAAAGTCCCCAAAACTATTGATAAATAGGTTCCCAATATAGAGACAAATTAAAAAGAACAAACAACATAAATCATTCTTCTCTCCTATACCTATCCAGTTATCTATCAGGAATTGATGATTTCAATAAAGATAGAAGGTTATATAAACAAATGGTTGAAATTGAAAGTAGAGATATAAATTGGCCTCTGATGCATAACTCTTGCCCATTGGTCATTCCTGTTCAAGATACTAACTTGAGATAACACGAGATAAACCCACCCTTTTCTCTTTTTAAGGATTCTGGGGAACACAAGAGATGAAAAGGTGAATTGGTTATGCTGAGTCACTCAGCTTGCTATTAGGGCAATTATGATGAGATAAGAAAAGTACTTACTGAAAGGCAAATACTCATGCTTTATGGACTTGAGTCTCATTTTTCACACTGAAGCGGAAAAAGCTGCTTACGGTCACTCTTAGATTTGTTAACTATTTTTCTATGTTAGAAGATGGACAACAATTCACATGCATGGATTTAAATCATTGTCCTAAATCATTTGGTCCTCATTTTCCTTAAGCACTATTACACTGGCCAAAAAAAAAAAAACCTAATTATCTATGTGCTAATGTGTGCGCGCCACTGATCTGCGGGTATACGTTCTTCACCGTCGCCACCTTCCTCCAACGATGGCCACTCAGAAATGACTCATGGGTGCTTAAAACCTATCAAAGAGCCCAGGTTGGTCCTCTGAAAATTAGCTATCATAAGGCTACCATCACTGCTTTTGACAGCTGTCTTAGCAGAGACCCAGACACACAGTCGTGCCTCTGCCTGCTCATGCCATGGTAGCTGTGTCATTTGGATGCCAACTGCCGGCATAACCCGAGCAGATGCAGAACCCATATGTGCAACTCCAGATAAAATTTCCAAAGCACTGGCATCTGGACGTCAGCTTTTCTTTGCTGGCCCCACAGCTGAATGTTCTGCTAGACCTGATTGTTTCTCTGCTGGGGGTCAGTCTGCTACCACCCGTTGGCACTTCCTAGACTTCGGTGTGTTTGAAAACCGTAAGCTAGATAATCACCTCACACCGCAGCACACTGGGAATTTACCTATTCCGTCAGCTTTTGGGTGAAAGTCTTATCAAGGGAAATCTGAAAAATACTGGTGCTATTTCTTAATTTTTAAAAATTAAAAAAAAACAAAAACAAAAAACAACTCCAAAAATGAGACACAGAGAGGACAGGGTCTAAAACAGGTATAGGAAACCTTGTATTTTTGTGCACCAAGTTTCCAACAGGGAAAATTAGCATGACAAGAAAATGCACCATGGCAGATACATTCATGTCAGTGTTTCTCGGATTCTGTGGCAGCTTCCCCCAGCACCAGAACAGCTGTGTGGCACAGGCACCTACCCCGAGAAAAAGCAGAGGAGGGTCTTTCCCTACACATCACTTCTCTTCACTTGCTCCTTTGCAAATGAGCCACTGGATGAATGTTTTCTTCCAGGTGGGAGTAACCAAATGAGACAAAGAGATGCTTCCTGAGTGTGAATCATCATAGATGAAAAATTCTAAAGCCTTCCTCCAGGGAGAAAGAATAGCTTGATAATAAATTGACAATGACATGTCCTCCTGCTCATCTGTGCCAGCTTTGCCAAAGCAAAGACCCTCCCTTCTGTGCAGACCAAACCTACTCCTTTTTCAAGGGACGAACAGAGCCTCCATCTTGGTGCCCAGCGTCTCCCCCATGCCTCAGTGAGGAAGAACGGGGAGAAATGAGCATTGTTTGACGGTTATGAACTCCATCAATTAAATTTCTGGGTGATAGATGCAAATGTGCTACATAGACTGGTATTTCTGAGAGGAACATAAAATCGATTAAGATTTTGTATAATCTTAATTGTATAATAAATATTGTACAACGATACTGTTAATAGAACACACATAGAAACTTTAAAATAATGCTGGGTGCTGACTTCAGATTCAAATGATTTAATCTCAAACTAGAAATCTTAAAATCTGTCCATTTTGTAGCAATTAAATTAAAATACAGAATTAAAATGCACATTTTCAAGGTTTTATTTCTTTTATATCCTAAGGTGGGTGCCTTCGTTTAAATATGAAACCAAACCACTTTTATCAACGCCTGTATTTTGGTTAAAATGAACCTGTGCTACCAAGCATTTCGCATGAAATAGACTTGGTGTTTTAAACTTAATTTATAAAACACAAAAACTCTCATTCATGGCTATTTTACACACACAAACAGAAAACAAGGAAGGCAAACACAGCCAAGTACTCCCTCCATGATAACACGTGGATCTCAAAGTTTATTATTTTTTTAATACTCTGGAGAACAGCCGGCATATATTTTATTCCCAATATTGTCTTCTGGCAGAATGATTCATGTAAATAAAGTAGCAGATTATAACATACTGGGGAAAGAAACATTTAGAAGGTTATGTTTTCCAGTTCAGAAGAACTCAAACATAAATATCACCCCTAGGTATCTGAGGAATGTAGAACTGACTGGCCCTTAAGGAAGCTTGACCACCTCTATTCCTCTGTTTAGTATTCTTCCTAAGTGCAATCATGCAAAGCCTTTAGAAGGAATTGTCCTCTCTTTCAAAGGGGTTTGACTTAGGCACAGTTAATCATCACTGTGATAAAGCAATTAAAGGTATTCCTAATTAGGACTAAACCAAATGTAAGTAATCAGAAAATTAAGGGGAAAATGACATTATGATGAGACTGTGTTTTCTTTAATGACCTCTTGGCCGAGAAGGACATTCTCACATCAGTGCTTAGGGACTTGGGTGCATAATGCATTAACCCTACTAAGAGCCTGGCATGTAAATGTCTTCTTCGAGTGACAGCAATACACCTTGGAATCATTTAGTATCGCTGACTTAATTACACTGCCCAAAACATAAGAAGCAATTAATGATCAATGGGCTAGAAGTCACATGCATGGCTTATACAAATTCAAGTCATTCTACAAACATACTGAGCACCTACTGAGCGCACAACACAGTAGAGGACACGAAGATGAACAAGACATGATTGCTATTTTCAAGCTGCTTACCATCTAGTAGGAGACACAAGACACATATGATAACATTTTAGATTTTTTTTTTTCCAAAAACACACACGGGTACATTCGTGTATATCTAAATGAACAATTTTTAAGTATATCGATGATAGCTGGCCCTGAAAATGGTATTCCGTTTCCTAAGTTTTAGTTGTAAATGTGGTCACGGGCATTTTAGATCCTGTCTCCAGACCCACACCCTTCATTCCAGATTAGAATACAAAAATTTATTATAAACTCTTTGCGAGAAGGAATAACACCTAAATATTCTCTATAGCTATATTTGCTGTGTCTTCTGTACAGCAAGCTATGAATACTTGTTCAATATGAATATATTAAGGGTCTGTATTTTTCCTCTGAATTGGACCACACTTAAGAGGTTAGTTATATATGTTGCCTAGGTTTTTTATGTATTCTAGGTTTTAAAAAATAATGGGCGGTGATCTCAGTGTCAAAACCTGTCCCCCCATCCCCATCTCCCAACTATAATAATTCAGAACAATCTCCAAGGATCAAGGAAATGCAACCTAATAATTTAGATATTGATCAAATTTAATATAATCTCGCTTTGGATGAATGCTAGGAGTTAAAGATCTCAAGGTGAATGCATATGTCAGTGGCAAAATCAGGATTTTTTTTTTTAACTAAATGGTTTTTAAACAGTTATTTTCAATGGATGTGACTAAGGGAGAAAATGCAGCATGTAGAAACCAGAAGAGTATTCTCCCCCACCTCTATTTTCATGTTAAGCATGGCACTCTTTGGGGAGAAATCATTTCGTGCTTTTTAAAGTTTCTGAAGGTTTTCTGAAAATCAGGCTAAACTCTTCCAACATAGTTGCATGAGATTCTATTAGACACAGCTTTGTTGATGTGGCCCAAAATGATTCTGCTTGTCTTTCAGCCTCTGCAGGCTGTCCCAAGTCTCCATTTCTGTTAATGACCTATTGCTTCTGTCTGATTCAATACAGCCCACTGGCTATGGAAATGGCAAGTCTCAGCAGGAGACAACAAAATGGTCAGCAAACAGGGCTGAGCCATGTCATTTTCCTCAAATACTTTCCCAGGAATGAAATGACAAGCTTTAAAATGTTGTCTTCTGCTCAGGGCAAATATTTCTTTATTAAACAAAAGTACATGTCCCCTAGTTTCTATTCAAACCAGAGCTTAAAGTATGTCACTTGAAAAACTTCAACAGTACAATGATTTAATACCTAATATTTCCCTTATAATTCCTCTCTTTTTCTCTCTCTCTCTGTCTCTCTCATGTCCACTTCGGGTTCCAACACCAGCTGTGCCCATCACTAAAAGCTGTGGGTCCTTAGCAAGTCACTTTACCAGGGTTTCTTCCACCCTTAAATGGGAATGATAACAGTACCTAATTCAAAAGATGGGCCAGGAGACCAACCAGGATAATGCACATAAGCAGCTGGCTCAGTGAATATGTGTCACACAGTAAGTCTCAATAAACTTGTCCGAATACATATTATTCCTCCAAGCTTTGCATAGCTTTGTATTGAAAATCTGCATCCATCCAAATTACTTTGTGCTTGGATCCAATTTTAACCATTCAGTTTTAGAGAATCCACAAGTTACTCTACGTTCCCGTGTTAGTAAGGGTGAGTCTTTCCCATACAAAGTTCCCTTTCTTACTTAAATGAAATCCTTCAGATACGCTACAGTGAAGACACGATGAGCAGGAACAACAGAGGCATCCCACCAATTTCAGTACAGGACACGTCCTGAGGAGGGATTGTTTTATTTCAGCCTGCAATGTTGCCCCAATACAAATTTTTTCACTATATTGTAGTCTTCAGGTAAAGCCAGGTTAAATGATTATCAATTAGTTACCAGTCTGTCACATACTGTTTAGTAACCTTCCAGTACTGTGAATCGTTTGATCTATAATAATCCAGTTCCTTCCAAAAAAAAAAAAAAAAAATAGTAATCATACAGCTTAGCTGTGAATCCAGTGAAACTCATCATTCAGCCAAATTAACTGGTCCCAACTCAAAGGACCAGGCTTGGGTACTTTATATTTAGAAAGACCCAACAATGTCTTCCAGAAGATTAAATGCTGTCTAAATTCTGGATTGGGCTTTTACATTCAGTCCACCTAAATGTGATCTCAAGAGAGAATACAGTTGATCTTACTATGCATTATTAAATAGTTACTGAGTTTTATCTCCTATGTGACTACAATTCTAAAAGTATAATTTAAAATGTCATTGAACTATCCTTATGGATTAAAGATGCAATTAAAATAGTCATTGATATTATCATCTGCCTTTGTATTTATGTAGAACTCACAGCCTTCCCACTTAGAAAAAAAAGAAATTTCTGTTCCTTTAGGTCAATTCTACCCTTGGTCTAATCTCCACACCAGACTAAATTTCCTAAAACACTGTATCGCCCTAAAATGAAGGATGAGAGTGGATTACTGCAGAGGGCATTTTTCTGATGGCCTAAAGGGTCACCTGCATTTTTTAAATCTTTAGAAATAAGGGGATAGCTGCTCTGACAGTTCCTGCAGCGGTCACCTGGCCTCATGGGAATTTGACGAGGCTCTTCTGCGCGGGTAATCCAGCCATACGCATTTTATTCATCCAGGGATAATACATATTTATAATAATTTCGCTAATGTACCCAAATGCTTTTTTTTCCCCCAACAGAGGCAAAATAACACCGTATGGGCTTTTTCTTCTCTTAGGCAGGGTGCTATTCTGCTGTCACCAAATAACACAGTCTCATGGATTCCTTACCTCGCAATCCTAAATCATCAGATCCTGAATTGGCAAGGGTCTAGAAATTAACGTTCACAAGACACTAGGAGACCTAATAAAAACAGCAGGAGTGGGGCGCCTGGGTGGCTCAGTCGGTTAAGCGACTGCCTTCAGCTCAGGTCATGATCCTGGAGTCCTGGGATCGAGTCCCGCATCGGGCTCCCTGCTCAGCAGGGAGTCTGCTTCTCCCTCTGACCCTCCTCCCTCTCATGCTCTCTCTCTATCATTCTCTCTCTCTCTCAATAAATAAAAATCTTTAAAAAAAAAATTAAAAATAAATAAAAATAAAAAAAACCCAGCAGGAGTCTTGGTGACCTGGAGCATCTGACCCAGCTCCCGGGCCGGTCCACAGGTATGTGTCTGCCTGCAGTAGAGAATGGAGCCCAGTAGTAATCCCTGTACCCTCCAGCAGGACCCCCATAGTGCCTTCTTATTACTAGTGCCTACAGGTATTGTTGACTGCGGTCTTGTAATAGACATAGTATTACCCAAGTCCGGCTCAGAAGAAAACCACTTGCCAACACATATCAGCCGCAATGTGCTGTGTAATTTTCCTCTTGAAATCAGCTGTTCCTTCCACAGCTGTTTTCAAAGGACAAGGATAACAATTTCATCTCAGCTGATTTACAGAAAGTCCAATGTACAAAGGGAAACAGACGTCCAAGAGTGAGAAATATTTGTTTTCTTATTTACTTCATCTTTCGTGGCTGCATTTTTTGACTTTTCAACATTTCTTCCTTTGTTTTTTTACTTTGTGCAGTTAGTAAGAGATATTTGACCACATACCGGTGCACACACGCATGCACACATCCACGCACAAAGAGGGACAACTACTTACGGAAGATTCTTTGGTAATCATCTTCCTGTCTTCAAAAAGCTAGCGAAGTAGACTACAGATGTGACATTATCGTAAAATAACTGTTCGATTATCTGTTCAATCTAGCTCTTATTGTATTTAGAGAATTTTTTAATATCTTAAACTAATTTTGATTCAGCTCTTCTGAACCAGACTTTTCCCAAGTGTTTTGCAGAATCCTAGTGTTCTGGGATGCTCACAAGTGTCTGCAATCACCTTAGTTTGTGAAACAAAGCACATCATCACCAACAACCCCACCCCACCCCTGCAAATGTTTCCTCAAACCCAAAAGCTCACAGAATCCAAAAGGCTTGTGAGATTCTGGATACTCAGATGAGAAAGCAACCCTCGCCATATTGACTGTGTTTTGGTTCCCTGATAAATGATAATGAGCTGGTGCCACTCTATTCTGTCATTCATAGCTGAGGCTGGTAACAAGAATATAATGTTGACTACCACCAAGGACTATTCTACAGCCTGAAAGAACACTGTAATATGGCCCAGATTTGCAGATATCTACACGCATCAGGAAATTATTCATATTCATATTTGACACATACCCTAAGATTTGCTAAGACCTCTATTCACTTTGAAAACTGAAAGTATAATTATCCTTCTGTTCCAGTTTAATCTCCAAATAATGCAGCAACCCTTAGCCCTGCAAAAGAATTAAAGATATCTCTCCACACCTTGGAAGCAATCTTCCTAACAGCAGGCTCCAAACAAAACTGCCCAACCACAATATTGCTCTTCTTCTTCCTCCCCGACCTCTACCATATGGGACCACTCTACAGAACACCAAGTCCTAGTGAGGCCAGGACCCTCAAAAACTCCCACAGATATGAACACCAGACTTAAAAGGGTATGTGTGGTTGGGCGAAGGGGGCGAAGCATGTAACTCTAAGTCTGTAGCCCCAGGAAGTGCTTGTGGACCAGCCCCAAGCTGGGGAATCACATTCCCACCTGTTCCTTCGGGGAGCAGCTCCATGGGGCCCACTTCGGTTGCATACTCATGGTGCAGTGGGCTGTGTGTAGTGTCTCATCTCATTCTTACAGCAGGGCAGGGGCTGAGAAGCACTACCATCGCGATTTGGGGTTGAGAAAACTGAGGCGTTGAGAGTATAAGTAAGTTACCCAAGTCTACATAATTAAGATCAGGAGTTCAAACCCAGGTATTACTGATTCAAAAGCCTCTCGCCTAAGTTACACTGAAATGCGTTGGTCTCTTTTGTTATCAGTCTTCTCAACGCTTAACTGGGAATGCTGAGAGACAATACCATGACTCATCTTTGTATCTCAGTATTTTCTCCACTCTCTGAGGCAAATAAGGCACTCAGTAAATATTTACTAAATGGAAGCCTATTATTTTTAGATTTATTGTCTCATTTTCCTAGATCCTCGATATCTCAGATGATTTTGTGGCTAGAAAGCCCTCACTTACTATTAGTGCTACTCCTAGTCACGTGGCCAAAACCCCCAGCTCTCCTCCACAGGAAGAGTTACCTCAAACCCTTCCACTCCCCTTCCCCACACCTCTCATACTGCTTGTCAGTGAAGAATGCCATATGTCTATTCTGCAAATCAAAGTTAGTAAGGTATGTGAAAACCCAAAGGGATATGTATGTACCTGCCACACAGATACACATACCATCATGAAAATCCTTCCAGGAAGTACCCCCTTCTGCTCTCGATGTGGAAAGATGTCTTCTCTGGCATTACAGATGATAGATTTTGGGCAACATGCATGAGAAGAATCCTATGTGCACTTCAATGTCTCCTTCACATAATTTGTAGCAATGGATGATGACTGCTTTTACCTTCTAGTTCTTCTGGACTTCTGACTGGCTGTTCATTCCCACTTTTCTAGGCAAATTGAGGAGACTATACAGTATGATGAAAAGAGTAATGGCACATCCCATTTTAGTCCAAAGGAAATGTTGATTCTGGAGTCCCCTTATAAACTCTACTTTTTCTAGTTGCTAATGAGATTGTTCTAATAACTCCTTTGGTTGTTCTGAGAACGATTTTCATTCTCAAGGTGAAAATATATTCTTACCACCAAATTTAAAATTTTTATTGTGAGCCAGTTAGTATATACTACCAAATATAAATATCATTTACGTAAACAGATAATTGATGTTGTGTTCAATGAAAATATTTATCTTGCTTTTAACCTGAGAGGATTAAGAAAGTTCCTGTATTCTGATATTGGTAATGATACTGTGAAGCATTAACAGTTTTCCTCAGGACCTTGTGCGTCATTCTGGACTACCCAACATACAGACAAATACTAGCAGACACTTAAACACATTCTATATATCAGGTTCTGGACTAAGCATTTTCAACTATAATATCTCATTCAGTCCTCACAACATGCCTGTCAAGAAAATTTTTGCTACCATTTTCTCCATTTTAAAGATGAGGAAATGGAAGCTCGGGGTGAGAGACTGTTCTAGGTCTACACAGTTACTAAGTGAGCAAATTGGGATGTGAACTCAAGTTAGATGGATGCCAAAATCCATGCAACAGAAGAATCTGCCATACTCCACCCTGCATCTAGAAGATGTGGATATAAACTGACCTGGGAACACAGGGGTGAGATGAGGCTCTAGCTCTGGGGCTCTGGGGTTAACTGTGATTTTGCTAAGAACTTTTTTTTTTGCTCATTCATTTATTCACCAGATATTTCTTGAGCATCTATTATATGAAGGACTGAAATTTTGCACTTGGAATATTCTAGTATTAGCACTTGTTCTGGCCCACCTCTGAAGGATATAGGAAGCTTATACTACATTTAATGGGATTTGACCTTTTCAGAGAAAAGTTTCATGAGTTATTTTTCCAAAGTGTGGCAAATCAATAGCCCCAGTGTTTCCTATGGTTTTTTATATACAATGAGGTAAAGCAGCAATGATTTTTTTAAAGGACAGGTTTTAAATTTTCACAACCATAAAATATCTTCTCATATTCAATCACAAATATGATATTACATGACTTGCTAATTTTGAATAATGAATTACTTTGTCCCTTAAAATGCAATGCTAAGGCAATACAGTTATTGTGAAATAATAGTTGGGCCATCAACCTCTGTGTGCTTTAGTGTTTCAATTTTGAGGATGGAGATTTTGATAAAACACACATTCTTCGGTTAACGTGGAGACCAGTGAGCTAATCCTTGGCAAACCACACTAAGATTCTCCAATGAAACCAAGTTCCTAAGGATAAAACATTAATCTAGATAGAAAATACATGCAAGGGTCAGAGCGAAGCCTGCTTCTCGCAGCCCCGCAACTTCGATGACCTGCACATTGCAGGTAGGAGACCGAGCTGACTCCTCTAATACTCAGTTGCCAAATTAGATAAAGGACAGATACATCTCTGTCATAAACCCTCTTTCAAAAGTTATGATTCACTCATAGATGTATTTCATTTGAAACTCAGGTCAGTTTCTAACAGAAGTTGTGAATTAACTTCCAACACTAAAAACATTTTCCTATCAGTGCCAGTATCTTATTTGAGGTAAGGAAGTGAGACAGGTGAACAATAGACTGAAGAAATTTCTACTTCTCTTTCTTTTCTTTTTAAATAAAAACACTGTAAACCTTACTTCCAATTGTTTTACAGCTCAATTGATAAGGTGTGTTCCTTTTTTTTTTGTTCAAGAAAATTTAAAAGCAACTAATTTAAATATGCAAAATTATCTTGAGTTGTTCATACAAGTGAACTTAAAAGCCGTGCAACACAGGAAAATTAAGTAATTATGCCTCCAAGTTATTTACTGCAATTAAGCTCATTTATCATATGCAAATTAGTGCAAACTGGTCTCATTAGTTACTAAATTACTCAATATGAGCTGAACAATGTAGCACTCCAGTTTGTAATGAAAAATCCCTGTAGAGGCAAGCAGTATCAATTAAGCTAATTTGCATATGCAAATATATTCACCAACTTTCTCTTTTTCTATATTTAGTTTTACATTTTCTTACCATTCTGGATCACAGGGAGACTATAGGGTCGCTTACCTTCCTCTCCTTCCTCTATCACAGCTGAAGAATACCTCTATTATTTGAAGTTATCGTATTTTATTTTAGCACTGATATCCAGCAGGATGACACTTTGCCAACAAGGGCCACCAGGAGTAAGAATATGCAACTTCCTGGAGATAATCATTTCTTTTATAAGTTCCAATAAAATAATAAATAAGGGTGAAATTCCAATTCATCAATAAAATGAACAACAGACTTGAATGTTATCACTCTCTTTCAGAGAAGTCTTTTAAAAAAACACTGCCATCAAATGTAAAATGAATGCTGGCTTGGCTAGGCAGCATCTTAAATAAAATAATCTGGATCTTGTACTAGTCAGTTTTGGAGCTGTTTTAGGTATTATTCACTTTGCTTTGTCCAGATGTTTGAATTGTATTAGTCAACCTTTTATTTTTCTCTTGCCGATTCAAGGAGATGCTGAGAACAATACATTTGGCATTCTCTACCCCCAACCTCAACACTGTTGTAAGTAGCTTCCTCTGCCTATAGAGCTCATGTACTTTCTCTAAAGAATCTTTTTCTTAGTCTTCTACAATTGAATGGGTCTCACAGACTGGAGCAGGACTGTGACTAGAAATACTTGAACAATAACAAAGATATAAAATGTCACAAGATACGATTTGTTTTCCTTATTACATCAACTACAAATTTTTAAATACTTCTGGTAGGGAACCTGTATGTTTTTCTCTGACAATAATTCTGCAGGACCAAAGCAGTATGCAGACAAACTAGTCACGATTCCAGGACATGTCCTTAACCAATCTTCAGAATGTGATTAATAATGGAATCAGAATTGCAAGGTAAACCTTGATCTGATTTTTTCCCAAATCTGATCCCAAACAGCTTTTTTTTAAACCTAGGTCCTTCTTTCACTTGAGATAGGAATCTACTCTGTATTCTGTGGCTGAGGTGTTGAGGGAAAGAAAAGCCTCATGATGAAAATCTGACATTTCATTGAGAAATGGTGCCGTCCATCTCACCCACACAAATCTCTGACTACTTTGCCTATCAAATGGAAAAATAGCTACATTTGAGTTCCCTTCCTCCCCACCATTTTAGGTAAATACATACCTTAATTAAACTGTTCTGCTAAGGCAATGGCCGTATCTATATCTTCTACAAGAGGGTTGTTCTACCAATAAATGAGCCTTGCAAAAACATCTCCCTCATTTTGCCGGGGAAGATAGGCAGTCGCCTAACTACTGTGCCCAGCCTTTTCTAAGTCAAACAAACTCAAGTGTTATAATCCTACAATGTTTTTGATGGTTCTCCCTTGGTCTGCCCATAGGATTCTCCTGCAGTTTGGGGCTTAAATGTTCTAAGAGCAAAACAAAATGTCTTAATGCCCAGAAATAATGCAGGGACGATGACACAGATATAGGAGGGTTCATGCAATACAGCCAAGTGCAAACTGACATGTAGGTACCATGTTTCTGCCATTATCTCCCATTAGGGCATTTCTTAAAGAATATTCTTTTTATTCTCCTAAGACAGCTTATGATTTTTTTTAATAAAACATGTGGGTACTTATTATGATTGTATTCATCTAGCTCACAAAGTGTCATTTAATATCCACAACTAGTTATGGATAAAGACCATCCTTCAATCACTTTATAAGTATGTAGTAGTTGTGAGTACTGATACATATTACACAACGTCATATACATATAGGTAGTTTATATTTAACATATACATATAGGTAGTTCACCATAACGTGCTCACAATGAATACAAACATAAACCTTAAAAATTTTCCATATACCAGGTCTGATTTGATTGTTTTAACACCTGTGAGGTGAGTACAACAGCATTGCTATGGAGTATGCAAAAAAATACTGCAATTTTACATAACAATTATGTAAGCATTATTTACAGAAAGAAAAAAAAACTTAAAACCTTCTGCTAAGGGCATGCAAATAATTAAAGCACTCCATTCATAAATCTGCACCTAAGGGAAAGTCATTCCACTAATTTTACGAGTTATGAAGATGATATTTGTTACTATTTTGTGTTTCATTAACTTTGATAAGTAAAATATGAATATTCTATCTGGTCTCTAAGTTGGGAAAGTAAAAGTAAATAACACTCATAATTTTTGGTATTAAAGAAGTCATGAAATGGGAACAACAATGCCCTAAGAGAGCTTTCAAAGCAGGAACCAGATTAGTGCTTAGTCACATATACTATATTCAGGAAAGACCCCAACATAATGACCTAAAGTTCTTGGATTTTTTTCTTAGCTTGTAGCAAAAAGCACAATGTCTAAACCTGACCCCTTGCCCTTCTGCTCCTCATCTGATTAATAAAAGTCAAAGAAGAATAAAGTGAACCAAAATGCCTTGACTCAGTCCTAATGCATACACTCCAGTCCAGCAGTTGCAAGGCTGGTATCACTTGAACCCTCAACTCTCCTGCAGAAGATACCTCCATCTTGAAATTCATGCCTGAAACAGCTACAGGTTCACTGGGGCTACGGTACTGGTCACAGTCATTCCAGAAGCCTCCATGTGACAATGTGACTGGTAGCCCCAGAGCTGCCCAGGGCACAGCCCAGCCAATGACCTTGCCTACGTACACCAGTATTAGGCCATTAAATTGGAAAATGACTTTGCAACAGTTGGTTTTATATTGATAGAATCACCATTAAGTCAAATGTTCCCCATCTCAGCAGAAAAGAAGTCAAATTTTAAAGGATACGCCAATACATGGCTAATAAGATATATGTAGCAAAAACACATATTGCAGTAAACAACATGGGTGAAGCAAAAATTAACGAGTCTGTCTTCATCCCTCACCCCAAACTCTCTACACCAAGGGGTCCTTAGCCCACTCTCCCATGAAACATCACTGGGGACACAGGCAGGGAAGCATGGCACTTGGTGCTGAGAAGTCACAGGCATTTACTGAACCCCACCCCGGTATTCAGAACTGACCTCTACCTTATCTTCCACGTCCCACATTTCCCATGCCTACCGTGTTGACTACACAGGTTTTTATCAGATATTTGCAAGTGAAGGAAGGGGAGGAGAGAGGGAAGAAAGAATTCATCCCTGTCCTCAAGAATCAACCAGATTCTTCCATGAACCCTCTTGAAGGAAAATATGGAAACCATCTTATGCTTGCAGACCACTGAGATATTGCTGAACGTGGTACAGATAAGGGTCTATGGGCTCAAGAGCCCCCTGCAAGGAGGGATGAACACTAAGAGAGCTTAGAGAAGGCTCTTCTTGTTAGTACCATTTCCCAACCCCTTCCTACACACAATTCTAATATTTCATTTAGAGGAGTATATACACCTCTTCCCTTGCCGTAACTACTGGTATTAGAATCAAATGATAAAAAATTATAATTTCAATGACAATTTCAAGATTATCTAGTACAACCATACTTGGAGGCCTGACTTTCTTGAAAGCATCCCTACCAAGGCACCTATACTTCCCCTTAGAGACAAAGACTTTGAACATACTCCAAATGTGAACAGCCCTATTTAGTTTTCTTGAATGAACGTGATTTTTTTTATCCCTTTCTCTCTTCCGCACTCTGAAGCCACACAGAATGTATCTAATCCTTTTTTCACATGAGGTCTTCAAATATAGAGAAAGGACATTAACATCCTTTCTAAATCCTAACTATACTAAACTTCACCAAACCCTTCATGCACTCCTCATGTGATATGATTTCTAGTTCCCACACCAGTCTGGTTATTCTATTCTAAATGACATCCAGTTGTCTATGTTTCTCTTCAAGTGTGTTGTCTAAGCTGGGTGTGACCAATCCCAGGAGCAGAAGAGCTCAGCAGCCTCCTTCTAGATCCCCAACTCTCTTAAGGACACCCACTGTTGAACTGACATTTGGAACAACCATGATATACTCTATTTACATTAAGCTTATGTTCAATTCAAACTCCTCTAAGTTTTCTGTTTCGAATTAGTTTTAAATTCTTGCAGCTCCTGGGGCACCTGGGTGGCTCAGTCATTAAGTGTCTGCCTTCGGCTCAGGTCATGGTCCCAGGGTCCTGTGATCGAGCCCCGCATCGGGCTCCCTGCTCCTCAGGAAGCCTGCTTCTCCCTCTCCTACTCCCCCTGCTTGTGTTCCCTCTCTCGCTGTGTCTCTCTCTGTCAAATAAATAAATTAAAAAAAAAAATCTTTAAAAAAAATTCTTGCAGCTCCTAAGTCACCCTTCCTTGAGGACTCTGGACTCAAATTTCAGAATGAATTGAGAAGATAATAATCTGAGGCTACTGTTTGGACTATTTCTTTCACTGACTAAGTCTTATGCACTGACTGCTTCAGAATATAAACAGCATGGCTCATATAAAACTTATAAAGGAGATTCTGAACCGTGTGTACAGGAGAAAAGGAAATAAAAATTTGAGGATCTAGGAAGAAATATCCTTTCTGTATCCCTGAAACTAATCTACTGCCAAGGTAACTCAAAATGTTGTGTGCATGATAGAATAGCAAATCCCAAGGTATACTTCAATACACATCAGTTATATAGGAATTTAACAGATATTAATAGAGAAATGGCAAACATCAGAATAAACAAAATAAACCAAGTAAGGCTGTTCAGGGCCTTAAATTTGCAAATATGAATTGTGACATCTCAGACCTAATGAATCATCGAAACTGTCTCAGAGGGCTGTTAAAAATCATCAATTTCTGGACCTCACCCTGAAGATTCTGATTTAGTAAGAATGTGTCCTACAAACAAGTGTCTCAGATGATTCTGAAGCTGCCAACTCATGAACCACCTCAGAGAATCACTGGGATTTGACCACGGAGAATCTGATGCTAACAGTTTTTCTGGGTACATATCGTCAGGAATAATATGCTAGGTCCAATGAAAAGCATAACCAACTTTTCCAAATAAGCTGCCTAACTATCCCGAACATGTCTGCTTCTCTAATTCCATATTAAAAATGTGTCTGACATAGTTTAAACAAAAAAAGAAAAGAAAAGAAAAAACAAGCTTTGGCCATGTCAACATATGTCCTGGAAGCATAAACAATGTAGGACAATTATCCCTGGATGTGTCCAAGTCACAGCAAAGTCTTAAGGAAAAAAATTTTTTTGAGTAAGCGAGATGTAGGGTTTGGGATGAATCTTATCTGGGACTAAATGATTACAGTTCCATCCTAGTAACCCTCACATTTACCTGCCATGGAATTCATTGGCAAAATCAATTATGATTATTTGTCTCCTTTTACTTAAAAATATACTTTAAAATTTCATTCTGAGAAAGCTTGTAATTTGGGGAAGCAAACGTTAAGATTGAAAGCGCTTATGAATACAAACTCAAGCAAAGAACAACTGAAATTTGGCAGCACATAAAAATGTCACATTACTGTCACAACAAAATTTTGCTCTTCCAAAAACAATATATAGCTCCAAAGACACACACATATATCCACTTACAAATGCAGCACACACACAATCATTCTGGGAACAGCCAGCTACTATACATTGCACACCAACTGAATAGTGCAATTTATCTCAATTATTACAGCACAAATAATACTTGCCCTCCCTTTCTCATTAATATTCTCTCAAGGGATGGCTTTCTAAAAAGAAAAAAATAAATTCATAAGAATTTCATAATTCCAAGATAAAACAACAGTCATACACATAGCTGATATCTAAAAATATTTTTTAAATAAAGACTAAACACGTAAATTTTTCTTAGTAAAACACAAGCAAGCTTCTTTCTCTTTTAGTTACCTGCAAAATGTGACTTCCCAAATGTGCTTCAAATACTTCAATGGCCAGTGCACTGGGGCTTCTCCTTCGTTGTGCACCTATAACTTATTAAAAAACAAAGAAGAAGAAAAAGAAAGAAAAGAAAAGAAAGAAGAAAACAAATTAAGCTGGAGCTCTGATTCACACCTTTAACTTATTTTCCCACTAACTACACATCACTAGATGGTGACTACACCAAAGAGCTCTGAAAGAAACACAGCCCAGGGTTCATTTTGAGTTGCCTGAGCAAAAGCAGACATGAGGCTAAATTTTCAACTCAGAATATTAATTTCTGCGAACATGAAAAATTATATCCAGACTTTTTCACTTTTACATGCCCATTTAGACTGTGTTTCCTACACTGGAGCAAAACCATGAATGTTTACATTTCTTTAAAATAAATTAGCACACTGTTTCTCGTAAAATGTAAGAATTGTTATTTTTAAAGCACACATATACTGCCTGCCCACGTACTCCTCCCCCACCCCCCGCCAAGGCCCCCAGGACTAAACCTTTCATATCTCTTAGGCTAGGAAAAAGCAAACAGGACTTTTTTTTATGTTCCAATGCAATAACTTTATCACAATTTAATAAGCACAACATGTCGGATAAGAGATTCTCATTAATGACTGTTTGCACTAGTGTTAAGTGTCTCAGGATGTCTGGATTTCATGTTTACTGAACACTCATGTGTAACTATTCCTACAGGACCTACAAGAAGCCCAGGTAGACTCTTGCCTAGCACGTGCCTCACCAGGCAAGTGACTGTTTTCTTATCCGAATCCTCGGGTTCTCCTACTGACTTAGGATCTGTCCGTCCCTTCCTGGCAGACCCTACATGTGTTGTCTGCAGGCCCCTCACTCAAGGAGCCTCTGATAATCCTTAACAAAAATGAGCTTAATGCAGGATATCTGTGGGATCCAGGATCGAGGGTCTTTCCTTTACTAATTTTCTTTTGCATGAGGTCACCATTTGCTTTCAAATCTGTTTTGGGTATTTTTCCTTTTTTTAAAAAAAAAAAGTTTTCAAACATAAAAATCTGCTTCATGGTAACTTCTGGAAGGAAATATTTGGATCTTTTCCTTATTTCCAATAAGTAAATCCCTCAAGTTTTCCTGTTTTTCTTGAAAATTTTATTATAAAGTTCTACCTTCCTCAAACCTACACAATAAATTGAAATAAAACCGAACCCCACTTTCTTACATCTAAAAACACTTTCAGCTAGTTGACAAGAAAATTCCAGCAAAATGCTGCTGGGGTAATTCTGCTTCGTTTCCATTACTAAGTCAGTCAGTTGGATCTCTAGCTTAGTAGGGATTATAATATAAATGTACTTATGACTATTGTGCTGTGCAGAAGTAGGCAGTTTACGCCTGCAATTGTGAGTTAGTGTCTGCAATGTCTGAAAGGCACTTTGAAAATAGCATGAGTGTTAAGTATCATTATGACTGGCAAGGAGAAATAAAAGGGGCATTTTTTTCAATGGGAAAATTTATAAAATATAATTGAAGAGTGATTATTATCAAAGAATATTCCAGCTGGAAGGGATCTTAGAAATCTCTATTCTAACTTCCTCATTTGCTTCAGAAGCAAAACACACAATAATTTTAAAATAGAAAAATCAGTTTTCTATCCTAACATTAATCTTTACTATAAGTATAGACTTGAGATTTTTTAAAAATTTAATATTCAGATATAGTTAAGACACTACTGCTGTGTGTGTATGTGCACATTTCTGATTAATTTCCTATTCTAACATGCACATTACTCCCTTCAAAACTCCTTTGGCATTTTTGATAATGCAGCTGTCTTGCTGAATACTGTTTTCAGTTTCTAGAGTGTTAATTGCACATTATGGTAGCTTGGTGTGAATGATCCCACATGAATAAAATCTGCAGTCCTTTTTTTTTTTTTTTTTTAAGATTGTTGTGGGGAGCTTCTGGGAGGGAGGGGAGGGAGTTGAAAAATTTCAAAAGTGTCCACTCTCTTTTTGAGGCAGTAATTAGGATCCAGAAAGCTCCTTATTAGTAATAGTTCATCATTTGTGGGCATTTCAGGACTTCCAATTTTGAAGTTCAAAATAAACCACTGCACTTCACAGAAGAAATGGACTGGAGAACGCAGACTCTTCTATAAAAAGCTGGATTAAGAAGAGGCCAGGAGAGCAATATCCCCCAACCTAGAGAGAACCCTAAAACATCACAGCAAATATTAGGAGCGTTTTATTTACTAGGAGGCCCAAGAGGCATGCTCCAGTAACAACAGATGGCAGCCCAACTGCCTTCTGGAAGCACAGAACATTGACTTCAGTGGGGTGCTCACAGGGGTTATTCAAGTCTGGCCACTGATGGCCTTTCTTTTCTTGCCTTTTCTTCACTTAGGGCTCAGGTTATTCTCTAAGTCAATGCTGCAAATGCATAAATAATTAGGAATTTTATTTAAAAAAATTATTCATCAGCCTGAGGATCCCACACGTCTTTATCAGCTGTTACATCCACAAGCCCTACCTGCCTAGTTACCCTTCTTTGTTCCTCAGATCGTCCAGAACCCGGAGTGTGCCTCCCAGTACCTGCTAGCATCAGACACAAGTGTCTGGTAAGTGGTTTCATGCTATTCTATTCGATGGCATTTTTATGGCACTGGAACTTCTCTTGATTTATATGTTTTGCACTTATGCAGGTGATGTGGGGCTGTAACGACAGTTCCTAATTTTACAGCCAACATAAATATGTTAAACAGGAGCCCATTATGCCCGTGGTAGAAGCCCAGCTCTGACTCCGGCACTACTGGTAACGAAGAGATGTTAAATATGCACTTCTTGTTCTGTACTTTTCATCCTATCGCATTTGGGGAACTGAGACAATCATCCGGTCACTCAGGAACAATGCAGATACAGTTATTTCGCTGCTCTATCTTAATCTCATGTTGCTAATGGAGTATCATTAATGCCTAAGAAACACCAAAGAGGTGTTCCCTTCACGAAGTCCATCATTTTCAGAAAAAGAATACACTACTTATGAAGCACTCTCCGATTTGTGTGTTCTGGGAGTCAACCGTTTCTAAAACGATTCGGTAGTCCAGACAAATGTACATTTACTGATGAATGGGTCACGGTTTCAGCTCATCTACTGACATCATTTCATGTATTTGTTAGTTCGGTTAAAAGACACTACCTTTTCAAATTTAAAGAACACTAATCATATTATCCAAACAAAAACAAAAAACAACACGTTGCTAAATAAATGGAATTTGTAATCTCTTATCTGGGAAGAGCATGTCCCTAACTGACTGACAGTGAGACATGAGAACTGGGGAAGTTGAACAGCTTATACAAACTGTTAAAAGAAAAAAAAAATAATCAATAATTCAACTTCAAATGTGATTCAGCATTTACTGTGTACCAACTTGAAGTTGAAAATTGCTAACTACTGCAGGTAGTTACTGTAGGTTACCTACAATTACTGTAGGTAACTGGTGTTATAAAACCTAATAAACAGTCCAAAAAAATTTTTTAAGCAATTCAAAACAGACCTAGGCCCAGCATATAATTATCAACAAACACTGCAACACTCATGTTTTGCCAGGGTTAAAAATAAAACACCTAAAATTTGAAGAGACTTTAAATGGAAGAAATATATAGGGAGAAGGGTTTTTAAAAATCAACCCAAGAAACTGTGATTGTTTCAGAAATCTAGAATGATACAATGAATCATTAGGATGGTGAATTTGACTTTTCCCTCATTAAAAAATGGAAGACACAGAAGGAAACCACAATCTGAAACATGTATCTGAAAAATTAGTCTTGTCCCTCAACAACGTCGGCAAAAATATTCCAATATTGACTCGCATACCTTGTGAGGTGGTCTTTGAGAATTAATTCAGTGCAGTAAAAGACAATCCCTCTTTGGGGAAATACACCACACACCCCAGTCATATTCCTAACCAGTGCTTGTCACCTTCGGGGATACACAATCGCCAGGAAGGCTGAGGATTAGCGCTCAGTGGGAGTTTGACCTATTCAGCCAAAAGGTCAGCTTGCCACAGAAGAACCCATTACAAAACAGAAACAGGACAGCTCAGTGGACACACATAATGAAAGGGGGAAAAGTCACGGGCCCTACTTGCCTTGTGTCCTGCATTGCCCTTTTCCTTAGTAACTCTCCCCACCCCCATTTCCAGAGAAGGTGGAGCTGCCCCAGCTCCTCACCAACAGAGTTCACAATAGGAAGGTAAAGCACAGGCAGGAGAGAGGAAGGGGCTTGTTATTTAAAAGAGCATTTGATGGACTCTGAAAAACAAACTGAGGGTTCTAGAGGGGAGGGGGGTGGGAGGATGGGTTAGCCTGGTGATGGGTATTAAAGAGGGCACGTTCTGCATGGAGCACTGGGTGTCGTGCACAAACAATGAATCATGGAACACCACATCAAAAACTAATGATGTATGGTGATTAACATAACAATAAAAAAATTATTTAAATAGAAAAAAAAAGCATTTGAAAGAGATATTCGAAGTGAAGAGGAGTAGGACATTGTGAAGCACGGTTTCCAAAGGACTGTTTTATTAGGGAAAAGTTGTCACTGGCAAGTAGGGAAGGCCATTTTCGAGATATTTTCTCATCGGGCCCCTCTCCATGGGGAACAGTATGGCAGAATGGGTAAACGTAGCCTGAAAGTTCTGTAGGTGGTATTTCAGGGATGGAATCATCCACCTAATAAAAAGGCAAGCTTCATGGCTGCCCTCTGAACTCATCCTTCAAGGGGCAAGGCTCTGTTCCCACACTGAGCTTGGGGGGTAGGGAGGACGAAAGAGCATGCTTAATGGAATACCGGACATCGCTCCCTGGGCTTTAGCACTTGGGGTAAGCAAAGTCAGGGTCTGGGAAAGAATGGAGTATAGAATGCTTAATGAGTCTTTCCATGGCTACGGAAGAAAAGAAAAGGGATTTCCCTTGAAGAATCTCAATTAGCCTCCCTCACTGTTGGGCAAGGGAAGCCAAGGAAGGGTTTTCCCAGGCAGGAGCCTCAGAAGTTTATAAGGAGAGTGTGCGTGCCTTGTGTTTCCCTATCAAAATAAAAAGGTCTATGTTTTCATTTAATATGGGACCAAATCTTCATTCTGAAACTGGTCCACACAGCTCTGCCTACTGCCCATATTCACAACCTGCATCCTTTCAACTGTAAGCCCCTCACTGGTTGTGCAAGGCTTAGACACTGGGGGAGTTTCAGATTGGGAGGGAGAGGAGAGACTGGAGAAAGTTGAGCTCGGTAGCAACTTAACCAATACAGCGGCCCCGTCACTGAAACTCCGCTGTCCCTGCCATGACATGTGGAGCTTCCACACAATGCATCATGTAAATATCTGAAAACAAATGATAGCAATGCTTTTCAATGTACTTGCACCAATATTAGTGTTTTCGCTATTTAAAATACAGATGACCAGAGAGGAGAAATGGGGACAAGCAAAGTTCATGGGGCATGTGAATGATTAACGATAAATAAAAGAAAGAAAACCTCCTCTATTCAGGAATGGTGCACTTCGGGTTTATTTTTCAATTCATATTTAGTCATTTTTAAACATCACAAAATATATCTGTATAATTCATATCCCAGAACCCACGAACACATTATATTACCAATTTAAGAACTTTTTTTAAAGGATTTTATTTATTTATTTGACAGAGAGAAAGAGAGAGAGCACAAGCAGGGGGAGTAGCAGAGGAAGAGGGAGAAGCAGGCTTCCCACTGAGCAGGGAGCCCAACATGGGGCTCGATCCCAGGACCCCGGTATCACGACCTGAGTTGAAGGCAGACGTTTGACTGACTGAGCCACCCAGGTGCCCTATTACCAATTTAAACAAAAAAGAGGTATTAAATCCAGTAAAATAACTGAAACTCTAAGAAGTCGTATGCCGATTTTAAAATTCTTTGATGCAACACATATTTAAATTTCTCCCACAATTTAAGTATGGATTGAATGCATTAGCCAAAAGCCTTAGAGATGATATGACTGTGAAAGTATTAATGCGTACAAATGAATTATTTAATTTGGGGAAAAGAAACCATTCTGCTTTTCTCAAAAACAAACCAAAAAAAAACAAAAACAAAAAACAAACAAAACAAAACAAAAAATCCTATCTATATGGCTTCAACTAGGAAGACCTAAGGGGAAAACATACAACATTCAATAAATCTGTTTAGTCTGGGGTTTGTGCATCATGCACTTCTCATCTTCTGAAGAACTAAATACTGGCCCTGTGATTTTTGAAATCGTTTCTTTATGATTTTCTACATCAAATAGGCAAAGTCATCTAAAGGGAAATAGCACCCAAGCATCACTGTAGTAAGTCTCGACAATGCTTTTGTGTATTTGGTCAGCAACAAGCTACAGGGACTTCTTTAATTCCAATGTTCCCTTTCAAAGACTCACGTTGCCCACCACGCCTTCCTTTTCCTTGAAGGAAATGAGAGTTTCTAGCTACCAAAGCAGGGATTTCTCCATCTGTAGCTGGGGAAAAGGAAAAATAGCCTTTCTCTGACAATCTGGTAGTTAATATAGGAACTATTATATATGTCCCTTATATGGGCTACGATAAAGGGTGATTAACATTCTTCATGAGAGGACCCAAAACTCCCCTCGACCGATGACATTCTTCAGGCTGTGGGTGAAGCGGCTGCTTGGAGTGACAGCACCTGAGGGAATGACGGAGCTCTGACAGCCAAAGTCTCCTGGACAGAAACCTCAGGAAGATGCAGGCATGATCCACAGCCTGGGTGGGGTACATGAGGGGAATCCTTAAGAGATGCCTGAAGGCATCAGCGGAGAAGAGCATGGCATCAGGCTGGACAAAGGATGAGGATATGCTTGTTATAATTCCTAACAGGACTTTATACAAAAGGAAGGAGTTACTTGATTATTCCAATTTTACTTTCTTAATCATGCCAAAATAACAATGTATATAAAAAAAGAGGGTACTTTTAAAGGACCAAAGTCTAACAATAACTTAAAAGACGTCTGAGTCTTTTCTGAGTATGTTTCTTGGCTTCAATAACTTGCTACCGGGGGGGGGGGGGGGGGGGGGGGGGGTGTGGGGTGGTTTGGGTGGCAAAGCTTAAACTTGACTATTTAATCCCCTTAACACAGTGAAGGATATGAGAATGGCCTCTTTTCTTTACAAAATAAATAAAGGCAAAAAGGTTATTGATCACGACTAATTCCCATCTTTGGATTCTCAGCAGAGATGTGGAGTATGGTGGATTTCACCCCTTCTCAATCTGGGGAAGTTTTAAGAGTGTGGCAGTTATCAAGTGACTTCAGAATGAAGAATATAGGGGTACTTGGGTGGCTCAGTCGGTTAAGCATCTGCCTTCGGCTCAGGTCATGATCCCAGGGTCTTGGGATCGAGCCCCACATTGGGCTCCCTGATCAGCAGGGAGTCTGCTTCTCCCTCTCCCTTTGCCCCTCCCCCTGCTTATGCTCTCTCTCTCTCTCTCTCTCAAATACATTTTTTTAAAAAAAAAAAAGAATGAAGAATGTAGAATCTTCGAGTGATGGGGAGTCTTTATTTTTACCTAACATGAGCTCAGCGAGAAGATAGAAACGATTTCTGGCTTCAGAGCTACAGCACGAACATGCATTGACCCTTCCCATTTGGCAGGTGCTCTGCTAGGTACTGTGCACACAAAGATGAATGACTAAGATGCAAACCACTGAGTGAGGCGGTCCTGTGTGACAGAAGGTCAAGTGGGCCACACACAGTGGGCGACACAGACCCTGGCTTGGGCGTGGAGCCTGAACGTGGGCCTGATGTACGAAGGTGCTCTGCTTTCTGAGTACAATCCCCAGGCTATCGATTTGAGCTTCTTCTTTTGTTGCTCTTATTGTCTTTGTTCTTATGTAAATTCCTCTTCTTCCAATGACCACTTTCCTCTACAAATCACCTAGTCTATGTCAGGAAGAAACACTGTGTGTTCTCATGAATTAACTGCATAGTTTATAAAAAGACACCAAGTATTCTCTGATCACAGCTCTCAACCGGAAAAACAGATCACATCAAATTTGAGATTTCAATGCCAACCAACTCTGCAAAGTTTAAAACTTGTCTTTTAATTGACAGAAATGACCTCCCTCACTAATCAGCTAAACAGATTTTGAGCATGTTACATTTTTAATGCGGGTTAGATTTGGTTTGCTCGTTCAGTAGGGTCTGGGGGGGAAAAAAGGCTTATACTTTCATTTTGAAAACTATCTTCAAACCCTTTCAGTTGAGCGCTACCATACCATTGTCCCCCCTTCTGACCTCAGCAGCTCACCGACTGTTACTGGCATGATTCCACCCAGTAGGAGGGGGTAGAGATTATCAATGAAACAGTATGGTGTAGGTCAGCACTCAATGGTAAAAGGAAGAGGTACACATCTGTGACCTTGATTTTGTTTTCCTAGTCTGATCCCCAAATTTTATGTTATGACATTTGTAACATCTGCTACAAATTCGAAGGTAAGTCAGGCACAACATTATTACTTCCAGTCTAATGCTCCATTCATCCTTCAGGCTCTCCGAGGCCACTGATAGGATAGATAGGACAGGGAGCTAAGAAACGCTGGATGTGCGGGAAGCAGCTTGTGTTTCTGTGGGAGAAAGAAGGCAATGTCTCTTGCCCTCTTCCTCTTTTCTGTCCTGTTCGTCTATTCATATATTCAGTCATATTCGTATTTTCTCTCAGACAGCAGCCCCCCCCCCCCCCTTGTGCCACATCAATGCTTGGCAGTGCATTTAGTGACTTTCTTTCTGCCAAAAGTAGAGTCAACATGAATAGTTCCATGAAGCACTGGGGTGTTGGCTCAAAGGACACAATTCTCTGCTTATAACAGCACCTGCTTGAAAGTCATTCTGATCAATTTCCAAAGCTTAACCATCTCAGGCTATGGTATCACATTTATTCATCCAAAATTTAGTGAATACATAGCAGTATAAAAGATATTAACCTCACTGACCTAGGTGCTAGAGACATAAGCCAGGTTCCGATTTTCATTTCTAGATGCTCTCTTTATACATCATCATAAGAGAGCTAAAGGCATCCATGCAAAATATTTGTTGAGGCTCTGAGAATATTCAAATGAAAAGACCCTGACCTTCCCAGGAATCAGAGTCTAGTGGGGAGACTGATATATAAGCAAATGGATAAAATGTAGTAAATGTGCAGTTATCAACTCTCAACTAAGGATAAGACAGGGAGAGTGGGGGCAGGAAAGGCCTCAGAGCAGGGGTATGGTAGAGATGGCGAATGGAAGGTTAGCTCACAAGGACAGTGAAATACAACAGTCAAGACCCTGAATGCTCACTTTGGCAGCGTGCACGCACGCACACACACACAGGACCCTGGGATCCACTGGTCAGCTATGAAGGCAAGGACAAATGCACATTGACGTGGTTACACATAGCAAGGTTTTGGGCTCATCATCTTGCCCACTCCAAGTTGTTTTCCCTTAAGCTGCAACACCGCTGGACTGTCACACTCCTACAGTTGCTGGTGAGGCTGGGTCCCCCCCACTACCACTGCACCTTCCTGAGGCTCAATACCATAGTTTTATAGTCACATGATTACACCAAGGAAGACCAAGGTCCACTGCACTTGGTCTGAAGACCCTGACCTTCCACTGCTCCCGCAACGCTCCAACACCACCGCTGACATCGAGGCCCCTGAAGCACATGCCTACATCACAGCAGACAGCTTCACACCGTGTGAGACAACACAGTCACCAAATGGACCGTCACATCCCCTTGGGCGTTCTGAAGGGGACTGCGGTGATTCAGGTCCTCATTGTCGGGCATCTGGTTCCTTCCCCCAAATGCCTCCTGCTCTCTGTTTGCAGGAAGAGTTCACTGGGGGACAGTTATGAGCAGAGGAAAGGACTTGGGTTCTGGAGTCAGGCTGACCCAAGTTTTCAATCCTCCATTTGTCTCTAATTAGCTGGGTGATCTTGAACAAGTTAGGCTCTGTGGACCTCAACTTCCCAATCTGTCAGAAGGGTTAATGCTTCATACGGCTGTTGTGAGACATGTGACAGCCCCGGCCCTCCTTTAATTTCCCTTCTAGAACTTATTTGCATATCACCTCTCTCCTCTGCTAGTCTTTCACCTTCATAAGCTGGGGAAATCATTTTGTGCACTGCTGAAACCCTGACAGAAAAGGGCCCAGAACACAGAAGGTGCACAATAAATATTTGTGAATGAGTGAGCATTCTAGAGCCCCGTGCTGAGCCCAAGGGAGGCATTCAGCACATGTCAGCTCTCTCCTCCTTGCTATGAAAAGCAGAGGGTAGGCCAAAGATGACCTTTCTAAATCACTAACTTAATTCCAAATTTAACAGAAATATTGGGACTGCATTTTTCCTAAATATTAGAAATATTTAGGAATTTTTTTTTTTAAATATTGGGAACATTTTGTTTCTCTGCATGTTGTGCCCGGGCTCTGCCTTTCCTATGGCATGATATCAAATCTACAGTGTCACCACAAACCCTGTGAGCCAACTGCAATCAGGGCCTCAAATCAGTGCAAACATTTCACACATACTTGGGCAAAGAGCCAGCAATTCACTGAGTGTCAGCAACTGCCCACTGAATTTTCTTTTGAAGGATTCACTCACGGCCTATTCCAGCAGTAATTGGCATTCATTTTAAGATGCTGAATGCCTCAGACATAACTTGATTAGGTAAATGTACACAGCCACCGCCAATGGAAACCAAAATCAGCTCTTAAAACCCCACCATCTTCCTTCTGATTTCATATAAACAAAAGTCCACACAATTATCAATGGTAAGTGAGCAGGCGCTAGGTCTTGCTTGTGTTAGCAGATCAAGGTCTGCATCATCACTGCCATCTGCCTCTTGGGAACCTACAGAGTCTCTGATTTGGGCAGAGTTAGAAGCTAAGACATGGGGGCACTATTTGGAGTGTAGAGATAGTAAACAGGCTGCCCTGACTTTCAGACCTGGACTGGAGGACACACACAAGCATACTCTTTCATACTTACCATGACCATGACACATATCAAGGAGAAAAACCCTAATTTGAAGACCTATTATTTAGATTCAAGGCTCAGCTCAAGCCTCTATCAGAGGTTCTTAACCTATTGCTTGCTTTGAATAACTGAGCTGTTTAAGCAAACCCTCTTCCTGAGGCAATATTCAAACACAAAACTTGGTGCATACAATTACAAAAATCCCAGAGAGCTTCTGCAACCCATCCTCCACTGACCTCAGGTCAAGAACTCTGGCTTTAGACCACAGCCAAGCATCCACATGTATCTTGTACCAGGTCGGGCACTAAAGGGAACTGAACAAATGATTCCTCGAATGAATGAGTAATCAAATGAATAGGCAAATGAATGAATGCCACGGACCCAGGCAAGAGAGAACACAGGACTAAAGCAGACACTTGTACTCGGTGTGGAACCGCGAGACTGAAAGTAGCAGCCAGTAAGTTGGTTTATTCACAAAAATTGCTTTGTAGAATTATACACAGCTCCTCCCCTTCTAAATGCAGACGGAGGGAGGAAAGGAAAAAGAGATAATGAAGGTTTGCAAATGAAGTGGGTACAACTGTGCAATCAATCAACATTTTCTGAAAAAGAATCTGCATCACTTGCCAAAAATCTGAACTGAATAACTGAACCAGCATTCTGATGAGAATGGACTTTGCCACTAGCCAGTCATTTTCATTTGTCTTCCAGCTGTCTTGATTCTTTTTTTCCAGGAAGCTACTGGTCTCTTCAGTTTAGTGGGTTCAGACATGGCAATTTATTTAACCACAGTCAAATGCATACTCCATGTTTATTCTTTTAATAAACCTTTACTGTGGGTCTACTCTGTGCCAAGTATTATGTCGGTTGGAAAGGGTACAATTCAAACACTCACCTAAGTATTAATTGAGGGCCTACTACGTGCCAGGCCCTCTAGTGATAAGCCAGGGAAGCATGAGCAAAGCAGACAAACACGCCCGCATGGAGGTGACATGGCGGGGAGTGAGGGAGGGGGCAGACAACAACAACAACAATACACACACATCTAATTATGTAAGTGGCATGAAAAAAATAAAGGGGAGAAGGGGAAAAGGTTAGTAGGAATTTCTGAAGATAAAACCAAATCAGAAAAGACGTCTCCAACACTCTGAGTAGAAAGAGGGATCAGGTGACGGAGTGGCATGACGTCCAGGTGAAGGAAGACCAAATATAAAGGCCCTGGGATGGGAGACACTTATCCAGTTCCGGAAATGGCAGGGAGTCGGTACTCTCAAGGAATCTAGAGACTGGGGAGATAGAAATACAAACTGTAATAAAATAATGGTTTCTTTGGAGGATCTCAGGAAAGGGGACATCTAACTTCAGTGAAATTCAAAGATTTAAAAGAGAGGAAGATACCTGGGATAGAAAGGAGTAGAAATTTTCCAGGCAAACAAGCCAGGGACGTGGTGGTAAGAGGTGTGGTTGAGGTAGAGAGAAGAGCCTACACAACAGCACAAATTCAGCAAAACACGCGAGTGATGCACAGGATAGAATTGTGTTTGCAGGGAAGATGAAGTTATGGCTACTGCATAGGCAAGAAATGATGATGAGTTAATCCTGGGAAATAAGTGAAGAAGACTCTAGAGAAGAGTTCGGTTCTAAAGGTATTTAGGAGGTGAGAATGGGAGAGTTCATAAATTGACTATTAAGGGAAAGGAAGAACACGTGTGAGACAGTAGAGATGTTGGGTGGCTGACAGTAGAGATGGTTCAATCAGTCCCTGCAACAGGACCTTTAGAAGAGAAGGTGCTAAGAAGGTAGGACGTGGAACTGGAGGGATCTTTAGGACAGGCGCATGGAGAGGAGATGTCTGGCAGACCTGAGGCTCCAGGTAGAGGCGTGGCAATGGTGAGGACTAAGCTGCAAGTCATTTGCATACAATAGGCAGAGAAGCCACAGAAGGGCAGAAGGAGGGAAGGCTGGGGGCCAGCCTGGGGAACATCTGCATTTATAGAGAGGAAAGAGAGTCAGCGAAGCACCTGAGAAGGAACCATCGGAGGGGCAGGAGGTGGCTAAAGAGGTGATGTTGTCCTACCTACAAAGAAGAAGAGCAGAACATTTGAAGGAGCGACTCTTCAACTATGTCAAATGCCAAGGAAGAGTTCTGAAGACCTTGGGTGGGGGCACTGCTGTCCACTGAGGAGTAATTGACAGGTGACAACCACGAATTACACACCTTAAATTCCTTTTTTAGGAATTTGTAAGTGAAAGGAAGGAGAATAAGGGATAAAGGATGGGCAGAGAAGTGGGAGAATACCCAGGATGAAAACTTTTTTTTTTTTTTTAAGTGACTTGAGAATGTTTATACCCTAAGAAGCAGCAAGCAACAGCCACAAGATATAGAAGATGGACAACCCTGAAAGAAGCTACAAAATTGTCCAGAGTTCAAGTTAGGTTGAGAAACGGGTAACACATCACTTTTTAAAAAAATCAATATTTTACTATCACCTGAATCTACAAAAATGATGCTTCATGGTGAGGTGCCTCATCCAGCCAAAAGGATCTCAACTTAAAGAACAAGTTCTTCTAGATGATGGTCAGATAACATAATCATCTATGATTCACATTCCAAAGTATATTTCTATAGGGAAATACACTGAAATCAAGCCATCATTGTTCTCTTGAAATCATCCCTTTACCTCTCCTGTTAAGAGTCTCCATACTGCCGCTCCTGCAGGCTCATCATTTCAGACTGGTCTCCCTCTCCCTTGTTTTTCTCCACTGTGTAAATAGGGAAATCAGGCATTCTTTCCTAAGATCCAGGTCTCCACTGCTAGAGTGATTTTCCTTCCAATTTCATGAAAATGCGAAACTCTCTCTGTATACAAAGATGGCCACATGCTATAGAAAGGGTAATTTTAAGGCTTCTACCTCACCTCACACTACCAATAGTGTCCTTCATTTCACTCATCAAAAAGGATGCTCTTTCCTGGTCCACTTGGTTACTAGTGTCTCCTTCCTTCCTTGCATCTTTTGGGATGGCAAAAGCTTTTAAAATGTTATAAATAGAGGACTTACCTGGAATTGCTTTTGGAGTCCCTCTAACTCTTGGATCACAAAAGCAGTCAACAATTCCTCCTTGTAGCCAAGATCTATCAAATACCCATACGCTGGTATCACAACAGATTATTAATATACCCAGTTGTGAACTAAAAGAATATTAAGTAATCAGAGAAAACACAAGTGTCTTTTATTTAGCTGCCTCACCTTCAGTGAGGTTCAATGTTCTAGATGGGAAGGAAGAAAGACGAGCTTCTGGAATTTCCAAAATGTTGTTGAAACAAGCCTCATCCTCAGCAGTTAGAAGAAAATACTCAAGGTTCCTCATACTCTTTCAACTCACTAGCTTTTCTCTCTTCTTTTCTTTGAAAACCACTCACTTCGGGGCTTTCAGAATCTGAGAGGGACTATGTGGTCACTAATGGTCTTGGGCCAACTTCACTTTAATAGGTGGCATTGCGGCGAGCCACCTCCATCTTTTTTCCTCATAATTTAACCCCCAGTCAAGAAGAAGAGGAAGCGCTCTTCCTTCCTGTATTGCCCTCAGAGGTGTATTTGCCTCATTTTCTGACACTGTTTTTTTAGAAGGAACTTCTTCCGCAGTTAGTATGTCAGCCTGGGTCTAGCTCTGTCCTCTGTCATACTCGTCAAAGGGTCTTCACATTTTTATTCATCTGAGTATTTAGGAGTACTTAAGAAGTGGGGAGACAGTTGTAGTTTAGTAGAAAGAGCATAATTCTGAGGGACAGAAACCCTTATTTCTAGTCTCAGCTCTGCCATTTACCAGCTGGTGAACGAGGGTAAGACACCTGACATCCAGGCCTTGGTTTCCCCATCTGTACAGTGAGGTAATCATTCTTTGTTCAAAGAGTTGTGGCAAGGGCTAAATCTCAATATTTGTGACAGTTTTCCAGCATAGACCTAGCAAAGAGTAAGGAATAAATACATTTTAATGCAATCTGGGTTTTTAAAAAGCTCTCTGTGGCAAAATAAAAATGGGTGCTGGTAAAATGCTTTTGATGAGGAAGATTACGGAGAGTCACTAAGGGGATATTCTATAAATAGAACTTTTCTGTTGTCTCCTAGGGTGTGTGTGACCTAGAGCCAGTTAGTAAAATCTCAGAGAAATACGGTTAGCAGAGAGATGAACGTATTACTACCCACTCCGGCGTGTTGTTCGAGGATGAAATGAGATAATGTACGTGACGTGCCTAGCACAGTATGACACAGATGAGGTGGTAGTAACCAGTAGCTCCCTTCTCCTTTCTCAAAGACGTGTATTCTAGGGAATAGGGAATCAGGTGTACATCAAAAAGAATCAGGTGTACATCAAAAAGAAACAAAAACCTCTGCAGATTTGGCAGAGTAAAATCACATGTCATGGCCTTGTTCACAAACAGCACTGATAAAAACGGCCATTGGTGTTAGAATATTTTGGCACAGGTAAAAATCCTTAAGACTACAGCTAGACCTTGATTCTGTGTTCCGTATTTTTAGCATAATGATCTTCGATAAAAGTAAATGGAGAAAGAGGGTGTGGCGGCATGGAGCGTACCACTATCTATGTGCACGTACGTGGATCAGCAGGTGGGCATACATCCATATATATACATATACATATATATGTGTGTGTGTGTGTATATATATATATATATATATATATATATATATATACTTCAAATTCCACACTTAGAGGCTCAACTTCTTAAAGAATGTGTACAAGGTAGGCACTGGGAGGCTTGATTAGATTACAGCCGCCTAATGCAGAGACACGTACGCTCAAGCGCTGCCTACCACCACAATGGTAGCGGCATAAAGGTTATCTTCCAGTTTTTGCCAGGAGGGATAAACAGCACAAGAAACCAAACAGACGCATGGCATTCCGCCCCCTCTTCTTCGGTCCTGATTGGTCGTGTCATGTTTGTTGTCAGACCCATCTGGACGGCAGGTGTGGTGCTGCAACCAGCTGCATGTATTTGATTATTGACTAGTGAATATTTCCAAAGGGCACAACAGACTGCCGTCTGACCCTCGGTAATAACACGCAGCAGTCTCCCCTGTTTACACACGTAAGAGCTAAATAGAAAAGAAAATGGATTTTGAAATTTCTAAAACTACATTTTGACCAGAGGCTTTTAACAAAGGCTCCGTCTATACCATCAGTCAAACGGTGAGCTTGGCAAGCTTGTACAGAGTCTATTAAAGGGGGAATAAGGTTCATGAATTTCAAGCTTGGAGGGCTCTAATTACCTCATGCTCAAACTTTAACTACAAAACTCAGATAAATTGCTGCACTAAAACCATAGAAGATCCTCCACCTGATTTGTGCCAGTGCATCTAAAGCTCAGTGAGGCTGATCCCAGCGAGGTTTTTCCAATCAGTCCTAAGGGAATTCGTTCTGGACCTGTCTCTAATGAGTACATACGGATTACCTGGATGTTTTGGTAAAGCTACCCGGTAAATGAGTCAATCTGAAAATTTATTAGCCGCAGAGCATTACCGCAGTCAGTCACATAGCCCAAGAATCCTGGGGAAATTAAAGTCATTTTCAGCATCTATCAGCCAGGCACCAGGAATCCGTCTCAGGCCCCGGCCGGTAGTTGTAACGTTAGACTAATTGGCTAGTAGTTACAGCTGTCTCTTCAGTGTTTTTGTTCTTAGAGGTGTGACCTCTTCTTGAACCAATTTATGTACACCCAGAGAGGGGTCCTCTATTTATTCTAGTTCAGTGTAGGATTTGGATTCAAAAACAAAACAAGAACCAAGAAAGAAAGAGGTCTGTATCTATAAATTATGGTGCAAATAGCTCAAGCTGAGCTAACGCGAGGACAGCCGAAAAGTTGGAATTTAGTGGATCTGGGAGGCAGGGGACGATGCAGAAAACAAACACTGCTCTCCAACATTCAAAACATTCATATTTTTTCAAAGATGGCACTGAGGAGAAATGTGGATTTCCTTCTGCCTGGTACAACACTCTCTCTGTGGCTATTTATCTAGTTACAAACTTTTATAGATATGAAATATTTTAAGAAGTCCTTTAGAAATGGCCCGAGGTAATTTCAAACTTAACAGACCCTGTCCCACCAGAGCTCATTACAGTGAATTTTATAACAAAGTACCCTCTACTTAATTTTCAGAGCCTAGCCAAGCGTTCTAGAAATGCAGCTGCATTAAGTGCAATTAATGGTACAATAAAAGCAGTGGAGGGCTGTTTAACACCCAAGAACCAGCAGTAAACACTGGCCCCACGCTCTCCAACAGTCAGTGATGTGTCAGAGGACCTGGAGTGTGAGATTTCTGTATCGGGGGCGGGGTGGGGGGGGGGAACGTCTCTCTCCTGCTAGAGGAAAATCTTCTGTCCTTCAACAATTCCACCCAGAGACTGTATGAAAGGATATAAAGTTATTCCCTCCAGTCATGCCACTAGCATCCCCACTCCCTTTGAGAAGGAAGCCAACACGGTAAGCTAATATTCCCATCAGTGAAGGAAAAGGACAAATTTAATTTCACCAAAAATGAGCCTTAGAGCCAGTGACTCATAATGCACAGAATGATTTGCGCATAAATAAGTTTACTGTCAGATGCCAGAAGAAGGAAAGAAGTAACCATTCAGAATACTATGCTTATTCTTTTCAACAAACGGAAAAAAAAAAAAAAAGAAAGATGAAAGGATGGGGGATGGGCAGGAACAATTATAATGATGTTTGCAAACCTCTTTAATGATGAAAAATTACTGCTTAGAATTTGAATACGAGAGACACCCAGAATGAGCAAAAATCTCACTGGTTAATACAATCATGATCATTAGAGCATTTGTCAATTAGTTAGTTAATTTGTTAAATACAATATGTAGTCAACCAGGTCTGGAAAGATGATTTTATGTACTTACCTTCCATAAGTAATTAAAACAATTCTATCATGAAAAAAAGTATTTGATTGTAACTGTCTTTTAGTAGTCTGCATTCAGGGTCTTATCCTTCTATTTCCATTCCAGGATGAAATTGGTTGTTTAACAATATAAGAAGTATATTAAAGGTGTATTTTTTTAAAATTTTATTTTATTATGTTATGTTAATTACCATACAATACATCATTAGTTTTTGATGTAGTGTTCCATGATTCATTGTTTGCGTATAATCCCTACCAACAATTAAAGTGCAGACAAATCTTAGTAATCACAATAGCATAGACATGGCCTCAATCAAGAAAGCCATGGACAATCCCCAAATTTCACAGTATTAAAAACATGCTTCTAGTCTCCTTCCTCAACAAAATTCTCTCAAAAGCTTTGACTTGAGGTTTGGTTTTTTTCAGTTTCTGACAGCCACTCTCAGACGGAAGTGCTAAGGAGCCGTGAGAGGGGCAGAGGAAGCACCCGGAGCTGGGCAGTGCCCAACTGAAAACTCAGGCCAGAAGGAACCAGAGTGGGCCAGGATCACCCTCCAACCGAAGGCACTTTAGTGACACCAAAATTGAATCCCTCCTCACCCCCCCCAACAAAATACAGTTGACTGTTGAATAGCACAGGGGTTCGGGGTGCTGACCCCCATACAGTTGAAAATATGCATGTAATTTCTGACTTCCCCCAAATTTAACTACTGACAGCCTACAGTTGACCAGAAGCCTTACTGATAACATAAAGAGTTGAATAACGAATTTTGTATGTTATATGGATTATACACTCTATTCTTACAATAAACGAAAGAAAATATTAAGAAAAGCATAAGGAGAAAAAACATTTACAGTATTGCACTGTATTTACTGAAAAAAAAAAATCTGTGTATAAGTGGACCTGCATAGTTCAAACCCGTGTTGTTCAAGGGTCAACTGTAGTCCTGACTACTTCTTCCCCAAACAGAAAGCATGCATGTCTCTAAAGACATATAAACTTCTCCAAAGTGATCTAAGATGAAGGTGATTGTGCAACTGAAGAAAGAGACATGAAGGGGAGCTGCAGACCTTTTCATGGCCCCTGGGCTCTCAGAATGCCCAGAAATGCTGGAGCTACCACATGAACGAAGGCATTTTCTGCAGTAGAATGCTGGTGCATTTCATAGAAAAGGTCTTTTAAAAAACAGGCAAGACTAGCCACATTTTCAAAAAAGAACCATGTTGTTCTGGACAACTCACCTTGTTTTGGCATGAACTCAAATGGTTAAAAATAAGTCATTTGTACCATTGGTTTCAAGATGAGGGGTTCTTGTGCTAGTCCTCCCTTTAGAGGGTTTGCTAAATTATGCCATTATTTTTGTGAAAATTAACATTAGGAAGTCTTCTCAAAGTACACAGATTTAAATAAATGTACCCATCCACAGGCAGACATTTCTCAACTGACAAAAGCTGATGAGTGCCCCATCCCTCCCCCATGGCTGCTGGGCCAAGTCCCCATGGGGATAAGTAGGCGAAGGCTATGCAGTGACATGAGCGTGGGCTCGAAAATCAGGCAGATCAAGATCATAATCATGATCTTGCTATTTACCAACTAGAGGATTTCAAGCAAGTTACTTGATCTTGCTGAGCCCTTTCTCCTAAGATGCTTGCTCTTAGAGTTGAGAAGAGAATTCAAGTATACAAAGTGCAGGGTAGTCAGGTGTTGATTTCTAATTCTCTCTGCTTCCACAGCAGAACAACTCTTGAGAAACAGGGACCTCTCCGGAGGCCAGGCTCCTCCAGGGCAGCATTGCAGTGCTCTTGCTTAGACTCTTCTCTTGGCCCGCCCAGACTCTCACCCTCAGCTAGACTTACACAGACCCTGTCAGGTAAGCCTTATCCAGAGGCCTCACTCAGCTTTCTGTCAATGGACAGTTGGAAAGCATCTTGTTCTGCTCTGAGCTCTTACACCATATTCTATACTGTTCTTCCAGCTTTCACTTTATACCTTGTTTATAGTTTTCCTGTGTGTTTGTGCCCACATTCTAATTTGTGATAGGACTATCTTCATTTATAACCTACAGTGCCAATAAATATTTTTGAGTGGTCTTCTAAAAACATTTAAGAAATGTTTTGAGCTTTTTTCCCCTTACTTTTGGCTACAGTGTCTGAAATAACACAAATAACTCTGGTTAGAAATTTGTCTGATCTAACAAACATACTTGTTTAGAAAGTGAATCATCTGAGTAGGTGAAAAAGACTATTAATAATTCACACAGCAGCGTGCATTGATGCCACCAGTTTGCTTTTGTCTTAATCCCTAGAGAAACTGAGATGCACCGAGAGCTGGAATTTTGATAATGTAAAAAAAAAAAAAAAAAAAACCAACAAAAACTAGAAAAGAAAATTTCTGAACAATGGAGCTCTTTGAGGGTAAGGAGCTTATCTTACCTCTTTTCCCCAAATGGTGGGCTTAGGGTGGCAGACCCAGAATAACCTGAGGACATGTGGGTACTACAGGCCTGAGGAAACCTTACTAACAGGTAAAGGTGTCATCAGCAATGCTGATAGAAAGCTATTCTAACCAGTTTCGATCTGTTTCAAAATGTTGCCCAGCACCATGCTAGCGCCCCGAGGCGCAAGGAAAGCTGCTCCCAGGACCTATAAGGTATGAAAGGATGGTCAGTTTTATGGGGCACCTGGGTGGCTCAGTGGGTTAAGCATTTGCCTTCAGCTCAGGTCGTGATCCTGGGGTCCTGGGATCAAGCCCCACACTGGGCTCCCTGCTCAGCAGGGAGTCTGCTTGTCCCTCTCCCTCCAACTCTCCCCTCTGCTCGTGCGCTCTCTCTCTCTCTCTCCCCCTCTCTCAAATAAATACATAAGATCTTAAAAAAAAATGAGGATGGTCAGTTTTACTGCTGGGTTCCATTATGGGTACACAGGCTCTGTGGACTCAGCTAGGAAGCTAATCTCCATTTACACTGTTTTTTCCTGGGAGGAGTGCACTGGCATTATAAACTGAACACTGAACATTTATGTTTATAAATCTTTCTAATAGGTCCTAATTTCCATTAGGGCAAAGATCACAGATGAAATGCTCCTAACCCTGAATCAACATTTCTATGGACCCCATCATCTTTCTGTTAAGATGTGATGATGATAATGTTTAATTTCCAGCAACTGAGAAAGGCGAGTGAAGAATGAAATGAGATTGCAGGAAACGGTATCATTCAAGATATTTTTATTTAAGTACTTAGATGAGATGTGAAAAATAAGGGAGGGAACTCTGTGGTCTCAGCAGAGGGCAGCGTGTTGCTGGCACTGAACATCCATCCTTGGGCTGGTAACACCAGCTCTGGTGCCCCAGGCAGAGTAATAAAGGCTTCATTCAGCATCCTTCCACCTGGCTAACTCAGGTTTAGTGAACACAGGAGAAAGACGTCCACTTCAAGAATATCAATATACTTCCTTTCATGAGCTGTAAGTGCGCTCTAAAGTAAAAGATACATAGAAGCATCTCCTGACCTACTCTACCTTTTAGCTTTAAGTGGAATCGACTTTATTTTCCTGTCAACTACAATTTTCACTAAAGACTCCTGACTTCTTTATGGCGTAATAAAGTTTTGTCTAGGATTACAATAAAAAGCTTTCATAATACCCATGACCCGAACATTCTGGATTAATTTTTAAATTGCATCTGAAAATCAGTACAAATGGCAATTCAATGTTTATGCCCTTGAAACCAAATTCATCCCCTGGCCTCTCTTATGTGGTCCATAACTTTCAGGGCAAGTTTCATAAAAAAGCTAAGGTGAGAAGAGAGTTTTTGCATAGGCTCAAGTTTACATTTATTTCTGTTTGACGTCTTTTCTTCTAGAGCAAATCCATTATTACTCATGCTCCTCTGGGAAGATATCAATAGTCTGGAACATATCCCTTTGTCACATGCCCGCCATTAACATCTCCCTTAACTACCTGGCCCAGTGGGAAGGAGGGAGAGGAGAAGGCAGGGGAGAGCTTGCAGCAAATCCCCACCCATTCCTGTCTCTACTGACTACCTTCCTTTACTCCTCTCAGCACCTCCCCTTGTCTTGCAAGCCGAGGAGAAGGAGGCAGGGTGACCTCGGACTCCTCAGTGTCACACATGAGTAAATTAAACCTGTGCCTTCCATCTCTCCTTCTGGTCTTTCCTGATGGCATGAACCATGCAATGGGCTGGCCCAGGGAAACAGAAGGGAGTTGCTTATTGACTTAGGAAAAGCATCTAATGAAACGATAAGCCACTAAATCCTCTTAATTACACAGTGAGATAGAAGCTGACAAAGAGACCTGCCTTATTATTTGATTCAAATGTTAAGTTTCACCCTAGCATACAGCATTCAATGATAGGAGCAAGTAACAGAAGTTCAAAAGTGTCATTCCCAAGGTTCATTTATTCAGTAAGTAACATATTGATCACCCACTATGTTCCAGGGACTCAGACAGTGTTAAAAACATGATTAGGGACAAAAAGAGACAAGGCCCCTGCTTTCATAGGGATTACAGTCTTCTGGATTAGGGCTGCAACAAATGGAACCCAACTAAAACCTTAGCATTGGTTATACCACACCTGTTATCATGTATTCTCAAAATGCCAAAATACGGATCAGGCAAGTTGTTGTTTTTTTTTTTTTTTTCCCTAGGCAAAGAACTTTATTAGCCTTGTTTCAAACTTTATTCCCAGGCTTCTTCAGCTTAATTAGCTGCAAAGAATGAATTGTGTATAAGCAAAAAATGAAAAGAGCTGCAGTGTCCAAGGGGCTTGGCCTTAAAAATATTAGAGATCTAGATTTTATCAGATCCATGAACAAATTTTTTAAAAAGCAGTCATAATATAAAATAGCAGCTCCCAGCAACTTCTTCAAGTTTTATGTTCTTCAGAAGTTGACTCAATTCAGTTTGCTTCATTCTTGGAAGCTTCATCAAAATTCTCCACAAGATCTGGAACTTCATCATCATCCTCCTCTCTGGTAGCAAGTGGTGCTTTTCCATCCACAGATTGTTTGGGCAGAGCTTCAGCCAGTCTTCTTAAACTAGTCAGACTGTCTGCACCAAGTTGGTTTAAGATACTGGGTAGCATTTCTGTCAGCTGCTCTGTCTCAGCATGGCCTGGAATGGTGAAGTGCTCGCGGCCAGTGATGCCCGAACTTTGGGGTGGTTAAAGTGGATCACTGGTCCTTGGTTTGTGAACATATTCACTTCTTCAATACCAGAGATATTGTTTACCCCTAACTTCTTTAAGGAGAACTGAAGTTTTTTATCATCTGCTGTAGCCGTTCTATGAACCACCTTCTTTCGGTGAGCAGTTCCTTTCCCACCAATGCGCACTTGTGCTTGCAGTTTGGCGAGTTTCTCCTGGTTCATGATAGTTTCTTTCATCCTGTTGGAGTGGAAATGGGACCGCGCAGGGGAATAGGGTTGGCACTCAGGGGGTCTCAGGCGGACCAGCTGAGATTAGGTGCACACACGCAGGGAGGCAAGATCCAGATGAGGCAAGTTTTAAGTGGAAAAGGTAATGCACTGATGATGGCAGTGCAGAAAAACGGAACAAATCTGGGTCCTGGCTGACCTTGTTGAGCCCCTGCTGTTCCTTCCTACAGACTGCTCTTATCGTCAGACGATTAACCATGTTACTGCTTAACCAACTATAGGTCGCATACTCTCTTATGTGCAGCTAAATGTATTTTAACTGACACAGTAAATTTTGTATTTAAACCACAGACAAGACTTGCATGGTCAATATCGAGGTGTACCCTGCAATGTTGGGACTTTTAAAATTCTTCATTGAATTTTCCAAGCTTGAGACATCCCTTGTCACGAATGCCTACACTAATTGATTTCAGCTTAACGGTGGAGGTTAGGGGGTGGGAGGAGAAAGGGGTGATAGTGATGTATAGAGAAAAAGCACACAGGGGGAGAAGACCAAACTGACAGGCATGGCATAGAGTAGAGGTGGTGGTGCTTAAATATTAACTACCTTTCTGGAAAGAGACATGAGAATCTCTACGGTTCAACCAGATTAGGGAAAAAGAGTGGTGGTGTAAGATGGGGCACAATGAGAAGAAAAGAAAGCACAAGTGCCCACAAAACAAACCCTAATTCATTTATCTAGTTTCAAATAAGCCCAAGTTTGACAAAGACCTAAAGCTGCTCAATCACCCCACACAACACATCCAAGGAATGTGTGCCTTCAATTACTGAGTGAGAGAGACCACCAGCAGCAAAGATGTTATTCTTGGAATTTCAATGCAAAGCAAATGTACAGATGTTGGCATAAAAGCCAAACTGTCTGAGATGGAAATGAAGACAGAGATTCAGGGCGAAGATTAGAGGAGATAAAGAATTAAACGTGCAATAAAAGAGAACATTACATGCATGGCATCAAGCTTCCACAGCCAGTGCCCGGCGACACTCAGATGTTAGCAGTGGTGACATGTGTAGGCTAAAAGAAATGGGCAAGGGCGCAGAGTCAAACAAGTACTATATTAAAATCACTATCTCTGTGGGCAGGCTGTAAAAATCATATCATTCTCACTGAAAAAGAATTCATTAAACTGCACCCCAGCAGGATGTAAGGAACAACATGCAGCATATGAAGATATTGAGCAGCAGGGGGCAATAAACTTTATAAAAATTATTAAAGCATGCAACAAAGCAAGATAATACAAGGAGGAAACAATGAAAATGTCAGCCCAATTTATAAAGTGCACGTGTTACCCCGTAAGTGCAAGCACTTCATGAAAAACACACATGCTTCTGACATTAAAATTTACACTCTGCAAAACCACCCTTGAGATGTCCAAGCTGACCCACTGTAGGCCAGCAAAATCAAAGCCAGCAGATCGCCACGTGGAAAGGCTGGTCCAGACGAGCTTCACACCAGGTAACCTACTCAAATGCCATAATTATTTGCAGGTATGTGAGACACTGCTCCGGTTACAGATCCAAAGGTTAACTGAAAACAGGGCCGCACATATTCCACATCCCGTGAAGTACAGGACACTTGAATCTCTAAGCTGGCAAGCATGAGCAGCCTTGCCTCTAATCCAGTTTCCCCCCATATTCCTGGGTGGTTCAATAATTATACTTGAACCTGGGTAACGTACAGTTTAGGTCCCCTCCAAGCACAGAGGCATCCATACGCCCTGTCTCCAAACTGTTTCCTCCTCTGCTTCTCCCTGAGGATCTGAACTTAAAAATTTCTTTAGAGTTCCGTGGACACTTAATCCCTGGAAGGCCATTTGAGAGATACTAAAACTCTCTGCTGAATATTTTAGCAAATATTAATTGACCAGATCTTTTTTTCCTGCCACTGTCACCAGGAAATGAGGTAGAAGTGGGGAGAATGTTGGACATGAGATCAGGGAAAAAAGGAAAAAGGAAAATCTTGTCTCCCAGGGCATCACGGTGGCACAAGGATTGAGGACAAGATGCTGATAAACCGGAAAAGATAACTGAAATAAAAATAGAGCCCTGAAGACAGACTATGCTTAAGAGGACTTTAGTCTACTTCTACTGATTCTGAAGTGGTCAAGACAAAACTAATGATAGCTGCTTTAAATGAACCCTCCTCATCTCTCCAGAATCATTTCCTAGCTTTTAAAGGCAAACTGTGCTTCTCTGGACTCTTTCTCAGATGGGTAAGATGTAGGGCAACAGAAATAGAACCCAAGACAAAAAATCTACAGAAACCAGTGTAGCCATTAACACCTGCCAACCTGACAGGCTTGGAGTACAGGCACACACCATATTTTGTAATTCAACACGTATCCACCCAATAAGCTTGTGATGAAGCAGCCATTCCCATCAACAGTCAAGATCCTTCCATCTCCCATCTCTGTCTCTCCCTTCCTTTCCACTTCCCTCTCTAATTTATAGGGGCCCTGGCCCACAGCATGGACAAATGGACTACCTTTGTTTATTTTAATTTTTTTTTTTCATAAGATCATGCCCAGGACCTTAAGTCTTGTATTTATGCACCTCTTAGATGACAGAACCAAAAGTCAATCATTTTAGCCAATTCTTTTTAAAGATTCCTTCTAAGCTGAGACTTTCGATTCTAGGCTGGAATGAATTTTTATGGCCAAGTTATAAACACCTGTTACTCAGCAGGTGCCACTAAAATGTATAGTTTGGAGATTGCATGTGGTTTTTTTCTAGTTTCAGAAGTTGATCTACTTGAAGATAATTTGTTTTTAGAGCTGTCAAACTATAAAAGCCACTGCATTCCTTTTCACTAGCTTATAAAGATTAATTGGAAGTAACACAAGCTTGCAATTTATAGGTCAAAGAAAATTTTGCCTGCTCTAGTAGAGTTTGGCACAGGAAAACTACACATCCTCAGCTGAAAACTGAGATCAAAGCAATTGAGAAATAAAATATCTTGGGAGATTTGTGTATTTGTTTATTTTATTCTAAGATCAGAGGTGATAGTGACGTAGCACCCTCACTGGAAGCAGCATTTTTACATTAAGATCACAAACACAGAACAATCTTTGCTCTGCTCTAATTATTTATAGATTCCTTTCACAAGCCCCTTGAGCTAACAGTTTCCACATCATTCAGATAAATGATCTAACAAATCATACCTAGCAAAACTAGATCTGTGCAGTTAACCCATTACCATACCCAAATGGATTTTTACAGAACTAATCCGGCAAGGTTTGGGTTTGAGGATTAAAAATTCAGGGAACCTTAAGAAAATGGTCCTGTTTCTTTCACCAAAACAATATATTTAGGACCTCTCATGTTTTATCTTTTAACCTATATATAACACTCAAGCAGCAGTGGGTAGTCCTAATAATTGGTAAATTAACAAACTATCAAATGCTTACCTTCACAAAATGAAAGCAAAAATACTATTCCTAACTAATAATAAAGAAGCTAAACAAATCTAATACATTAAAAAACACCAAAACACTATTCTGATATAAATTCTTTATATTGTTTGGCTGGCCATAAATCAAATAACTAGATGCTTTCTCACGTAGGAAATGAAGACCACAGGTCATACCAATACAACAAAAATTAAGTAAAACTGCCAAACCCTCCCACCCCTCAAAACTCAAACTTTCCACCACTTGGTGGAAAGTAAATAATTAAGCTTTTTGTTTCTGGCTCACAAGGCATTAGGACTTCAAAGTTTGCAATCTGATATCCTGGATCAACATCTCTTATCCTTACTTCATTGGACTATCCCAAGGTATTATGTTCCTATGTTATAATTTTAGCTGTCATATGTTAATTTTAAATTCTGAAGTACACACACATACACATGTTAGATTTTCTTAAAACATGGACTCAGGGACAAACTCATAGGAAGTACTGAAATACTAGTTTGATGGGAATTCTGTCTTTTAAGAAATTCTAAACACAAACACCACTTGATTTTTTTTTTTTCTCTGAATTAGACCAAAACCTTCCTGCTGATTATTTATGTCATTTGACAGGACTAAAATCAGCCCGTCTCCAAATTTTGCAGCCATCCATGCTTTTTCTAATAAGAACTAATTTTACAAGGTCCTTTCTGGCCAAGAAACTTTCAACCACTATAAACTAGTCAGACACAATACAAGATGATTAGACCAGAGTATATAGACTATGTAGCATAAACTGCCAGTTAAACATTATAGCGTGCTTCATTTTAATCATGTAGCTTTCATCTTTTTTGAACACCCTTTTAGCATCTCTTGAAAAAAAAGAGGCTTTGAAAAAGCTGAGCTACTGCTAAACACTATAAGCTGATCCTGCTATACTGTGCTTTGCCCCAGTGCCTCTCCACCCCCATGAAAACAAAAAAAATATCGCCTTCGATACTTTAAGGTCTAATAATTGTGGTCTTAAATGAGACAACACATCGTCTTCAGTTGAAAGGTCAATATGAATCCAGGTTCAAATGCAATCATGTACCATATTCAGATCTATCGTTACGATGATAAAGAATTTAGTATAATAATAATAAATGATAGACTAGCAGAAAACTTTATGGCATGTATTATTACGTGTTTAATTACACAGATAATTTATTTTAGGCCAAACACAATAAAGATAAAATTTTACATTACTGATGCCACAAAATATCAGTAAGCAAAATAATTTGGGGACTTCCTTGAAGATGCCTACAATAATATAGTTTATATTGTGTCTTAAAAGAAATGAGAAAGGTATATGAGCTTTAGAATATACGATTTCTCAGAAGGCCTAATGTTAACCCTAAATTTGCCTATTTCATAACCATGCTGTTTGAGAAGAATTTTAACAGGTGTCTTCTGTGACTGTATGTGAATTGGAGCCTTTTCAATTCCTTTATAGAAAACAAATGTGAATTTTTAAAAATCTTTTAAAATTAATTTTATTTGGCTTAAGATGCACAGTATTCCTCAGAATCATAAAATATTAAAGCATATATAAATACAGAATAGTATTGAAGCTTATAATGGAAGACTCAATTGATGATTTTACTAACACAGAGGAAAAACAGAAGTTCAGAGAAGTTAAGAGATTTGCCAGAAATCAAATTGCTAGCTAGCAACTAGATTCCAAGTCTTTTGACTTTCAGGCCAATGTGCCTTCTGTTCCTTCCTTGAGAAAAAAAAAAGATTTGAAAGAAAAATGTGGCATATTTGAGTGTAAGCTATAATAGGCAGTATACCAAAATATGCTTAAAAGAGTTGGTAACACCATAAAGATGTTCCCTGGTATCGATAAAGATACTTCAGGACTGGAAATCACTGGGATCTTGGCAAAGACATAAAAGGAACTCTCCACCAACCTCCCAAGCCATGAATATTTAACTGTGTATACAAAACCCAAATTCATCAAAATTCTTAAAAAGAAAGCAAAGAGAAGACAGGTCTTAGGGGAAAAAATGGTTTTTAGAATAACTACTCAGAAGGGATATTTACAACTAAGAAGCAAATACACTTAACAGATGTGATTCAAGTTTTATGTTGAAGCTACACTAAAAGTTATAAAGTTTGCTTTTTATAGGGTGTGTTCTTCAACACTGTACTAGAAGTTCTAACCAGTGCAATAAGGCAAGAAAAATACATTAAAGCCATTGAAGTTAGAGAGGAATAATTAAAACTGTATTTATTCATAGATGACATGATCCTATATGTAAAATATCCTAAAGAATCTATAAAATAATTTTAGAGGGTGCCTGGGTGGCTTAGTCGTTAAGCGTCTGCCTTCGGCTCAGGTCATGGTCCCAGGGTCCTGGGATCGAGCCCCGCATCGGGCTCCCTGCTCAGCAGGAAGCCTGCTTCTCCCTATCCCTCTGCCTCTTCTCTCTGCTTGTGCTCTTTCCCTCTCTCTCAAATAAATAAATAAAATCTTAAAAAAAAATTTTTAGAAATAATACACAAGTTAAGCAAGGTTTCAGGATAAAAGATCAATGTATAAAAATCAATGATATATTTTGATATATTAACAAACATTTTAAATTATGAAAACAATTCCATTCCCAGTAGTCATCAAAAAGAATGAAATGCTTTGTAATAAATTTAGAAAAAGAAGTACAATGCCTGTGTGTACTCTGAGAACTATAAAACACTGCTTATAGATGTTAAAGAAGACTTAAATAAATGGAGTTATATGCTATGTGCATGGGCTGGGGTATTCAATATTGTTAGGACAGCAATTATGCTCAAATTGATCTCAATGGAATTGAAAAATACAGAAGGCTTTTTCATAGAAACTAACAATGAGATCTTAAAATTTATATGAAAATTCAAATGAGCTAGAATTGCCAAAGTAATAAAAAAAAAATTGTAGGACTAATACCACTTGACATCAAAACTTAAAAGTTACAGAAATCAAGGCAATGTGGTATTGGCATAAGGATAGACACATTGATCAATGGGACAGGAGAGAGTCCAGAAAGAAACCCTTACATATGTGGTCAATTGATTTTCAACAAAAATGTCAAGACAATTCGAGAGGGAAAATACAGTCTTTTCAACAAAAATTTCTGGAACAATTGGATATGCACATGCCTAAATAAACTTAGACACTCTCAGACTATGCACAAAAATTAACTCAAAATGGATCATAGATCTAAATTTAAGAGCAAAACTATAAAATTCTAGAAAACAAAAGAGAAAGTCTTTTTCACTTCAGGTTAAACGGTAAAGATTTCTCAAATATGACACTCAAAGTATAATCTACTAAAATATGATAAAATGGACCTCATCAATATTAACAAATCTTTGTCTTGTCAAAAGACACCATTAAGAATATGGAAAGAGAAACCACAGACTGAAATCCTTGTAAATATTTGCAAATCATGAATTTGATAAAGAGCTTATGTCCTAAACATATTTAGACCTTTGATAATTCAGTAAAACAACCCAGTAAAAAACAGGCAAAATATTTAGTAAGATTTCAAAGAAGACATAAGAATGGCTAATAAGTACATGAAAGGGTCTCAACATGATCAGTCATTAAGGAAATAGCAGTAGCAGAATTCTAAGATAGCTATCAAAATTCTTGCTCCCTGGTATATATGTGCTGTACGTCCCGACCTTTGAGCCTGGGCAATACTTGTGAATATGATGGAGTTCCACTCCCATGATCAGGGTGAATAATACAGTAAAGGTGAAGGGATTTTGTAGATGTAACGAAGGTCCCCAATCAGTTGACTGTGAGTTAATTAAGAGGGAAATCTTCCTGGGTGAGCTTGATATAATCAGGTAAACCCTTCCAAAGAGGGTCCAGTCTTCTCTGAAAGAGAGATTCAAAGTGAGAGAAATTCTTCTGCTGGCCTTGAAAAGCAAATAACCATGTTGCAAACTGCTCCTGGAGTGGGCCACATGGCAAGGACCCCTTTAAAGTGGACCCTAGAAGTTTAGAGTGGTTCCCAGCTGGTAGTCAGCAAGAAAAGGGGGACTTCAGTCCTACAACTTCAAGGAACTAAATTCTCCCATCAACCAGTGAGCTTGGAAGAGGATCTCAAGCCTCACATGAGATCATGGTCCCAGCTAAGACTTTGATTTCAGCCAGCGAGACTCAACAGTGGACTCAGTTAACCTGTATTCAGACTCCTGACCCACAGATACTGTGGATTAAAATGTATGTTGTTTTAAGTTGCTAAGTGTGTGATAATCTGTTCCACAGAAACAGGAAACTAAAACAGGAATACGAATTAAAATCATGCTGAGACGCCACTACACAATCAGAAAACAAAACAAAACAAAACCTGGAACTGGTTGTAATAAAAATAAAACTGGAACTGTCCTTGGTTGCTGGTGAGAATGTAAAATAGTCCAATCCAATTACTTTGGAAAACAATTTTTGCATCTTCTTTAAAAATCAACATGCATTTACCATAACACACAGAAATTCTACCACTGTGTATCTATTGGAAAGAAGTGAGAATGTAATTCCTCATGAAGACTCGTCCATTAATGTTCATAGCAGCATTATTCAAAACAGCAAAAATTGGAAACAACCCACATGTCTATCAACTGGTGAATAAATAAATAATACATGCTATATCCATGCAATGAACTTCTCCTCAGCAATAAAAAAGAACTAACTACACATACAATTTGAAATACTCAAGAACATTATACTAAAGTAAAAGACGAGGCACAAAAGACTACATCTTGTATGATTACACTTACATGAAATCTTTAGAAAAGGTAGAAATATAGAGAAACAAAAAGTGGTTTGGTGTTTGCCTGGGTCTGGGGGTGGGAGCATGATTGACTACTGTTAAGTGGGCATGAGTTTCAGGATGATGGAAGAAGTCTTACAACTGAATTGTTGTGATGGTCACAGACCTTTAAGTTTACTAAAAATTATCCAGCTTACAGTGGGTGAATGGTATCATGTGTAAAATATACTTCAATAAGCTCTTAAAAGTTAAAAAAAAAGGGCTTTTTCATATCAATACCATTATGAGTAAAAGAGTGAAACAGTGGGGGATTTGTACTATAATGAGACAAAGTGCACTTGCCATACCTACTTTCCAAAAATTCCCAAATATTCAAATGTCAAATATTAACTCAATGATAAGTCAACTTTTCAACTCTTCCTTATTCACACTCAACATTAAAAATTGATCTTATAATCTACCTGGTTAGATTATAAAATTTTTTCCCCCATTTACATCATACTTCTGATTCAAAATTTTCAGGAGAGAATTTTGACATGTGCTCTACCTAAAAAAAGGAAGATCATAACAACAGTCAAATTAGGCTGCATCTCCGTCAAAACTCCTTTACCTAGAACTTTTCTGATTCATTTTGAATTGCTTCAGTAAATTGGACTTAAAGTCATGCAGTGTTCATAAACTGGTATTAATTAGAAGAGATGCAGATTTAAAGTTTTATGTTCTATCTAGAGTAGTAGAGTAGTATGGGTTTCTGAAATCTTGACAGATTTTCTTCTTTTAGGCAAATGAAAATCCTTTGACCTTCTAACAAAAGGAAACGACAAAATCAGAACTGTTGCCAAGAAACTGACCCAAAACATTACTCAGGAAGCAAGTCAAAAGAGAAAATAAAAGCAGCAAATTACAATGGCTGTTGTTGAACGGGGATATTTTCAATTAAAGTCACTTTTAATGAGTATGTTACTATATATATTTCCAATCAACATCTTAACTATTTGGAGGCTTTACTTAAAAATGAGATAAAACTGAATCCATTCAGCAAGATACACTCTGTCAAGGATTTTTCAATACTCTATGTAATGGACTCCCAGGAAAAAAGTCTGGGTTTGAGTCTTGGCTCTGCTGCTTAAACTTGGACAGTCTTGGGTAAGTCACAATACTGCTCTTAGCCTCAGGTCCCATATTTGTAAAATAAAATCAGCGTTAATACTTGACCTACCTACTTCATAGACTTTACATAAGGACTAAATAAAACAACATAGGTCAAAATGTTTTGTAAATTCAAGTAGTATACAACTATTTAGAAAGGGCAAAAGAAAAGTAGGAAAATGTTAACTATCTCTTTGCTAATTCCAGGGCAAATGTACAATTTCCTGTCATTGTTTCCTTATATGAAAGCTACGGTTCCTACTTTAGTGAGACCATTTCAAAAGAAAAGCTACATGACCAGTCTCAGTGCCATGGAATGCACACCAACGCTCCGTTCAGTCTCCAAGCAGGACTACAAAGGATCTGGGAGGGGCGTGACACTAAGGCTCCAGGGGACAGCCCAAGGTGTATTTCACTCCTTTGTGTCTTATCTGCTTAATAATTGCAGGAGATAGCATTCTTCTTCTTTCCTTTGTTATCTTTACAGAGAAAGTGTCCAAAGGGTAGAGAGAGCAACCAAATGCCAATGAATATATTGCTACAAACTTGGAGGTCATTAGTGAGAGAAGATTTGTTGCTGAGAAAGAAGCTACATAGTTCAGTAGGCAGTTAGACCAAACCCGTGTTTGCTTGGCACCTGGGTCCTAGTGAAACAATTCGACTGGCTTGTAAATAGGCACAATGCCATCCAGCCATATGGGTGCACATGGATGCTGCCAAGTGACCATGTAGGAGAATCAGAAGCGTTTGTTGAGGGCAGCAGTCCCAGTGTGGGACATCCAAACAGCTGTCTACCCTGAGATTCAGACGCCTGTGGTTAAGGGGACGTGACATGGTTAATCTAGGTTGGATTAAGTTTAAAACATAAAAATCAGCCTCCTTGGCCCCAAATGGTCAGTTGGGTACACGGGTGAATCATCTAACATACACTCTCCTCTCTGAGTTTGCCTTTCCTCCCTTAAAAATCATGATGTATTTCTATTTAATGGCTTTCCAAGGTGTCTAACTACATTCCATGATACTGATCAAATATTTGAAAAGAAAAATAGTCTTCATAAATCCCAGTAACCTACATTCTTAATCTGAATTTTTGAGAAATATGGCCATATTTATCTTTGTAAAGATAAGTATCATTACGGAGAGATGCTGGTAAACTTATTTTAGTCAGGAGGTCAAGCCAAGCAGCTGAACCATGCTAAGAAATTTAGTTAGAAAAAGAAAGAAAATCAGTTTGGGCATTTTCCCACTACAATAATTTTCTGTGAGTTTCAAGTTGGGAGCATCTAGCTTTAATTACTTAAAATTGGGAGGATCGGGTTGTTTCTTGAAAGATTTCTGCAGACCCATCAAAGATTTCATTTACATACACAGTGCACCAAACATAGGCTAAAATATTTTCAGGAACAAGAGCTGCAAAGATGGGAGAAGTGGTAGGATTTTTTTTCTCCTAGGTCTCTAAAAGCATCGTTGGGAAGAGCGTTTCTTTTTGAGGCAGTGGTATCACCACAGGGCAGAGAACAGACATAAATACATTGCAAAGCTACAGAACTGCTTATATTGCCCATGCATGCACGTATCTAGAGAGGATGGCTTATTCCAGATAGTATCCCTGTACCTTCCACAAAGATAGTTTATTCATCCAAAATGCAAATGAGATCAACTGTGAAAAATGCCTCTGAAGAGTCAAAAGAGATATCACGAAGTCCAATGACTTTATTCACAGAGGAGGCTTTTTGTCCTCTATCAATTTTTTTTCAGGCTTAGTTTAATATGTAATTCCAACAAACTTAGGTGTCCAAGCTAAAAGCATATCTGAAGCAGCAAATTAAAAGGGAGATCCAGAAATGCTAATGGCAGAGAAGAGTTATGGCTGACACGAAGGGGGGAATGGGGGGGGGGGGGAAGTGGGGGGATAAACAACAGGGAAAAAAAAAAATCCTCAAAATGCACTATAATCTGGGCCAATTTGGTATACAGTCAAAGCAGTTCTCATCGTGCAATGGTCCCTGAGGACATCACACCATATTATTTTCATGGTAATGAAATGCATACATAATGATGCTCCTAAGTCATAAAGAAAAGGCTCAATTATCTTCCACACAAAAAAGTCTTTCCAGAATGATTTAAATAAAAAAGAAAAAGTTTGGTGATTAAAGAACAGGCCCTCATTTATCCAAAATCATTTCCTTTAAATTCCAGATAGCTGAAGTTTTCTTGTACATGTACTATATTCATATATGTAAATTATGAACAACTTTATAGCCTTAAAAATGCCTGGATACTGATGAGATCTTACCCTGGTAAGATGATTCCTGATTTAGAAGCTTGAATTTTAAGAATTACGATGCAGCATATAAAACGTTATTATAAATTGCAACTCACTGCTATCCTTAGTACTGTACCAGTTTGAGGAATGTTTTATCTCCTTCACACTAAATCATCTAAATGTAAATAGTTTAGACTTAGGCAACTTTTGTTTCCTCTCCTCCACCTCAAGCTTTAAAATGTATGCCTTCATTAGAATGCTTTCTTTCTTCACACCAGCAAATAATTAATTATTCTTCATAAATAAGTAAAATTTCTCTTTACAGCTAGGTCATTCATTGCTCAATAGAAATATAAATTGCAAGCTTCTCTCTTTGTCCTCACAAACAAATAAATCCAAGAAAAACAGACTCTTTGAATAAACTTTTCCATAAAATTCTACTCCCTGACCCTTCAAAGTGAATGTTAAGTGACTATCAATTTATTTGTCTGCTTCAGAGAAGGCCTATAGAATATGAGATGTCTAATAACTAAAAGTGCATCTATGAAATGCAGAAAAGTAGTTCGTAGTCTTATTTTATACTTTCAGATATTTAACATACAGTGAATAGAATTATCCTTCCAAGTAATTAAATCACAAATTGAAGGAATTTTGAACCTAAATAGAGTGTGCTGAACGATAATTAGGTCATTAAAATAGCCACCACTGGGTGCATATTATATGCCTATCATTATGCCTGTTGCTTGACATTATCTTCATTTAATCCTCACAACAGCTCTGTAAAAATGACTTGCCCAGGGTCACACAGGAGGCATACTAAAATGAATCTGACGATCGTTAATTCAGAGAACACAAATGTTTTTAAGAAACAGCAAATTTAAAGGAGTGGGAGCAGAGTTAGCATATCCATGCCATGAGTTTGTATTTATTCAATTAAACATTTACATTGCCTAATACGTTCCAAAGTAGCTACGAGGAGCGAGAAAAGATTGCTCACTGTCATCTAACAGTAACACAAACTAATGTAAAGCTTATTGTGTTCCAGTCATCCTTTTAAGTGTTTCTCTCTCTCACTCACACACACAAATACATACAAACACACACACATGCTTGCACACATTGCCTCATACTAATCTTCAAAACAAGCTTAGGCAGAAGGTTTACTAATATTATTCCCTGTTTAGAACTGTCCAATGGCTTCCCAGAATACTTAGATTAGACCCCATCTCCCATCACGTCCTAGAAGGTCTGCATGACCATGCCCCTGCCTGCCTGAAACTCCCGTCCCACTTCCTACACCCAAGCTCCACTGGTTTTCTGTTTTCAAAAGTCTGTTCCTGTAAGATGCCAAGTTAGTTCCCACCTGAGTTTTGTGTTTGTTGCTTCCTCGGGACTGTTTTGTCTACAGACTTGATGTGGCTGGCTGCTTCCGGTCACCCAGGTCTCAACCCAAATATCAACCTCGGGAGGCCTTCCTTGCACACCCCTTCAAAAGTGGCATACCTGCCCTACCAGGTTACCTCTATCACATCATCCTGCTTCATTTCTTCCTGGTACTTACCACTATCCTAAGTCGTGCTGTTAGTGTATTTGCTTGTTGACTGCCTTCTCCCTTTACCCCACTCCAGAATAAACAAGTGAACAAGTCCTGTCACAGAGCACATGCTCAGCAGTATCTGTGGCATGTGTCCAGTTCTTAAGGCAAATGGCAAACATCATGCGTGAGTTACCAGCTTAGGGAGTTCTGAAGGCACCCTTTGAGAGATAAGGAGTATTTAAATAGACAACAATAAAATCAGTGCCAAAAAGACAGTGGAAAAAATCCTTACATGCTTGGGAACTAAATAACATATTACTAAAAGAAAAAATCTGAGTTAATAATCAGAAAAGATATTTTTAAAGCTTTTGAGTGGAATAATGTTGAAAACACTCATGTCAAAATTTGAGGGACACAGCTAAAGCAGTACTTTGAGGGAAACATATACCTTTAAATGCAGATTTCAGGAAGCTCAAAAGGTAAAAATAAGAAAAAAGCTTAGGAAACCCAAAGCAACAAAGAAGGAGGAAAGTAAAGTTACCTTTATTTTAGAAGCATAAATGAATAAAGAATAGAACAGGGAAGACTAATAAATGAAAATGTATTTTTAAATACATTTTAAAATACATGTATTTTAAAGAATAAGATGGACAAACAAGAATGTGCAGCTACGTATACATAACCTCTTTAAGAAAATGTAGAAATAAAGAGAAAAGATACATATCACCCAAAATATGCCCAGCAATAGTGACAGTCATACAAGAAGATTTAAAAATGAGAAGAACCTTGCCCAGTTTTTCCCCAAACTTTTCTCATCATGATGTGACCGTTCAACATCACCATGAAAAATGAGGGTATTTCTTTCCATGAAATTTAAAGTTAACTTTTTATGTCCCATCGAACTTTTTTAAGTAAATGTTTCATGATGACTAAACTATATAAAATAATATCTACCATGATCTTTTGAAATCATGGTAGATATTTTGAAAGCACAAAATAACCATGAACAAACTAGAAACCTACTAAAATCCCAGAGATGGTTTTATCCAGTGGTTAGAGACACAAGACCAAAATAACGCAGAAAAAAAGAAAACCAAGTACTAGTGAAGTCATAATTACACCAACAAAACACTGGGTGGTCTCCTTTTGAAATGCACCAATTATTTTGCCTTTCTCTCCCACTATTCCTCTTTAGGCATGCTCCAGTCCAGCCGATGTTGGTAACTTGCTGTCTCCTTAATACACATGGTGTTTTGATGCTTCCATTTCTTTACCCCACCTGGTTTTTTTCTGCCTCTGTTACCACCCACCTCATCTCTACTTATTTAAATTTTACCCTATCAAAACACTTCTCCTTTCCTCCTTAGAAATGACGTGTCTCGTTCGTGGACTCAGCCTGCTTGTGCCTCTGTTGTGGCATTTATGATATGATAGCGTATCTTTCCTTGCATGATTGTTTTCCGCATACTATATACCTTCAGCAGAGGAACCAGCCACTGCATGTGTCCCTTTGTTTTCTCCACAGCATCTAACCCAGCATCAGGCTTTGTATCAAGCCAGGAGTTTAAGTAACATAACCTCTGAGCCTCATATATAATGGGGGCAGGTGCTAAGAACAATTGGAACTCCTGGTGTTATTTTGAGAATTAAATGACATCATGTACGTACAACTCTTTACACAGCATCTAGTGTTATAGTAAGCTCTCAATATGACATGGATTCAAGAAATGATGAATGAAATAATATCCTAACCTTGGATAAGGAAAGGTACAGAAGGCTTTCAAATATTTTGATAATTAAATATGCAAAAATTGGCCATTAAACAAGCTATATCCATATTAACATTTTGTCAAATTGCAACAATCCTAAAGTGCCATCAATTTTTAAATATGTCATCAATTTACTTTCTACTCTCCTGGAAAAAAAAAAAAAACCATCATACTAAATATATACATCAGTTACAAGACTCGTTTTCAATTTCAGAGACATTTCAAATCACGGAAATGCAGCAATTTTCATGCCGAGTTCCTCCCTTGTTCTGTAACACTCATCAGTCCTTTGCACACGCATCCCATCATTCTGGGGAGAACAGGCAGCATCCACTACCACCTTGACATACACACCCACAACTCCCATTTCTTTACAGGCTCAGCTCCTCTGTAAAGCTCTGGGCCCTGCCATCTGTCCTCAACGACTGGACTGAAAAGGAACTCTCCATGGTGGTACCAGAGAACATGCTTTCCATTATCCACTGAGCAACCCTCCTCTTCCTTGTCTTCTTCAGTTCTGTGGCTTTGGAAAGTTTTGAACACTCCTTTCTAAATTACGCTGTTACTGTGTCATTACTTATGTTAACAGCTTAAATTTTCATATAGTGTTTTAGAATTTGTAAAATGTTTTCACATATAATAATCCACTTAATTTTTACACACACACACACACAAACCCTCATGAGGTGAAAACAGGCATATATTTATTCCCGTTTCTCAATGAAAAGATGGAAACAAAGAAAAGATTTCCTGATTTGCCAAATTGGATAGAGTTAAGGTATAAAGACACCCAGGTATTCTGAGTCCACATACAGTACTTTCTGTTTTCAAGTTCAGGTCCACCCCTGAACTTGACACCTCAGATTCTCTCCCCTATTCTCTTCTGCATTTATGGTTTCCTTTGCTGACTTCTACTTCCCTCCTGAGCCCTCATTGTTATGCTCATAACATTTTGCCTCCCTGCCTTTTCCCCTTGCAGTCTTCATAGTTTCCAGCTTCAAACAGAACCTCTACATAGAAAAGCCCTGATCTCTAGCTGGCATGACAGTCCCTCAATTCCCACTCTATCTGGAGATTGCCATTCGTGCATCCTGTCATCACATTAAATTAATGAAATGTACTCATTCATCAAAACAAAAGCAAATTCTAGAAAAACAGAGCAAAGACCATCTTATTTTCTAACCACAGTAAAAAAACAGAACAGAAGGCCTCATTCTGTTCTTGATTGTCCTGAATATCTAAGGAAACTCCTCTCTCTTCTTGATCAAAGACTTAATGGACACCAATAAAACTACCTTGTGAGGTGGGAGTCTGTAATAAAAAAATAACTTTAAAATATTTGAAAAGGGTAATCTTTTGCCATCAAATTAGTTCCTCATACCCTTTTAGCTGATCTGATGTACACACCTTATCTAGCCACTCTCCAAATACCAATATATAGTCAAAGGAGACAGACAAAATATATTTCTTTAAAGATTTATTTATTTATTTGAGAGAGAGAGAGACAGAGACAGAGAGACAGAGAGAGAGCATGAGCAGGGGGAGTTGCCGAAGGATATATAGAGAAAATCCACAACCAGACTCCCCACTGAGTGTAGAGTCCAACGAGGGGGCTCGATCCCAGGACCCTGAGATCATGACCTGAGCTGAAACCAAGAGTCGGCAGCTTAACCACCTGAGACTTCCAGGTGCCCCAGCAGGCAAAATATTTAATCACAGATGTTGACTGCACACACTAGGTCTGGCCATTCAGAGAGTATCACGTAAATACCATCCCTTTCTAAGCAAACATAACCAACTCAATACCAAGCCCCAAAGACATTGAACTTCAGAACTAAGCAAACAATAACAGTGTGAAGGGTTACAACCATGGCTCTGAGAATCATGGAAACTTGACATTTTACAATTTTTTCAAGACTTCTGTGACAGGAATCTGTATTGTTCAAAACCATTATTCGAAATATGATGGTAGCTAACACACACACACAAATACTCAGAACTTCTCAAAACTCTGGCAAGCATCAAGGAAGGATACCTAAAAAAGCCACATACATTACCACATGAAACTTATAATTGGCATTATTTAGCTGTAGTTCAACACTGTGTTGCAGCTATAATTAAATTACTAGCACAAGTAAGGAAATAAGAAACTCTATCATTTCATTAAGGTCTCCATCTCTATGAAATCTTATAGCCTAAGACAAATTCTTAATGACAATACAATCCCTGTAGATAATCAGAAGATTTTCACAGTAATAAAACAGGTTGGCTTGCAAAATGTCCCATGTTTGGTTCATCATATGATACTATTTAGGGTACATAATCTTGAAAGGGCAATCCGATAATCACACTAGAAGCAATTTCGTACGATACTAGTGCTGAAAAGTCAATTTAACTTTCCAGCTTTCTAAGACTTTGTTATTGCTATTGTTAATTATTTCTCATTTAATGGGAAATTGGCAACAAGGTCCCCGACTGTCATTTTAAATCTGCAGTAATATCATGTGAAGCTTTTCGTCCTTATTCCCAAGTCCTGGATGATCAGAGTTAAATGGCAGATCCGGCGTTACAAAAGCTCAGGGGCAGGCACTGTTACACAAATCGCCAATTCAATTAACAGTGTGCAAATGCTCCACTGGCAGACTGCAGGAAGGACAGCCATTTTGGCAAGTGTCACTCCTAATTTATCAAACTGTCAAACCTTCCACTCAGGTGCCTGCGGTCACTGTCTGCTTCTTAATGCTATGTTGTAAAAGCTGCAGGAACCATTCTTGTAGCTTGACAAGGCACAATACTCAAAACTGATTTTAAAATCAAATGTACAGTTGTCTTAATTATTCTCAGTATAAATGATGTTTTAATTACAAAAACAGAGTGGGAATATTAAATCAGGATTGAATACTAGGTTTACATAGAAAGAAGAGAACTTGTTACCTGCCTGCCTTGAGAAGGAGCAGAGGCAGAATAATTTAGACTAGAATCATTTATTAAGCCACAACATTCTTTAATTTTCCTAAATAACTACCTAAGCCTTTTGTCCCCCCAAAATTTATATGGTAGTAATTCTTAATGCGAATTGAGTGGTCAACTTTTCTCCCCCTTGTTGTTCCTATGCTTTCGAAATGATAGTGAGGAGGGATACAGCCAGTGACGCTTGCAATCCTAAGAGCCCTCTCCCCTCACTCCCTTTCCCCTGATTCTAAGTGACCACATTTACACAAGTCCTCATATATCGATGCCCTGTTGAAACTCGCCAAGGAGCAAAACATACCAAAGCACTACCATCTTCCATGCATTCGTCAGTTTAACAACTATTTACTGAACAAGGCATTATGCTCAGTGCTTCAGAGTCAAGAGGTGAAAACTTGTTTGGGGTTGATCTGAGTCTTTCAGCAAAAATTTCCCTCTGCTACTTATTTGATATTCTTTATATTCAACAGCTGACCACTTTTCTCGGAGTATTAAGATGCCCAACATGGAGGAAAGGGATTATTTTCATTACAAACTTACTGGTTTCTTCTTTTCTCCACAAACATTAATGAATACTCTGCAAAACGGAGGGGCGAGGCACCAAGGGTGTGGATGGAATAGGTAGATAAATCAGACACTAGTTCATAGGTCATCAGTCTGTTTAAAAAGACAGATCCAGGGGAGACCTTTGGGTGAACAGCCTTGGAGAGCCTGCTGCATTATGAAAGCAGTCCATCAACAAGTCATTATTAAGCAGCTCTGTGCGCCAGGTGCTATTATAAGCCAGGCAAACAGAGATGATTCAGACATGGCCCTTGTCTTTGAGGAGCTAAGTTTTAGTAAAGAGAAGTGATCGCAGTGTCTAAAACAAAGTGAGCAACACTCTGATTTGTAGACAGAACTTCTAGTTCAGGTGAAGTCAGAAAAATCTTCTATGATTTTTATCAAATGGGTCATATATATAAATAGGTAGTAAGTACCTTTATGCCCATGGTCAGAACAGAATGCTGTCTCAGGGGCAGGATGTCTTACCCAAAAATATCTCCTGGACAATGTGAAATTTTACCACTACCAAGTCATTCCAGTTTCAGGTTTTCAGTTTCACGCACCATAGTTTTACCTCTCAAGTATTAATAGCTCATAGGAACTTTCAGTTTGGGATTAGGTAAACATAGGCAGAGAGCATAGGCCTATGGGAATAGGAATAAAAAGGTTAAATGTTTAGCAAAAGGGCAAAGAGAGCCTCAATGACAAACAGCCTTCTTTAAAATTTTGTTTAAAAAACTTTACCTTTATATACATATATGTATGTAGTATACACATACACAGTTCTATAATACTATAAAATACAGTACACAATGCAAAACTTTTGCCTTTATATACATACATACATATATGTATGTATATAGCATACACACACAGTTATACAATACACTTAACAGGGACATAATTGCTCCTTGAGAATGCAAAAGGCAGATCTGAATATCAAGCAAATAATTTGGCAGTCAATTTATAGGCTACAAAATAAAGCCATCCATTATGGTTCCATTACCATGACCGCATCAACTTGGGTAGATGCATTTAATCAGAGGGCAACCATGGAGCCAATGGGAGCCAGAGACATTTCAGAGCATCAAACCCCACTGGCGTTGCAGTTCATCAAAAGCCATCTTGATATTATCACTACCAGTAATTTTCATCATTCTTGGTCACTTAATCAATACACCTTTTTCCAAGTGTCTACCGTGTCCGTGGCACCCTACTGGGGAGCCACTATGCGAGCATGAAGTCCTTGTGCTGAGAGGTCTTGTATTTTCCACATTTCAGCAAAGCAGCCCCATCTCTGGCAAGACCAGGCTTCTTTCTCTCTCACAAAACCTAACTGGTTCATTCTCCACTCTCACAGGTTTATCAGCCACCTCTCAGCTGTCTAAATCCTGTTTTTCAAGGCACATAATATAATCTTTGGTTGTGAGACTAGTAACCATGCCAGGTTTGGCTTGAGTCTTGGGACACTTCAGTTATCGGATAGTACTATCTATATACTGACTAATGTATAACATATCCACCTAAAGAAATAATAAATAATAGTAATAGGGATTAATATGGGGGACTTACAATCAATGAGCACCTACTTTGTGCTTGGCTGCCTTTTATGAGTTTTACACACGGGGGTGGCCTGGGTGGCTCAGTCAGTTGGGCATCCGGCTCTTGATTTTTGGCTCAGTTCATGATTTTGGGGTCGTGATAGCGAGCCCCCTGTCAGGCTCTGTGCTCAGCAGGGAGTGCGCTTGAAGATTCTCTCTCTCTCTCTCCCTCTGCCCCTCCCCGACAGTGTTCACACTCGCTCTCTCTCGAATAAATAAATCTTAAAAAAAAGTTTTACATGTATTAATTCATCACCATACACATAGATGTTGGGACAATCATCTCCATTTGACAGTTGAGAAACTGAGGCAGAAAACTGCCAAATCATCTGTTCAAGGTCACCCAGCTAGGAACTAATGAAGCTAAGAGTCAGACCCAGGCAATTTGGCTTCAAAACCCATACTCTCTTTCCGCTGTGTTATTATACCTATGGACATAAATTATATTAACCCTCAAATTTCCCCAAGGAGAGTGTGAGGACTACATTGTTCTACTCTTATTCACGAGACCGAAGAATCTGAATAAAGGTATGCCTCATCCAGGTTGCCTCAGGAGTTAAGTGAAAAAGCCAACAAGCTCAGAACACTCTATTTCCCATTATTTCCCAGCCCACACCACCTCTCAAGGATAAATTCCATCCCGTTTTGAATCCCATCCTATTGGTCAACTCTAGAGTATCTGCCAATCTCCACAATCTCGCCTTGAAGTTATTTTGAACTAATTAAGCAGGATGGACTCTAATCATTGGTTGATATTCCTTGCTATCTATTATTTACTTTTATTCCCCCATGAAGCCTGATGTCTAGTAGGAAGTCTTTTATACTAAAATTTAATTACCTCTTCCACCCTAGGGGAGGTGTGCAAAACCCTGATAACAAAATAAATACACGAAGGTTAAAGAAACTCATCTTAGTGTGGTGCTTCACATCACTCTGAGAGGGGACGTTCTCTGCAGTTTGCAGGGACCAGGAAAACATTCGGCATGGAAGCACCAGCTAGAGAAGCTAGAGGACGTTCTGGCCCTTCTTGATTCAATCCTCCACACTGTGGTCTCCTTCTCTTACTGGAAGTTTATATACCTGACCATCTATCTCACCAGTGATCAACCAGTTAACAAAATGCTAGTCAATCAACAAAGAACATGCTTTGTTTTCCAGAAAGAAATGAGATTAGTTTCCCCCATTACAGATGGAAATCAGTCTCACTAGATTACATCTGCCTCATGCATGTATTCAACGTGTATTCTATGTGTTTCCCCCTGCCATGAGAAGTACCTTGGGTGACCCAGATGTAGACCTCACAGTTTCTGTTCTCACCTAGCTTGCCATTTATCTGGGGAGTCAAATCCTACCTGTGTCCACATTCTCCTTTTTGACTCCAACGGCGTCTTCCCTGAGGAGATGATTATTACTCGAACTAGCAATGACTGCCCAGTTAGTCTGTACTTGTCACTTTGATACCATGTTACCAAAGCAGTCTTCCTAACAACAACCCTGACCCCTATCCCAGGGGAAAATCTTCTAAGTGTCCTCACTGCTCACTGAACTGTCCATTTCCAGGCAGCCATTCCAAGTCAGAATTCCCAGGTGTATGTCTCACTCTTCCCGTACCACGCTCCAGCCACACTGGACAGTGTCTGACCTAAGCACACAGGGGCCTTTTTTCTCCCCCCACCGGTGCTGTTCACTGTTCCCTTTCCTAAAGTGCTCTTCTGCCCCCTCAACATTCTACCCTTCTTTTAATGGCTGCTCCAACCCCACCTCCTCTGCAAAGTCCTTCTTGATTGACAAGTCAAAGTTGGAAGAAATCTCTTTTCCTTAAACTCCATCACACTCTAGCTATACCTCGCATGAGCCACCGGTCATATTCTGGTTTTGATTCATTGTCAGGAAATATTTACTGAGTGCCTACGATGAGCTATGCACTGGTGATACAAAAATGAAAAATAAAACATTCACAAAAAGTTCCTAATTTATTAGGAGAAGCAGACATATAAAACTAACAAGTCAATGTGCCAAAATGCTCTGTGTGGGGTTTCTCAACCTCGGCACTATGGACATTTTGGGCTAGATAATTCTTTGTTGTGTGTGTGGGAGCCTGGGGGTAATGGGGATCCTGTGTATCACAGGATGTTTAGCAGCATCCCCGACCTCTACCCATTAGCTAGCTGGGAAACCCAAAGTGTCTACAAACATTGCTCTATGTCTCTTGGGGGTCAAAGTGCTTCTAGCTGAAAACAACTGTATTATGGGGTTTCACAAGTGTGCTGCAGATGCACAGGAAGGCAGGCCTGGGAGAGGTATGCTTCACCCGGAGAGCTGAACACCATCTGAGCATGAGGGTTGTGTGGGGCATACACAGGCCTTAGTCAAGGCACGTTAATGAGACACTGAATGACATTCCTGGGGATCTCAGAGTGCAGGCTGCATATTAATGGTACAGAAGGGAAAAGAGGCAGGGCTTCATCTTAGAACGCATTCACTCTGGGGGCACCTAGGTGGCTCAGTCAGTTAAGAATCTGCCTTCGGCTCAGGTCATGATCCTGGGATCGAGCCCCGCATCGGGCTCCCTGCTCAGCCAGGAGCCTGCTTCTCCCTCTCCCACTCCCCCTGCTTGTGTTCCCTCTCTCGCTGTCTCGCTCTCTCTGTCAAATAAATTATTAAAATCTTTAAAAAAAAAAAAAAAGAATACATTCACTCTGTACTATCCCTGATCACTATGGTTGTACCACTCGAAAGGATCTTAGAAATTGATGAGGTTTAGTTTCTTTTTATTTTCCATGTGAAGCACCAAGAGGGAAGGAAGAGGCAGACTCAGGGTTGAATTTCCCCACTTTGTACACTTTGGGTCAGCAGGTTCTTAACCCCATGGAACCTCAGCGTGTGACAATACCGCCTTCCTTTTAAGGCTACATCATATCCCTTGTGTGTATTTCCAGCATTTTGCTTCTCCATTCATCCGTCCATGGACACTTGGGTTGCTTTCACCTTTTGGCTATTGTGAATAATGCTCCTGTGAACACGGGTGTACAAATATCTCTTTTGAGACCCTGTTTTCAACTCTTTCGGTTATATTCTCAAAATGGAATTGCTGGATCACATGCTAAGACATCTTACTCCTCAATACTTCAATATGTGTGACTCAAGAATGAGGTTATTCTGTTGTGTAAGTTTTTTCTTTTATTGGTTAAAAGTTCAAATTATAGTAGCTATTAGCTGGCACACTGAATACGCATTCTAGCCCTTCCATTTACTGGTGATATGACTTTAAACAAGCTGCGTAGCCTTGTTAAGCCATGGTTGGTCCCTTCATCTATGAAGTGGGAGAGTAAGAACACCTAGCTTACAGAGACAGTAACACTTTACGAAAGTAGCGCAGCAGAAACCCTCAGCATAGGGCCTAAGAGAGGGTGTAGGTTCTCAGAACACAGAGGCTGCTGTGATGGACTATTTCTGCCACAGGGCAAACTGGTGTTGTTTTATCATTATAGCACCAAATAGGCATTTGCTATGCCCTTCACTCATCATTTTCAGATATTCTTAAAAGGGAAGGCTAGGGTCTTCGGTATCATGTTTTCTTTTTCAATGTAACCTTGTTGTGCTTAAATCCTCCGGCAAGATTAGCATCCTCTTTCTCCCACCCCCTACTCCTCGACAGAAGCTGAAATCCACTCAAACTTGAAGGAGGATGCTTTTACAGAATTTAGAAGGAACTTTAGATGTGATCTGATCGAACTTCTTTGTCCACTTATTTCCCAGATTTGCTCGAATAACCACATCACAGCTCAGTCCCTTCCCATTCTGAGGTCTTGGTATGACGGCTCTTCCTCAGACTAAGTCAATACCTCCCCTCCTGGCTCACTCCTGTGGGGACGGAGGAGGGGACTCCGGTTTTAGATTAGAGAGCAAGCAATTGACCTCTAACATCCCTTCCCGCTCTCAGAGTACACGACATGCTTTCTTTCTGCTCAAGCATGCACAAGAGAGCCTGCAACTTTTTTCTAGTGATAGTTCAAGATTAGATGTGTCTCTCTTCATGACATTTAACAGCCCAGATGAGAAACAATGCAACAAGGGCTCGTCTGATACGAAATGGATTGAATTTATTTTATTAGTTAACACTGAGGCTATATAGTTGTGCAAAATAAGAGAGATTCCCATTTCCAAATGGGAAATGCTTTGGAACTTATAAGTAGTATCTCAAGAGTTGTCATACGAATTCATGATTCTGCAGGATGCCACAAAAGGAACCCCAGCCCTCATGTGATTGACTTTGCACAATCAAACCTGGGTAACACTAGAAATAGAAATCCATCTACTGTTGATCGATACATTTTCCACTTGCAAGGTGATATATATTTTAGAATAGAACTCAACACATACACCCGTGCATGAAAAAAAAAAAATCTATCGACTTCATTCTTTTCAAACTCGTTATGCAAACTTTGAATTGCTGAGCTAAGATGGGAGGCACAATTTTGCAATTAAGGTAACATATATTAACAGAAATGCTCAATGAGCTCCTTTCTTGTAGATGATTCTGGGAATCACTAATTCTACTTAAAAGACGAGAAAAATTTAAGCTTTAATGTATAAAAGATCATTTCTCACATGAATGTCTTCTTTAAAACTGCAAAAGGAAGTGACAATTTTAACTTTTCCAGGATACCAGCGATCCACATTGAGGTTATCAAGTGAATAAACCAGCCACTGTCAGCAACTGGGATCTTCAGCCAGCTCTGTCCAGCACCAAAACAATTCTAGATCGTAACTGGGGATCTTGAGGCTGATAAATCCTACGCACGCCTTTCATTTCCAGAATTCTCAGCAAGATTCAAAGTGCAAGTCTCTCTGGTCACTCTTACTCTCCCCACCCCACCCCTTCCCCCACCTCACCTCCATGGCTTTTCCCACTAGCCTGTCTCCTTCTAGCATCCATCTACTATATGCGAACTCCTTTCATCCTCAAACTTCTCTTAGAATATATATCTTACTACTTGCTTTAACTGAAGCCTGGCTTTCCCCAGGCCCCCCCTCCAAAACTCTGCTTTTCTTCAAACCCTTGTAAAAGGAAGCTACCTATCTCTCTTGCTACTACCCTCCCAACACCAACAACACACACACACACATACACACAAGAGCTCATGTGCACACCTGCTTAGGAATAAATGTAGCTTAGCATCCTACTACTGTCAGACCATAATTCCTCTGTTCTCATGCAAAAATTCCTCACTTAAAGCATACAAGCCTAATTTTATTTTTACTGCCTCACCTACTTACCATCTAACATTCCCACCACTTGTTAAGGACTCCATCCTCAACTTTGGTACACAGACCATGGAATCAAGAATCTACATAATGCTCAGTAGTAAAAAACTAGTTCATATCAACTACTAGAATAAAATTATAACTAGTAAACAAAGATTTTTCATGCATATTTTCATATTTTTCTTAAACTGACTTAATTCTCATAAATTCCAGGTGGGTTATGTTTCTTGGCTCCTTCAGACAAGTCCCCAATATGCCTTTTTTTTTTTTTAAAGATTTTATTTATTTATTTGACAGAGAGAGACACAGCGAGAGAGGGAACACAAGCAGGGGGAGTGGGAGAGGGAGAAGCAGGCTTCCCGCTGAGCAGGGAGCCCGATGCGGGGCTTGATCCCAGGACCCTGGGATCATGACCTGAGCCGAAGGCAGACGCTTAATGACTGAGCCACCCAGGCACCCTACCAATATGTCTTTTTATAGCTTTCCTGTTCCCTTGCTATCTGCCAATAATTCCAATTATTTCCTCCATGAAGTACCCCAACATTAACCTACTTTGCACTCTCATCTCTTCCTCTCCATATCCCTTTAGTATCTACATATAGTTTTTTGTCATATTGTCTTGCCATTTTCACACTGTGACCTTGTTATTTAGCTCTTTCACGGAGTCTTGTTCTCTGCTAGCAGGTTATTAACTTGATGAAGGCATGGATTAGTGGTTTCTATTTTTCATTAGTCTTTAGCAAATATTTACCAACAGAAGCCATACAATTAAAATTAATGCATTGAGATATTAGTTTTTGTTTTTGTTTTAAGAAGGCTTCCTTTTGCCAAAAATTTTTGAGTTTGGGAGCAAACCAGGACAAATTTTGCTAAAGGTTAAACAGTAAAGTTTCCTTGCCATTTAAATTGTGTTAGCACTGGAGGTCCAGGTACTACCAGAATCCATTCAATAGGTTTTGCATCCTGCTGGAGACTTAACTATTCATTATGAATATAGATAATTTTCTATATGGAGATGATATTCTATCACCCAATCAGAATATGTTTTGTACATGCATTCAGAAGCCAGGAAGAAGGACTAATTTTAAATAAAAACCACCACCGCTACCACATATGGATTCTTACTATGTGTTAGATACTTCATATATCTTATCTCTGACTCATCATTTCATAGAGGAGATGATTAAAGTCAAAGGATTCAGGTAAGTTGCTCAAGATCATATACTGAGTAAAAATAAATGGGAGCTAATATTTTAACTCTGTTCTGTGTGATTCAAAAACCTTGTTATTTCCACTCTGCAAAAATAACAGTTAACAATGAACAAATTTTGGAAATCTGTTATTTAAAACAAGTTTTTATACCAATATGGATATACTGTTTACCTGATTTTCACTGAGTTTACATTCCATGTTTGGATATATTATTTGAATTTACCTAAGATTTTATCTATTGTCACCTAGGAATCTATAGTCAGACACTTATTTATAAAGTGGCTTACTAGGTTCAGTCAAATAATGCCATATGTAATATTGTGAAACCCAACGGAAACAAACAAAAAAAAAAAGCAGGCAACAGTCAAATAACATAAATCAACAAGAAAAATGCAGTACTTCAGGCTATATGTATTGGAAACACTGCCTCTGTTGAGTACAGTTCAACAAATTATGGGTAATGTTTGAAAGGTAAAAGAGAAACAATGCTGCAAAAAAAAAAAAATTGCAAATATGACCTAAAGGAACACTTACATAGAAGCCTCATATCACAATTATAGAGACTCCGATTTCCCAAACCAAAAGAGGGCATGACCCTCTGGTGTGATACCTTTGTAACCATGTAGTATTCAAGGAATAATCCCCAAAGGGTAACATGGTGAAGTGATTCAAGTGGCAAGCTCTGATAACTTAAAGCAAGTAGAGACAGGGATCACAGCGAGTAATTAACATTGGCCCCTGAGCTGCAAATACCCACTGACATCACAGCAACTGATGGCATGCATATAGGCTGAATTTTTGTTGTAACATTGTTGTCATTTCATATCCACAGGACCTTAAAGATGAGAGCACCTTATAGCAAGGACTTCTGTACTTCAGTAACTAAGGCTGCCTGGACGAGGAGCGGGACAGACATTTCATTTACAAATTCCACCACTGGGAATTGTGCTACAGTGAGGTGCGCTGGTAGATGGTATCTAAATACTTACTCTGGTTTTGCTCTTAGAGGATCGATTTAGATGGCACTGTGATTCAATAAACCACTGGGATACAGCATTAACTCTCAGTGTGTTAGAACTTGAATATCCATTCATATTACAATCAGGGGATTCAAATGATAGATTGTTTCTGGATCAGAGTTTCTCCAGTCAAGAATATTTTTATCTGATGAGAATGACTATTTTGACTTTGAGATATAAAACCCATAGAGATACTAATTCAAATACATTTAATCTGATCTCCATGCATTCCGACACTTCACTGCTACATCCTAGCTATTCTTTATAGGAAAAAACTTATTGTACTGCCAAAAATACCCCCTGCCATCTCAAATGACAAGAGCATTCATGCATTTTCATGAGCTCATTTCAGGACAGGAAACCAAGTTCCACAATTCCCAATAAACACATTAAGATACTAAAATGTTCTAAACGGATGCTGTAATTAAAGGACCAACCAACACAATCCTATATATAATGACCAGTAATAGGAAATAATAAACTCAAATGTCTAGGAGTTAATGAAATTGTGAATGGATTCTCCTATCCCCCAAAAGTTGTGTGTATATGTATCTAAGGTTTTTGTTTCCCATGTGATTGGGTTTCACTTGTCCTCACCACATCTAACAAACATACTAATTACCCCACATACATTTGAGTACAGAGTTTGACTTCAAAGACTGGAGGAATGAGTAACCACAGCGTAAGGAAAATGTACTTGTCAACCTGCTTCATAATGTGTAATTCTTATCAAAAATAATACTGAAGACATGGTCAGGTAATCTAAAAGTACAAATGACATTTCTACGGTCAAGATCTTTAAGCAGTAAAAATGCCAACTCCACGTTGCAATTTTTTTAATCCCAGTAGTAACTGGAATATAGCAATTTAGAAAAAACAAAATTTATTACTTGGTTTTCATAAGCCCACAGGTGTTATTATCTAGCTGAATATTTCACACACACACACACACACACACACACAATTGGGATTTTTATCAACCAAGCTGTAAGGAAGTGTGAAGAAAACTGCAAGTTTCATTACTAATGAAACCTGGGGAAGAGCATCTAGAAACCCATCTATGGACATCTAGAGATAACTAAGAAAAAGGACCAAGGCTAAACAAAACACAAACGGGGAATAAAAATATTTGCCAATATTAATAATAAATAATAACTAGAGCATTTTTCTTAAGACTGTTCTGTTCTGAAAAGGCCTTTGGCTGATTTCTTAATAGCTCAATATTCACCCATAATATTATCCACGTTAAAATGCGACCACAGTTCTGACTGCTGTATTTCCACACACCGAATGCGTTAGCGGTGCTCTAAGGCGGTATCCCCCTTCTACACCATTCAAAATGAAGTCTCTGGAACATAACCTTCCTTATGTTATAGCCCAACCAAATGATGCAATCTTCCCCAAGACACATCATGCCCTTTTACCCCTCGGAGATTTCGGGTGTATACCCTTCTTTTACTGTCTCCCTGATGAACTCCTATTCATCCTCCAGGATCCATCTCAGATGTTACCTTGTTTGTGAAGTCTTCCCTGTCTCTCCCAGGCCAAGTCCCAGCCTTAGCACTTACACCCATGGGTAATAATAATCATTTGTGTGTTTCTACCACCAGGCTCAATTCCTGGAAAGCAGATATTGATTTTCATGCTTTTTAATGTCCAAATCCGATATGGCTCCATAATAATTACACCATAAGAGTTAGATGGATGAGAGTGATGCACACATGCATGAATAAAAAGGCCTCTGTATTTCAGTCCACATTCCGGTATTTTGACTTTGATGCTATAATAAGATTTGGTGCTGAATTATCTATCAGCTGTATGAACTGAATCAGATGATACAAACCTGGTAGTATTAAAAAGATCTACTGCTTCATGGCATCTATGCCTCCAATGTGAAGTTGTAGGCACTGTAGGTTCAGGGTTGCACCTGGTGTGTACCTAGTACTGGTGCTTTACAAAGAGAAATCATCCTTATGACCAGTCATATACCAGATTGAGCTTACACATAAAATGTATTCTTTTAATACTTTATAAAAAATTTTATTTGAGAGAGAGAGAGCACAAGTGGAGAGAGGAGCAGAAGGGGAGGGAGAGAGACAAGCAGACTCTGCACTGAGTATGGAGCCTGACATGGGGCTGGATCCCAGGACCCTGAGATCATGACCTGAGCCAAAAATAAGTCAGATGCTTAACTGACTGAGCCACCCAGGTGCCCCCATAAAATGTATTCTTTTGTAAACAAAGCTTATGAACAAAAAAAACCCATAATCAACAAATGGAGACATGCATGTTTACTGCACTATTCATATGATTTTCAGTATGTACATGATTTGTATTTGTATTTCTGATTTCTTTTTCTATCATTATTTCAAAATACCAAGAGCATCTTGCCAAAGGATAGCTGAAATAGGACAACAAAATCCAAAGAATACACTCAAATGCATTAAGAGAACTCAACAAAAATATCCTGAGACATCCCTTACAGCTCAATAAATTCATCTGTCTCTTGTAGGAAAGAAAGTGAGTGCATCTCAGAGATCCTAAGTCAGTTTTGTGTTAGCATTCTGCAGAATCATATGCTAGACGGTGCAAACCTAAATCACCTAGCCCTCATCATCGAGTTCAAAATGTGATCTAATTGATTTGCAGACTAGAATTTAATGAAAAAGGCAAAGTGCATAGCGATCCTAAGGACAAAAGCAAAGGTCCATAAGAAAGTAGGGAGAGATAGCTATTCACTCTTATACCCTGGTGGCTCTCTTTGAAGCATTTCTTTGTAGACTGTACATTTCATTCTACTGAATTTCAGTCAACTCCATGGTAGACAACACCATCCGTCTTATTTCATCTTTTTAACAAGGACTTGATGAGGTGACACAGGACTGATTCTTAAAAACACATTACCTGCTATGTGAGGCATTGTGTGACAGGAAGAACTATCTTAGTGACAGGCACCTGACAGCAGATTTGTTGATTTCATGGTCACTTCATTTAAAGTAACAACAGGGTGAAATATGCCATCTGATAATCTGTTTGAATGTTGACTGTGAAAAGCACGGAACATTTCAGCCAGCTCCCACGACTACAGAATCTGTTCTTCAATGTGTGAGGGTCTGTCTTCCTCTTTCCTCGGATTTTTATCAATTCTCCACCCTCATCCCCTCTTCCTTCACAGGAAATCCCCCACTAATTTTTCTGGAAATACACTTTGCAGGGAAATTTGGTGCCAAAGATAAACAGCTCTTCTTCAAGCCACACTTTTTAAGATGCTATGCATTATACAGGTTGAGGCTGCTAGCTGAGGGGGAGAGAGAGAGAGAGACAGACAGACAGACAGACAGACAGACCTGGGCCATTTTTTCAGAGGTCCATAGGCTACCCTTCTAAAAAAGTCAGTGAATATCTCTAAATTCCGATTAGGGGTGAGATGTGCACACGTGGATATTGCCCCCTTTATTCTCTACATGTGAGCTTGAGAAAATAATAAGTTCAAGCACCCAAAGGACACATTTTCATAGATTTTATGGCTGCCTTTCTCTCTTTATTCTTATCATAGTAAAAAACAAAACAAACCGGATCATACCAATGCAACGGCTCCCCATGCACTACCTTTCCATCACATGCCAGCTGGAGTTGTGGGTGCTAGAGACAACCTTCCTCTGCAGGGCCAGGACTTCTGGCAAGGGAAATGAGACGACAATCTCTCCCAGCTCCAGCTCCAGAGCTAGCTGAGCAGTTGCGCCTTTTAACATGCCAGAGGAAGGCAGACTCAGAAAATAATTATCACCATGTTAATCACAGTAATAATTTGTTCTTATAAAGCATTTTGCAGTCCATTTAAAAAAAATTAAGCAATAAAGACAGGATCTTCTAAAGGAAATCAGTGGTTACACTTGCCAGAAGAGAAGTTCCTTTAACGTGGAAAACGCAGTAGAAAGACCCTACTCTAGGTACAGCCCACCTACTTGAAGAAAAGGGTTAATTTCAGGCTGCTTGACAAAATACTCCAACCTTGTGAGGTATTTAGAAATTATCTATACCAACCGTCTCTTACCCTAATTGCTTGGAATCACACACTTCCCACACCCCAGCGGAGTCGCACTGCGTGCACAAGTCTCCTGGACATCAGCGTGCTTGCAGCTTTCTAAACAGCATTAAATATGAGCCAGAAACAGCCCAGTTAAAATTTACACTTTCTTTGAAAGATTTTTTTGACATATTCAATGCTTGTTAAAGCTGAGGGGCTGACGGCCCTAGTCAAATACAGTTGAGTGAGCAGACTGCAAGACTCCCCACCCTCCACCTCCAGGGCAGGTGAACCGTGACACGGAGGGACAAACCTCTCTTGCCTCCCTGTTCCTTTTTCAGAAAAATATAAAAAAGAGAAAGAAAAAAAAAAAAAAACTTCCTTCGAACTATTGTTTGCTGATTTCTTTGTTTAAATAAACATCTCAATAGAAGTAGGCTCTGGTCACTATTGGCTCCTCCATGGCTTAATCGAAATCTCTTCGAGTCAGCTAATTTCTCACCAAATGTCTCCCTAGTGTGACAGCTGGCTCATCGAAGTTTGGGTTTGTTTTTTTTTTTTTTTCTTTCCCACTTTCAGTATTTTTTTCCTTTATACTCTTCAATGATCCACCTGAAAAACCACTTTACAGTTAGTCGTGTTTACCAAGGACATGAAGAGAAATGCCAGCTATCCATAGAGGAACACTTTCTTAGAATGTGATCCTGAAGAGTATAACTCAAGTACTTCTCATACATCCATTTAATGCATCTATTTCTCAACTCTTTTAAGAAAGGTTTCATCTAAAACTCCCCCGTATGTTGTGGTACATACTTATTTGTGGTTATTTTGATGAAGTGCCAACAGATGAAAAGATCAGCTGGGGAAAGTAGTTAAGAAGCATCCCTCTAAACCAAAAATAACAAATGTTCAAGTTCCACTAAGTAAGACATTGTGGATCCCTGCAGGTTTAGAAATACATAATTTAAAATAATTATATAACAGCCCCTCTCGGAAAGGCTGGCTCTCTTTAGCAGCCTTCCAAACTTCATCACGCTCTTCAGAACCGAATACCTGTGAAGCTTCCTGATATTTGGCATTTGGTGTAAACTATTGTGTGAACCGAAGCTTCCTCACTTCCATTTTCCGCCATCTGGAGGATACGGAAAATGAAATAAAGACCCCAAAATGTCTGGTTTTGTCGCTGGGGGTGGGGCGCACCCAAGGTATTAAGTTATTCAAACAGCAGTAATGTATGATATTGCACATTCTCACTGTCACGGCCTTTGTTGAAAAGGATTTCCCTGACCTTTCCTGTAACCAGCAAACAAATAAGCCCTCTCTCTCAGTGGGAGAGAGGCACTGGTCCATTAGATCATTAAGCAGTTCTATTCAGATACCCCCCATTCTCCTGTCCTTGGCCCTGAAAAGGGAACTGGCAGCGGTCCAATCAGTCAGAGAGAAGGCAGGCAAATGTGATTGCGTACAGGAGAGCTTGAAATGTCGCAGCAGGACCGAAGTCGAGGAGCAGACAGCACTGAGGGGAGGATGTGGTGCTACATGAGGGGTAGTGTTCCAACAACGGAAGGCTGGTGTTTCAGTCTGCCAAACAACGTAATGACTCACCCAGGCAGGAAAGTATTACCACCATGGGGATATTTGGATCATCTCGGCCTGAGAGTAATTAGGGACTAAACTACAACAGCATGCTCCAGTGATGAAATGAGAAAATAAGCAATACCTCTGTCAAGTTCTGATTGGCGCGTAGTAAATGAATATGGGCTTCTATCATCTCTGACCACAAACTAGGAACTTGCAGCAGATTGTCAGAATGGAAAACTGTTTCCACATTTTTGTGAAATAAGACAGCACACAGAGTGTGCGTATGTGTGTGCGCGCGCGCGCACACACACACACACATTAAAAAAAAACACGGTGAGGTGAAAAATGTTACAGTTGGCAGAAAGAGTTTTAGGGAAAATCATTACCACAATTATATAATTCATTTCTATAGCAGGCATTTGCTCATCCTGAAGCTTTTTCCATCCCTAATTACACTGTCTGCAAAGGGGGAAAAATGAGTCCAGAATGGCAAATGCTAACAATATCATTTTATTAATAAGAATGATATACTATCTCCAAAATAGAAAGCACATGTGTTTAACGAATTTAGGTAATGGAATTATTTTACTTATTAGTACCAGTTGTACAAATGTAAATTCTCTGGCAAAGAGGACAAATGTTAATTTTTATTTCTTTGTATTTTTAAATTGGGGACAATTTGTATTCATTAGACAACGTAAAACCTCTTTTCCCTTATAATTGTAAAGTGACATTATAATTAAATTGGATCACCTCGGCAGCATCTGCAAGTTAAGGAATCACTTACAAGCTGGCTGGCCAAAGCTCAGGCACATTAAACCACAAACAGAGCTGCACATCAATAACCCTTCATTGCAATGGCCAGGTCAAAACCTCAGTCATGCAGAGAGAAAAAGATTATTCAGCCTGGAAGGCCCCGAAAAGGGCAGTAATAAGAATGTCTTCTCATATAGGCCCTCACCAGGTTCTTCCAGAGTCCTTCTGAAACCTGAACAGCCACTTGTTTGACTTCCTTCCCGGAGATTCCCTTCCCTCTTTCTCCCCTAGCCCCTCCCCCACCAAATGCATTCTTTCAGTACCAGTCTCACCAAATCAGAACGAGGGGCAGACACAAATTATCTCTCTTCTCAATATGAACAACCTCTATTAGGCCAGGTTAATAAACTCTAATAGATGTAAGGGCTAATACAATATTCCGCTATTGACATAAACATAAATATAAATTTCAAAGAAAATAACCTACTTTAGTAAAACTACCTGTGCAATAAAAATTAATGAACTCCAAATGATTCTGCACATCTCCACCAAATTGCATTTTCAGGCTCACATCTTCAGGACATGCTGGGTGGTTTGATGCATTCCCACAATTCATCTTCCTGCTAAGCCAATTTTAATTTAAATGCAATTAAAGGCTCAAAATGAACATTATGTATTAGATAAAGCCCCGAATCTGCAGACTATCATAAATATGATTTTCAGAAAAATTAATTACAAGCCATTAGGGTACAAGTCATCTTACTGCAAATGTTGAGTTAAATTGCAGAATTAGTTTGTTCGTTCCATTAAATGTTAAATACTGATTTTGAGCTTTGTACCAATTTAATATCACTAGGTCAGTTTATGAGAAAAATGCTATTTATAGATAGAACTTTAAAAGTGTCTTACCATGTCTCACTAATGAAATCAGAGGCATTCTTGGAAGGAAATAAAAATAAACTGAAGTGAGTTTTGGTCAAATATTAAGAGTATTAATTTTCATGTGTTGCTACTTTGCTTCATTATGTATCACAGACTCAGTATTCTTTTTATGCACCAGTTTTTTTCCTTCAAATAAATATTTCACTTTTATTTTGGCTATCACTTAAGAATATAGGGAGAATACTACAATTGTGTTTAAATTAAATATATAACTCTGGCCTAGCAAACCCAAAACATGCACCCCACCTACTCTACTTCTAGCCAGTGTATTCTAAGTAAACCAAGAACCAAACATCCAAAGCTATTCCTTGCCATGAACTTACAAATCCAGAGAATACCAGTTATACAAGAAGCAGCAAAACTTTTCTTTAAAACTATTGCGTCCAATGAATCATGGAACACTACATCAAAAACTAATGATGTACTGTATGGTGACTAACATAATATAATAATAATAGTAATAAAAACTATTGTGTCAACTTGAACTTTTGGTGGATATGTTTCCCAAACAGGCAATACGGTTATTCCAGTATAATATAAACTTACTGGTGGGAAAAGTTTGGAAAATCCAAGGAGACCCTTCAGCATTTGGTGTCCTACCGACTAGTCACTCAATTAAAAATATGGGAGTGGTATTTTAAAAAGGCTACGGGACCTGCATAAAGTTGTAATCAATTTCTCCATTTCTAAATACTTATCTTAAAAATATTTCTCCCACATACTATTTAGTTGTAGTAAAAATATGATCAGAAGATACCTACACAATTTTATTTTTTAAAATCAAGCATAGCGGGGCACCTGGGTGGCTCAGTCGTTAAGCGTCTGCCTTCGGCTCAGGTCATGATCTCAGGATCCTGGGATCGAGCCCCGCATCAGGCTCCCTGCTCGGCTCGGGAAGCCTGCTTCTGCCTCTCCCACTCCCCCTGCTTGTGTTCCCTCTCTAGCTGTGTCTCTCTCTGTCAAATAAATAAATAAAATCTTTAAAAATAAATAAATAAAAAAAATAAAATCAAGCATAGCTCCTGACGCTCAAAAAATCAAGTTGTTTGTAAAAGCTCCATTCACAGTAAAAACAAAATAGATTTTAGAAGAAAAATGACAATCCCCTTTTTTCAGTTGTAAAGAGAGAACTTCCTATGTAGATTAAAGTCAGTGGCTTTTACACTGATTTCCACAGTGATACATATTTCATTAAAACCAGAACTGCCTTAGAAGATTTAGGCAAATTTGGCAAGTAAGTTAATCTACTTTCTTCTCTCTGATTGAGTAAATATAGCTAATTCAGGAGGCAAAGGAACTAAGTAATCATTTATGAAAAAAGTAATTACAGTATTATTTATTTGGAATACAATAATGATTCAAGAAGAAAGATAATTCCTTCCCTCCACTTCATCCATTGGATGAGCCCTAATGCCACATTTTAAAAACAGATACCTCCTTATCACAGTTCTCTCTAGCTCTTAAATCCTTCCCTTCCTCCAGGGCAATGTGATTATTTGCCTAGTTACTCTTTGCCTTTTGTCTACTTCTACTTCAAGACACATCCACACCAATTTCTGGACATTAACAGATAACTGTTAAGGAAATGGTAATCATGTGATGTGATGGAGGTGTTAGCTAGCACTTTGGTGGTAATCATTTTGCAGTATAAGTGTATCAAATCAACACACTGTACACCTTAAACTTACACAATGTTTTAGGTCCATTATAGCTATCCAGTTCAAGAAACCTGAAGGAAAAATCAGATAACTATATATGTAATGGGAACTAAATATTTGTAGCTGTCCAGGATGTCTGAAATTCTGTTAATTCCAAATGAGACAGTGAGGATTCCTTCTTACTTAGTGTCTGCATATATGTGAAATTTACATAATAATTTATCAAGCCTGGGAACATTTGTTAAAAGAGTTATTTCCAAATATGGGGAGGTGTTATTATGCAAATTGAAATAAACACACATGTAATCTCTTAAAGTATTTCCTCATTGCTTATTATTATACTAAATAAGCCCAGTTAATACCATTTTGCTACTTCGAAATGAGTATTTTAAGCTAAAATATTAATAGTACCAATAATTTCTCTGAGCAAAAGCTCAAAAATTAACAATAGGGTCAATGTTTCATATGCAGTCCTGAGAAAACATACCACGTTTCGTTTTTAGTCCAAATGCTTTATGGTTAAAAGGTAACATGAAATAAAAGGTATATAAAGATAAAAATCCAAGCCACTAGATATTACTCAATCACACATCCACATCCTGCCATTTTGGCACACTTTCCAAATTCCATAGGTACTAATATAAGGAAACAAGGGTTGTGTTTGAGGACTTGCTATAAGATTAAGATGAGTTTGTAAAACAGGATTCAAACTAGAATAGTTTGAATAATAGTTTGAATAAAATAGTTTAAATAATTTATCCTCTATATTTGAAACAACTTAAAAATAGTTTAAAAGAATAACTGATCCCAACTGCCATAGAGGATGCCAATCATCTCATCAAGTATGGACTATTATCATTAGTAGAACTTCAAATTCCACATTAAATCTTATGAAAGGTTTCCAACAGCAAACTCTGAAGCAGAGCAGCTGAGGGGTTCTCTCAAGACCTTGAAACGAGTCATAAATAAAAGTGAGAATCAAAACTCTGTAGTAAATTCCTGTATTTCTGTTCAATAAATAACTGTGATGAGCACTGGGTGTTATATGCAATAATGAATTGTTGAACACTACATCAAAAACTAATGATGTTCTATATGTTGGCTAACTGAATAAAAAAAATTCAAATATATCCAGAAAATAAAAATAAATAAATGTATTTAATTGGCAACAAAAGCACAAGACCAGTTATTGGAATTTGAGATATGTTACTTTGTTTATTCAACAGGGCTACTATTCTTTCAGAAACAATATGGTGATACCCACAGGATGTATCACTTCCTTTCCCCAAAGCATCTGTCCCCTAATGCTATGAATAGCTACTTTGAGACCACAGCTCTTATTTGGTTTTCTATTATTTATTATTTTAGAACACGAATCTACTTTTGCTATATCCAGCAACTGCCACCTTTCATTATTCCCAAAGGGTCTTAGAAAAGTCCAGAAAAAAATCCCAGAAATGAAAGCACTGTAGATCAATTCTGATTAGATAATACTGTGCAGTAATGTTTCTTTAAAAACCTAATAGATGTAGCCTGAACCTTGATCTTTTATAGTGTGAATAAGAGTTAGAAACTTACATGGTAAATATTTTGTAATATTTGATAATAGTGTTTCAAATGTTATTGGATTCATAACAGATTTTTTCAAGTAGATGAACTTCAAGGTAAGTTCTAATTTTCCTCTGTAAATTATAAATCTGTAATTGTCTGTTCTTTTACATTAATTATCCTGACAGTTACCTTGGTACCATCTCTGTTGGTACACAACATCCTACTCACCATTAAAAGGTCACAAGTAATATCTGGAATAAAGGTTCTAAATTTCACCACACTACTTAGAGGATTAAAAAGAGGGAAAGTATCTGAGGATTAAGTTCCAAAGTATATCTTGTACAGTTAAGTACAATCCCTAATGGCCAAAAGTCATCAAACATAAATAGCTTTTCCAGACACAGTGGTTGTGAGAAGCCATTTTTAGAAGTGACTCAGCTTGATGAAGGTCTTAGATGCTTGCCATTTTTCTGATCCTGATAGCAAAAAATATATAAAAGTAGTAATAAATGTGAAGAAGCTTACAAGCACTTTAAAGTGCTACCACACCATGTCAGGACTCTGTCATGTAGAGTATGACTGCCCTATGTGGAAATATGAAATGGGGAAAAAAAGATATAAAAACCCAGGTTTTCTGTTATTTTGACTGATTGTTTGTTGCCTACCAAAGAAATTTCTGAGCTAACCAGCTCATCACTATGTAGGAACTAACATCAGTTACCACTGTCACTAGTAGCCTATGTATTAATGCAGATCAATAGTGATAATAAAGGTATTTCTCTGGAACTCTGCTTAACTTTGGGGTACATTCGTCTCATAAAAGTTTAGCTCTGTTTTATTTTTATGACTTTATAGTGTATTTCCAACTAGCCTCTTCCAAAATCTAAAAATAATTCTCCCCTTCAGTTTCTTTCATCAACTACTTTCTACAGTTTGATGCATAGACTCAAAATGATCATTGAACTTCACCATTTTTCCCCATGTTACAATTCATTTCAATTTTATTCTGGCTACCACTGACCCTTGTTAATTTCTGAATTCTCATTCATCATTTTTTTGAATTTCACTCAGTTCCCAACTGCAGGACTAGATATATCATCACTCTTTCAGACCTTAACCTATTCCTTTCATCATTCCAAGATTTCTATTTAGTGTTTTATTGGTTTCTGCTTAGTGTTTCTATTCAGTGTTTTTCCCTAACCATTCTTCCTAATTCCTTAATAATGACACTTGCTAGTACAAAAAAAAAAAAAATGGTTTTGCATCCACCTACATACCAGTTGTTACATCCAAATCCTCCCCTCCTAAGTCATCTTCAAAAATCTACTTCTGTTCATTAATTTAATCATTATTCATTTATTCAAAAACATTTGAGAATCCAGTTGGATGCTGAGAGTAAGTTGGTGACTAAAAGACACATAGTGCCTGCTTTCACACAGCCAATAGGCAGTGCACGAACAGGAGAGCACTCCAATTTTCATTTACAGATTATGTTGGAAATAGATCAATGTTCACTTGGAACAACTGTTGGTCCATTTCCTTTAGATTATATAAGATATTCACATAGTTATAAGAAAGTTAGTGCTGTCAATATGCTATGAGAAAAACAATGATGAGCATTAAACCACTAAAAATGAACATGCCTACTGATTTACAACATAAGAAAACAAATTCTCTCATGTATTAACACTATTATGGTACTTGGAGAACTAATAGTTTATACTGCTGATCTGTTTCCTCTCTGGTATTGTTCTTGTACTTTAAAATATCCAAATTTCTTCGCCTGCATGTTTTAATACTACTACAAAAGCATGTAAACTTGTTCACAAATGTTCATGTAGTTGAATTCAAACCCAAAGGACACGTGAACATTCAAGTTGTCCGAGAGCACCCACCATGCTCAGCTTTGGGAGATCTGACGGAGCACACCACTGACTAGAAGCCTCACAAGGTTTCCCACTATATCCTGTGTTTGTTAACATGATGGTAGAATTTTAAAGTTTCTCAAACTTTAAAGTGGAATGTATTTTTTATGCTTCAAGTAGCACGCTGCAGAGATCATGCCGTGGTAATTTAAGGAACAACATTTTAGATACGAATAGCTTTATTAAATCTCAACAATCAACATTTACTATGATAGTTAGGCTGATATTACACAATTGTTGAAAGCAAGCTTTGTTTTACTAGCCTAACTTCAAAAGATGAAAAGCAATAATAAGCAAAACGTACAGACCTCAGACTCTTAAACTGCAGTTTTGAATTCTTTCCTAAATGTATTTGGAAGTAAGAATTTTACGGCAATCCAAACTATCAAAATGACATTTTCAAATGTACAGAATACTATCCTAGTCATTCTTAAAGATGCTCAAGCTTCTAATCAAATTTGAACTCAAATCTTTGAAAGCTTTTTAACCACAAAAAAAGATTTCCAAAGTCCATTTTAATTAAGATATCGTGAGCACTGGGTGTTATACACAAACATTGAATCATGGAACACTACATCAAAAACTAATGATGTAATGTATGGTGATTAACATAACAAAATAAAATTTTAAAAAAAAGATATTGTGAGTGGTCTTGCAGGGTTACCTGAAATATTGGCAAATCTTGTCTTTCTTCAAATTTAAAAGTTAACCTCTGCCATGGTTCTGAATTATCCTAAGGGTGATCCGCATCTATACTAAACCCACATCTTTTGCATGACCTGTAACACCTGTGTTGGTTCTATCAAAATTACTTCCTACTCAGAACCACTATACTGAATTGAACAACTGCAACAATTCATTGAATGGCATTAAACAATGTTCCAAATATTTTCTTAGATCTTAATTTTATTCTACTCCTAAGGAAAACATGTTTTAGAATCTCATATATTTTATCTTTACTTCCACCCCCCCGCCCCTGCCACTTTTCTCTCCCTTTCTGGCATTAAAACTCTTTTAACTGAAATAGAAGATTCAACTCAGAACAAATGTAAGCACACACACATACACAAAACCCAACTCAGCTCAGAGTTAAGTACATTAAAAGGAAGGAAGGAAGGAAGGAAGGGAGGGAGGGAGGGAGGGTGAAGGGAAGGCGGGAAGACAGGTCGGCTGGCACCTAGAATCTCAATGTTTTATTCAGGGCTTCAAATAATGTCAGCAAAATCGAATTTCTCTCTGTCTTCAGGTTTTGCCTTCCACTCGATGGGGTTCAAGCTCAGGCTCCACGAATTGGTAAGATGGCTGACGACCCTGCCAAAGCCTTATCTTCTCAGGTTCAAATCCAGAGAAAAGAGTGCTTTTCTTCTAACAGTCTCAGCGAAGAGCTCATATGTGTATTGCTAAACCATTAAACAAGACGGAGCCAGGGGCATCCAAGACACTACCTGCAAAACCTAAATCACAGATCCATTCCCAAAATCACACGTGGAAACAACTCTACCTAAATTAAGGGGTTTAGATGTAGGATAAGGATAGCACCTCAGAGGAAAATTGTAATACTGATATTAGGAGGAAAGTGGATGAACATTAGGGGGCCAAAGTAACATATTCACTCTGATACTCCAGCTTAACATCGGATTATGCACACAGAACTACGGCAGCTACAGAAATTCTGTATTTGGGCCTTAAGGGTATGAATCCACTGGAAAGGATGCAAGTGGACCTGTCCTAAAATTTCATTTGCATATAAAGCCCACTGTTTTTATTTAAATTGCATACTAATTTGGGGTAAGTGGGAGGATGCAGTTTATAAAATACAGGCCCCCAGGCCACCCCTTGTAGCAGTCACCATTCCAGGATGTGGTTAAGCTTGGTAAATAGGAAAAGAAGGAAGGATCGTTTCCGTTTCTATTTTTCTAGCTTTTCAAATTCTAGGTATCATGCTTAGTTAAGAAATGCAGTCAGATTATAATTAATATTTATTGCCTTTGTTCATTTATATGGAAACTAAGCTTCACAGCTTAGCCAAATGACTATTAAGCTACATTTCTGCCTATATGCTATCTCTCCAGAATCCTTTAAAATAAAGAGTGTGCTACGTCTCTGCATTTACCACATACCCAAAGACCAGATGGAGAGGGTAAAAAAAAAGGGTAGGACGGAGCTTAAGAGGAAAGGGGTTAACAAGAGGTAGAAATCAACATTTCTTTGTTCTTGATATATTGATTTATTCATATAAAGTAAAATGGAGAGCGAAGTTACAGTAATTTCTAAAAACTGATAGAAAGTTGATCAGTCTTGAGCAGGCAAAAATGTCACTGAAGAGCAGTCTGGGATGCTCTCCCTGAAACTTCATCTGAAAGAGCTAATTGGGGAAAAATTAAAAAAAAAAAAGAATGAACATCTGGGTGGTTTCGTGGAAACCACAACAGACCTTTTGCTGCAAGAAGTGCCTCAAAAATATTAATAACCAATTGCTCCCTCCACTGCACAGTGTGCGATTAAAGCCCCAGTATGTGCACCGTCACGAAGCCAACGTGAAAGCGGGGCAGAAAGGGACTCATCGAAAACCGGCCCGGAACCTTGGAACAGTTGACGCGACACTTGCTGCGCTGATAAATAATGTCCCTCTTGCGGCGGTGGCTGCAGGCACGGGGCTCCGACACCCGCGAACTGGCGAACTCAGAAAGGCTCTCCTGGAAGAGTTGGAAATGTCAATGCTCCCATTTCCTCCTAATGGAAAGAAGATCCTTTCTATATGCCAGCAGCAGGGTTCCTGACAGCAGAACCGAGGAGAACCTAAAATATTTATTTTAGTAGGTTGGTGTTGGTCTGTTTTTTGTTTATTTGCCTGTAATCGCCACAAGTCAAATTACTGAAGATCATGGTTAGCATTTGGCTTAACACTGAGCGGTGTTTTTCGTGGAATACATAGCCAGCCTCTCCAAGTGAGAAGGAATGATAAATGAGAGTAAAGGGGAGAGATAGGGAAGAAATAAAAATCTTCCTTTATTCATGATGGGAAATAGGGACTTTTATTCTATGATTTTTTGTTATGTTCTGAGGAACAGTATAATCATTTCCAGATAGTAAATGTTACCTATTGGGAACTTATGATATATATGGTATAAATCGAAGTGCTTTGTGTGTATTCCTGTGTTTATGCTCCCAGCAACCCAGAGGTAGAGTTCCTCCCTCCACAGGTAAGGAAATCGAGGCAATGAGAGTCAGCCGGGTAACTGGCTCAGGCAACACTCAGTAAATGACAATACTAGGATTAGAAGCAGGTAAATGCATTTCAAACCTATGTTCTCAACTCATTTATAGAGAGTAGAGCTTTATTTTAGTTTATATATGAACCAAAAAAATGAAATTGAGAAAATTTCTACTCAGAACTCTGTAGCTACCATAGAACACCGATTTTTTTTTTTTCTTTTTGCAGACTTTGCAAATCTGGATACAGGTCTCTATGATCTAGGTAGAACATCCACACCCGGACATAATTGTGACATGGCGGTGGTTTGCGGCTCTACCCCACACACCCTCATCTGTTAGGACTACATTATTGAAGACAGACAGAACTCCACTGGGCTTAAAAGATTTAAGTCAAAACCTTGAATTAACACCAGGATAGGACTGTAGCAAAGACACAGATAGGGAGGCATGGCAGAACCTGCATTTATGAAATACAATCTCTTAGGGGAAATTTTCACTATTAAGGAAGGTATGTGTGTGTTTATTGGGATCTACGTGTCTACATGTAAAAACACTGAATAATATATGTATATATGAGAGGAGGCATTGAAATAACAACATCTTCAATGGAGAAAAAGTATCTCTTCTAGGAATTGAAGTTTTTGTGTATATCCTCTACTTGAGACATGAAGATTCGACTCAATTCTGCTAATAAAATAGCATCTGAAAATCAATTCTAATTCCCCAGTTCTTAATCAAAGCTTGCATTTTTACTGTATTATTTCAGGGAAGCATTGCGGGTGGAAGGAACTAGGAGTCTTCATCTTCCAGTAATTTAAAAGCATAGAATCCGCGTTATGTCTTACATTACTTAAAGACTTTAGTATTTGCAAAGCACCACAGCATACATGATCAAATGAGTTAGCATTCCTTCATTTACAGGGGTACCGTATTAAAGCCTTAGCTTGCCAAAACAGATAGGATTTATTTCATTTCACTGCATTCTGAATGACTACTTTTTTCTAAGCAATGCTATTTTTTTATATTACTTTTTTCTTTCTTTTATGTTATGTTAATCACCATACATCATTAGCTTTTTGTTTGTTTGTTTTTTAAAGATTTTATTTATTTATTTGACAGAGAGAGAGACAGCGAGAGAGGGAACACAAGCAGGGGGAGCGGGAGAGGGAGAAGCAGGTTTCCTGCCGAGCAAGGAACCCGAAGCGGGGCTCGATCCCAGGACCCTAGGATCATGACCTGAGCCGAAGGCAGACGCTTAACGACTGAGCCACCCAGGTGCCCCTACATCATTAGTTTTTGATGTAGTGTTCCATGATTCATTGTTTGTGTATAACACCCAGTGCTCTGTGCAGAATGTGCCCTCTTTAATACCCATCACCAGGCTAACCCATCCCCCACCCCCTCCCCTCTAGAACCCTCAGTTTGTTTCTCAGAGTCCATCATCTCTCATGGTTCGTCTCCCCCTCCGATTCCCCCCCTTCATTCTTCCCTTCCTGCTATCTTCTTCTTCTTCTTCTTTTTTTTTTTTTAACATATAATGTATTATTTGTTTCAGAGGTACAGGTCTGTGATTCATTAGTCTTACACAATTCACAGCACTCACCATAGCACATACCCTCCCCAATGTCTATCACCCAGCCACCCCATCCCTCCCACCCCCCACCACTCCAGCAACCCTCAGTTTGTTTCCTGAGATTAAGCAATACTATTCTTCACCAAAAGGGTATCCTGAACTTTCAGGGGGCAAATGAAGCCTTTATTCTCTTTAGGACAAAAGTTTGAACCAATGTCACTCCTTATAGACTTGATGAATAGTTCTGTATTTAAACAAAATATGTCTCATATGCACCTTGAGTAAAATTTCAAGTCTCAATTATTCATAGGTAATAATGCTGATTTAGAACCAGTCCATATGCTCTACCTAGACAAGTGAGCCTGAACTTGGTCTGTGAAATCAACACTGACAGCAAGAAGCAGGCACTTCTTTGTATTTAACTAGTTTGCTGCTGAGTCCTTTATTCTGAGAGTAGGGTTTGCCTCATTTTTGGAACTTTGAGAATGCTATCTATCAAGCTGTGGGAGGCCAGGGTGGAGCTGGATAGGAATGACAGCCAGCCATCAGGGTCACACACAATATCACACAGTGTCACCCTTTTAGTATCTGGAAGGGCTTTTGTTTTATTTTGGAAGAGGGCCTTTTAAAATGAAGTCTTTATTAACACCTCCTCTCAGAATAGAGGCAACGGAAGACATCAGCTTTAGAACTTCCCCTTAAGTCACTACTTTTTACAAGAGCTAGGAGGTGTTTGTCCTGTTCTTGGTCATCAGAGCATGGCTCCATCACAGGCTTAATTTGGGAAAGTCCACCGTTTGTTGTTGTTGTTGTTGTTGTTGAACAGTATAGTTAGCTCCTCTACCTTCCCTCTCCCCATCTCCTCATCAGGAAGAGCACAAGAGCCGTATTTGGTACACCTCTGCATGGTAGCCAGAATGGTATTTTATACATAGTGATACTTAATGCTTGAAATTTGTTCTCATTTAAAAAATATCATTTTTGTGTAACTGCCTTTTTTGTGATCTCAATGACCAAATTTGCTAAAATCCTTTGTAAAACCTTAGCCTGTAATAAATAAAACTGTGAAATTATCTTTCCTTCCTGGGGTCCTAAAAAGTCACTCTCTAACAGTCCAAACTCCAGGGTTCCAATGCCACAGTCAAGGGCAAAGTACTCCAGGATCTGGCCTCACCCTCCTTCCAGGTGAAGCCAGGTGGTTTTGGCACAAGCAGACCTCGCCAGTGCCTTGCCATTCCAAGGGCGTGCTCCTCACTGATGCGTGCTGATACTTTTCCTCAATTCCCAGTCTTGGCAGTTGCAATTCCTGGTCATCTCTCAAGGCCCAGCATAGGAACTCCTTTATCCAACAAATACAGATGTCTTTATTGTCAATTACAAGAAACTAGGAATGAAAAGTCAAGCTAAACAGACACTACCTCTTTCTTCATGGAGTTTACAGTCGGTGGAAGAGACAGATATTAAACAGTCCATCATGTTAATGGTTGTATAATTATAAGAACTATGGAGGGAAAGAGGTGCGCTCTTGACAGTTTATAACAAAAGAAACCAGACCTAGAATGGGGGATCAAAAAGGCTTCCTTGTGGAAGTTACGCTCTAGATGAGGTGGGAAGTAATGATCAAAGAGAAAAGGTCAAAGAATGGGGCACTGGGATACAGTATTCCAGACAGAGGGACCTATATCTGAAGGCAGTGGAGGAAAAAACATGGAGAGTTCAAAATCCTGAAAAGAAGGCCTATGGAGGTGAAGAACAGAAACAAAGTAGAAGCTACAGAAGTAGGACAGGGTTGGACCCTGCTTTCATGGTAAAGATTTTAGACAACCATAGCTTCAGTGCAATGAGAAACCACTAAGCCTTTTCCATGAAGCTCTTTTCTGCTCCTCAGGCTACACATAGGCTTTCTGTCCTCTGAACTTCAGTTGCACAAAATTTTCATCTTTCTTATGGCACCATCACGTTCTGCCTTGTGTTCTGGCTATTGCCTTTACACATCTTCCCTTACTTAGCGCCTGTACAGCATGCTGCCTACGACTGCTCAATAAATGTTATCTTACCGCATTAGGGATCCATAGTTTAATGATCAAAGTTCTTTTACTTCAAACTGATTACTGATTACTAACAAACCTGTATATATATATATTACCTTAACACTCTAACTTCTTAATTCTGAACCCTTAACTATTGCTGGAAGTAAATTATTTTTACCTCTTGCACTGACCATAAAGCAAATTACAGCACTTTAGTATTTGGATTTTTGCATCTCTTTTTTCAGTTAATTTTATCCTTTTGTAATCATAAGATCTTTTCCTCTTACCCTTTTCAAGGTAACTTTACTACTCACAATCTTCCCTTTGCCTCTATTATTCAGTGTTATATTAAGCTTTCCATCATATTATTTAACATCCCTTATCAAAACTGATCAAGGAAGCATTACTCACAATAGCCAAACTACGGAAGGAGTCCAAGTGTCCATCAACAGACGAAAAGATAAAGATGTGGTGGTATATATGCACCATGGAATATTGTTCAGCCATAAAAAAGAACAAAATCTTGCCATTTGCAAGAACACGGATGGATCTAGAGAGTATGATGCTAAACAAAATAAGCCCATCAGAGAAAGACAAATACCATATGATCTCACTCATATGTGGAATTTAAGAAACTACCACCACAGCAAAAAAATGAATCAAGGGAAAGAGAGAGAGACAGACCAAGAAACAGACTCTTAACTATAGAGAATAAATGATGGTTACCAGAGGGGAGGTGGGGGTGGGTGGGTGATGGGGATTAAGAGTGCACTTATCATGATGAGCACTGAGTAATGTATGGAAATGTTGAGTCACTATATTGTAAACCTGAGACTAATAACACTGGATGTTCACTACACTGGCATTAAAATTTTAAAAAGACTGATTAAGGAAAACCTGGTTGCCATCCTAAGTGTTTTCTCTTTTGTTTTTCCATCATTATAGTCATTAAATCATCACTTGACTAATTGTTTTTTTCAAAAGGTTTTTAGAACATTTTAATAATGTCACGATTGCCATCAACATTTTTCAGCCGAAATAGATGCTCAGGAAATGTTTACCGAGAAAAGGAGGAAAGAAGGGAAAGAAGGAGGTAGGGATTTCACCATGTCTTCCATGCCCACCTTCAGCTTCTGTTGTCTTAGAGTAAGTTTTACAGTAACTCTTGCCCACACTTTTGAATTTTTAAAAAGGTGTTCTCTAACTCGTTGGATCCCAGTTTTCTTTTCTACATCTTAAAGTTTTTAACCATTTAAAAGAGAGTAAGCAGAGTAGGAAGCAAGCTGGAGAAATGAGGAGAGTTGGTCAAGAATGAGAACATGGCGTGGCCCCCAACAAGCGATGTTCAACATGGAGGAAGCAACTAGTAGAATATCTGATGGGTCACCAGAGCTGCTACTGCAACAAGAGGCGTCACAATTGTGTTAGCTAAGATGATGTCTCGGTCTTCCTTATATCCCTCCGCATCTTTAAATATATCACCATTAATTGTGGTAAGCTGAAAACTTCTCACTCTTGTACCCTGAAGTGCCTCATTAAAACATTCCCCCCCCAAAAGGAGTCTATCTTGCAACAAAATATGCTCTAGAAAATGCCTTAGATTGGGATTACCAGAATTTGTGTACTTCAGCTATTTACAAAATATACCCTCATGAAAGGTAGAGTAAGGAGTTGTCTCCGGACCTCTACTCTGATGTCAATCAAACAACAAAGATCTACTTGGTCCTACTTGTTTATGCTTTTGGGCAAGACATTTTTGCAGGAAGTCTCAGCTTTAATACGATAATAAAAAACACAAATTAAAAACCATCAACTGGGGCACCTGGGTGGCTCAGTCGTTAAGCGTCTGCCTTCGGCTCAGGTCATGATCCAGGGGTCCTGGGACTGAGCCCCGCATTGGGCTCCCTGCTCGGCCGGGAGCCTGCTTCTCCCTCTCCCACTCCCTCTGCTTGTGTTCCCTCTCTCACTGTGTGTCTCTCTGTCAAATAAATAAATAAAATCTTAAAAAAATCAACTGGACAAATGTTTTCTTTTTATAAAAAATTCATTTTTCTGCAAAAAAAATATTTCAGGGCTTATTTAAAATAAAGAGAAAACATATGGGTCTTTATTTGTAATAGAAATGTATAGGGTTATCTATTGTTGTGTTGTTGTTTTGTGTGTGTGTGTGTTCTGATGACAGAAAGGGATATTTAAGAATGATGATCTAGCCATATTGGCCACAAGGAAGATCGGCCAACTGAAGGGAGTCCACCTATCCAGGCAAGGATTCCCAGGGAACATCAAGATTAAACAGAGCCTAAGTCTAAGGGCTTCCTGAGTGGATAGAGTCTATTATCCTCCCTAATTCAACAAAGAACCATCATGTCCTCTGGCTGCAAAGCAAAGCAAAACGTTTGCAGAGGGAGCCGTGCTTTATCACTCTGTGTAATGGGCAGCCTGTGTTTTACTGTTAAGCCCAGCGCTTTTTCAAATGGATGCTTTTGAAATACTCCAGAATGTAAGTTCATAAAAAAAGAGCATATGTATAATAAGTATGCTGACTGAATAAATAAGAATACTCAGTGCCTCAATGCCTATGCATATAATACTACATGAGGCAAGTAGTATGAAATACTGGCACCGTGTTCTGAAATGCATCCTTTTGGATGTATCAAAGAGGGGGTCAGACCGGACAAACGCTGCGAGTCAGCATCCTTCATTCATGCGGCCCTCCTCCAAATCTTATGAGGAACTAGAGCAAGGGAAGGCTGTGACCACCTGGCCACTTGTCAGCAAGGGCTGCCTCTGGCAGAAGTCAGGCACAGAGTTAAGGAGATGATGACAACATTATTCCGAAACACCTTCCAAGTGTTATTACAAAATGACAATATAGTTTTTAGCCCATTTCCCTTAACCAGATTGACAGAATTACAGGTTGACATTATTGTGAAATTTTATGATGTATCATGTTAACTGTGCCAGTTTGATTAGCCTTGATTGACAGCTTGTACCTGAACAGAAAGTGAAATACAGCAAAAATATAAAACCAGCAAATCTTGCATGACTTTCGCAATAAACAAAATCTCTAGCTAATTTAATTTTTAACTAACTAGGAATTTCATCCTAACCTCATTCTATTAAAATTTCATTTCTTCCGTCCTCATCTTGAGGCTGCGGCCCGAGGAAAATAAATCCAGGCTGCAGTTATAAAATCACCGTTGGCTTTCTGAGACTTTAAACGCATTAGGAACAGGCTGCTTGCCTACCGCGGCCCTGCCCTGCATTACCATCAGAAGAAACAGATGCACCTCAAACCTGGCATCCCCACACAAAGCCCAGGCTGAGAATAGGTCTTTAAAAACACAACGTAGGAAGCCAGGCGCGAGCGCCTATCCGCGTTATCACCATAGCTCTGCAACGCTTCTCTCTTACAACATCCTCACTTGTTATCCACACAGAAGTTGCTAGACTCAGAAACCCTGGAACTCGAAGCCAGACTGCCTAGTAAATTAAGCAGAGGGGTTGGACTTTCCCCTCTGGCTCTGGAGGGTGAGTTGGACCTACAATTCAATCTAGAATGAGATCGGTTGTTTCCATTTACCTTGCAGATTAAAGCCATTCATACCGCAGAATCTGGACATACTGAGAGGTGCAATTAGGCACCACTTGTAGATTCCACTCGCCACAGGCCTTGGAAACACAGCCATAAAAAAGTGCACTGGATCCAAACAGTCCCTTGGACTCAAGAATCTGCTTTACTTCATTCTTTGTATCTCTTTGGAAATCTGCAACGATTATGCTGCCAGTTTAAAATTACTGCATCACAAAGGGATTATTCAGATGCTTCTCGATTCTATTCTCTGTCACACACAGTAGAAACATGAGGTTTCTGCAAAATAGGTCCCCGAGCTCTGTGACAAATCAGATTCAGAGGGCAAAGCATCCACTTCTGGAAGAAAGCAAACCACCTGTAAAAAATCCAATTTTTTGAACCTCTTTTTCTTTTTAATGTGGACGGTACATCAAGAAGGTTTTGGTTATTATTCTTATTTCCTGGGCGAACAACCAGTTGATTATCCAATTGTCAGGAAGGAAATGCAACTGCTGAGGTGCACTGGGGCATATTTTGTCAACACACCCACACAACTGCCTGTTAGCATTAAGCATATGTGTCCATTTATTCATACATACATTTGAACTTAATAAATCTGTTATTAATCCCATCAAGTGCACATTCACACAGAAGAAAAACATGCTTAACACATCTTTCTTGAAGATTCTGCATGCTTCAGGCTAGTCTCTCCCTAGCTTTGCTGTCTTTCCTAGGGGTACCAACCCCTGATTGGGATTGCTCTTCTCTAAGTTCCATTCCACACCCAGACAAGTAAAATATAATCCTGGAAGAGAAAGCATGCTTGTATCTCCAGGGTCTATTTTCTAGAGTTTTGGTTTACACTGATAACCTGAACTGTGAATATTACATAGACCCTCAGGCTAATAGTGGACAGTCTTGGCAGATAACATGAAGACAATTTTAAAAGCTCTGATAGATATGTTGAAGGTTTTTAGAATGTAAAACTACACATATATTGAGTCTATCCTTTTCCAGATGGGATTGGTCATGAAACCCACAGCTCCCAGAAAGCTCTGGAAAAGAGCTCAAACTCCACCTCCCTTAACAGGACGCCCAGTATTACAAAAGCCTGCATCCACTGGGAAACTCAAGGCTGTGATGGGCAGATGTGTTAGGCAGGAATTTCTGGGTAGGGGCGGCATTTTAATGGAAAAATACCACCAGGCTGGGAAGGACCACAGCCGATGTCAGGCAACAGTGTACAGTGATAGGGAGTTGGCAAGGGCAGGTTATCAAAGTCACCATGCTGGGTGTCATGAAGGGCAGGGTGTCATCCCTCTAGTTTTCCAGGGCTGGAGCAGGCACCAAATTTTATATATATGAGTGAGATATAGATCCGTATTTACATAGAGATACAGAGAGAGATGTCTGTCCATATATACAATGAAATGCATGTGTGCACACACATGTACACTCACACACACAATAGCAACATCATGGGCAAAAGCAGAGGTTCTGGAATAAGAGCAACTCCATTTAATCCTGGCTCCAAAACTTACTAGGTACATATTTTGTGCAAATTATTTAGCTGCTTTAGCACCCCAGTTTCTCTTCTGCAAGGTAGGAATGATGAAATAGATTATAAGGATTAAGTGCAGTAATCTATGTGAAGCACTTACCGCAGGACCAGGCACTATCCCAATATAAAAAAACATGGCTATATATCGTTATTTTTCCCCTTCCATAACTGAGAAACATAGTTATGTTCTATGAATGGTACTCTCATTTCATAAAATTATTCTCTGATTTCATCTATTCACTGAACAAGCACTGACTGACCATCTTCCACGTGCAGGACACTGTGCTAGGGGTAGGGGGTATTTCATCATTGAACATTCCCCAGGTTGGTTCATTCTGGACTCAGGTTCTCTAAGGACTCAAAATGTGTAAAATGTATTTTTGAAGCAATATTGCCGCATTAATAATTTCTATATAACGATCTCTGAACAAGCTGATCCACCCTGGGCGACATATATAACCTGGATAAGAAGAGCACAGATGGCTTGTGTAGACTCTTACAGTATACACTCTGGGGAAAGACGGACACTCAAGGAAGGCTGTCCTGAGTCAGCAAGCGTTTAGAGTGCACAGAGGAGGTATCAAAAGTGTACAAGGCCCAAAACAGATGAGAAGGAACTGTAGGGCACTGCTACAGAGCTCAGACTCTGGAATGGTCAGTGAGAGCTGGGGCATCGAAAACAGGCAGGCCTGGCTCTCCCACACGCACCAGTACTGAGCTGTGCAGGGAGCTAACCTCTCTACACCAGTTTCCTGTTCTGGGCTAACCCACACCAGAGGGAGTCTACAAGGATCAAGCAGGAAATGATTGGAAAGTCACTCACACATAACAAGTGATCAATGAACAGTAGATACTGTTACTAAGGGATATGTTTAGTCCCTTCACAAAACTTTGATTTCCTCTGAGAAAAAAAAAAAAAAAAACTCTGCCCACACGAAATTACTGGAAAACACAATAAAACAATACATTGAAAAGTGCAAAATCATAGAACAAAATATGCCAATATGGTGGAAGATACATGCACTCAATTCAAGAAGCCCTGAGTTCTAGTGTGAGAGGCAATTAACTAGTTCTTCAACCATACATTCATCTTGAATCTCCCTTACCTTCCATTTTCTCATCTAGAAAGTAAATTCCTTTTAGCTCTAAATTCGAATCATGACTCCAAGTTCAGAGGAAGCCAGATGAAGGGTATACTGGTGAGTCCAGGTTTAAAGCACGGAGTAGGGCAGCCTTGGACTTACACCAAGTAGCAAGAGAGACATTCAGGTGGAGGTAAGGGGGTGAATACATTCAGAGACTATCGAGTAAGGAAACATGGAGAGAATGGATAAAGTTAACTCAGAAAGAATCTGTTCTAAGCTAATGTGGTAGGAAAGGGATAGGTCAATGGGAAGCAATGGGGTAGATACAAGCCAGGCAGTCTGTCCATCCATCCCTGTGCACCCTGTTAGTCTCTCTTCCTGCTCACTTGCTCCCACCACCGCCCCCCCTTTCCGAGGGACTGCATGCCTCACCTCTTCTCACTGTGGGATTTGTAATCACAAAAAGTCTGTCAACTAATCCCTGGAAATTCCAGAGCAGTTCCCAGCTGCTCTAAATTCCTCCATTAAAAAAATTCTTAGAGTAATCTACATTGTAAAACTTCGTGTTTAACAACAAAATGAGCTTGCAGCAAGATGCCCATACAATGAAAAGCAAAGAAAGCTTCACAGCATGTCCATGAGATAGAGTTATTCCAGAAGCATTTTTCACATACCTGCCCCCGCCCCCCACCACAAATAACTCCAAAACTGCAAAGTTCATTTCTTTTAACCTATATTCATATACCAGCTATTTTTAAAATTACAAATTGCATTTCCAGGCTTTTGTTACCTAAAAATAAATATCCTATCTGCAAATTAGATTTTTTTCCCATAGCATCACTAACCATGTATCTTCTGGATGACTCCAGGGATAACCACCATTCTCTGCACAGGAAGTAGCCCAACTCCCATTTAGGAGCTGACTTTAAAGAAATCATGGCTGCTCTTTCACTATGGAGAAATATCCTATTTCCACTGCATCAAAGGGATATTCCTTTGTTTCTTTTTCTATCTTCTTCACAGTGGGAAAAGTGGCAATTTCAGAGATGTAATTCCCTGAGCAAGTCAATCCTCGGCCTATAGTGGAAAAGGTTCTAAGAAAGTAGTGTACTTTATTAAAAACTACCTAATAGAAAAGTAAGAACAAAGCCAAATTTTGATTATGAAGTGCCAAGAAAGGTCTTCACCTCTTTGCTCTTTCCAGTCACAATAGCAAGAGACCACGATAGGGAGGATGAGGCACATTAGGTCATTCATACCAAGTTTCTGTGGCCCCACAAGGAAGCAACTCCCTCAGTTGAATAAGCATAAGCATTTGGTAACTGAAGATTCCTTTAATAGAAACCATTTGGGGGCACCGACACAGTACTTACCTCATACCACCCACCCCCCCGGTCCATTTGCATGTCTGTCTCACAGAGTTTTGAAAAGCAACTATGTTTATTTCCATATTCGCAAAACCTAGTAGATAGTTGGTACCATGAATGAGTAAAAGCATTGGCCACACAAAGGCTTCTAACTTTCCAGATGGTGTTTAATTAAATCAAAGAAATCTTACCAAGTATGAGATATCATTCTATGTAATTTTACCAAGGGAACACTCTGGCAAAATACTAATCTTGAGAGGGTAATAGTCTCGGCCTTCAAGTGTGTACCAGCCTGGGGAATGGAGACACCCCATAAAACAGGGCAATAGGTTCTATGACAGACCTAAGGACTGGATGGGATACAGGGCCCCATGGGAGCTCATCAGAGAGAGCACCTAATTCACTCTTAACTAGTGGGGAATGGTGGAAAGAGTGGTATGCCTTAAGATTTAAATTCTACTCTCGGTCTTCAAAAAGGAAAGTAGGCTTAGGCTTTTAGACAGGAGTGGCAGGGGTGAGAGGTAGGGAGCAACAGAGGTAAAAGGCACCCTCAGCACAACCCCCTGAAGATAGGAGTGAAAGAGGCTGGCACGCCGAAGGGGAAGTGTGCAAGTTGAGCGTATAAAGCGCTGTGGGAAAGATGGGGCTGCAGGAAAAGGTGGAATCTTGACCATGGAGATCGTGTCAAAGATGAGCAAGACTTCCCTCAGTGCCCTCTCATTTCTACGATCACATAAGATTTTAAGTAATATTTACTTACAATGCCTTCAAGATTCCTACCATAAAAAGATTCTGTTCTTAAAGAACAGCAGCAGATGCACCATATTAATGTCCATCCCTCCCTTACTTTTTTGTCTAAAGTCAATCCACACAGGCTCAGTTCGAAGAAGGTGGAATGGATCCTGAAGACTGGATATTATGCTTTTGTCTGATGCCAAATCCTGGAAGAGTTATTCTAATCGCTGTCTAATATCTTTAAAATTATCTCAAATCTGACTTAGAGAGAGAGAGAACAGTCTCCCAGCATAGAACAGGAACAAGGAAGGAGAAAGAAACCTATTTAAGAACTTTCCACTAGAGGAGCTTGGGTGGCTCAGTCAGTTAAGTGGTTAAGCATTTGACTTTGGCTCAGGTCTTGATCCCAGGGTCCTGGAGCAAGCTTTGAGTCTGGCTCCCTGCTCAGCGGGGAGCCTGCTTCTCCTTCTCCCTCTGCCTCTCTCCCCAGCTTGTGCTTTCTTTCTTATTCTCTCTCTCAGATTAAAAAAAAAAAAAAAAAAAAGAACTTTCTAGTAGATCATGTTTGAGATGGAACAAAGTGTAACAGCTTTCCTATTTCTCTCTCAGTTTATTGTTGGCTGTATTTGCCATTGCAGGGATACGTGATTTCGTTTGGATGATCCAGATGAATCAGAGTAAGAAAATAGTTTGCTCAGTAGCTAAGGGGCAGGCTATATACTATCCAGGTCATCTTAAATGCACAATAAATTATTCCTTAAGTCTTAAACCAAATAATGGTCACTAATGTTCCCATTTGACTAGAAACTACAAAGATCTTCTCCCATGCGTGTGTAAAAAGGTTTGGAATCATTGAAGGAGCCAACCATCTGACTATGGCAGCCCCTAGTACCATCCGTTGGTTTTGTATTCCCCATGCCATTTGAGCTCAACTTCTGATAATCATATTCTTACATTGCTCTGAGTGCCAAATGGATATTTTATTTAAAGTATGTTTTTATTCTCCATATGACTATGCTAGGAATAGAAACAAGTACTCCATAAGCCCTTTAATTAATCTTGCAGAAGAAATGTGCATGAAAGCCAATTAGGAAGTCATATATTTTCCATCTCCTTGGACCCTTCCAAAGTGTACACTAGTGTAGTGGTTAGGGTGTGGGCTCAACAATCGGACTGACCCTTGTTAGCTACATGCCTGTGGGCAAGTTCCTTCACCTCTCTAAATCTTGGCTTTCTCATCTGTACAGTGAGAGAGCTCATACCGACTACAGAAGAATGCTGAGAAGAATGAATATGTTTATCCTTTATAAATGATATACTGACATGACATGTGTGGATGAGTGACAGGTACATGGGAAGTATTCATAAATGTTACATACTATTCAATGTGAATTTGCTGTTTTGCTTAAAAAATAACTTTTTTTTTGTAATACTTGAGAAAAATCAATTTTAAGGTAATATAAAAGTAATCTTCTGCCAGTAATTTTTGTCCTAGTAATAAGCATTGTCTATAAGATAGAGGATCAGTTACTATAAATCAAGGGACTAGAGGCTACTCATTTCCATTAGTATCATAATTATATTTGACCAATACCTATAGTTTCTTATAGATATTTCTCATGTATCCTGCTGGCATACACTATCCACTTCTGTACAATCTATTTTTGGGATTGCCTCTACATTCAAATTATTTATAATTCTAGAAGTCACAGAAATTATATAGAATTAAATCTTTTAAAAAACTGGACACTATCTCTATGAATAAACACTGCCTTTTAAGTCACTTAAAGAATGACTCAAAACCCCAGCTGAACAGGAAGACACAGGTGAGCTATCCTGGAAACCGTATTAGTCCCTGCATATTTAACACTGTACCTTTTTTCCTCCTAGTATTTGTTGGATACACTTTGGGATGGAGATAACATGTATGACAAGTGCTTTTTTAAATACCACACTTTATTTAAAAAGATTGAAGAAGTTTATAAAGATGGGAACAATTTAGGGAGCTACAGTAAATGAACAAAAAATAACAACTCCAAAGAAAGGAAAGAAGGGATGAGAAATTAAGAGAAAGATAAGAGGCCTGAAATAGCCACATGTATGCTATGAAGTCCTCTAAACTTGACAGAAGGAGGTTACAACTCTGATCTTCACTTTGTTTGCAAGATCTGCAACATGGGGACCCACCAGTGACTCAAGAGAACATAATTAGTCCCTTGCAGTACTGGAAAGAAACTTTTCCCATGGGTCCTGAGAGAAAAGAAATCTGATGTATGATGATCACAACTTTCTTGCAGTCAGCACAATGTTTTTGCTTTTTTTCTAACTATTTCATCTGATGCCCCTTAATACTCAACCCAATGCCACAACACAATTCAACCCAAGAAATTGTCTAGTGGATCAAAATGATACAGTCTAATATGAGGCTTTCTGATAGATTGTGGAGAGTCATCTCTATACCTTTCTGAAGGCAAGAAAATGTGGTCAGATGATTCCTACACTTCTTCGAGAATTCTTGAAATGTCATTTGTGTGTGTGTGTGTATATGTACATGCCCACTTTACCTTCTAGAACATAAATTGATAGTGGTAGACAACACTTCAGTAAGTTTGACTGACTTCAATAACACCGAAAAGAGAAGAATAAACCAAGTTCTCCAAGACTCAGTAATGCCTGCACCATAGAAATTCAACTTCTATTTATGGATCCATAGAAAAGTATGATACTAAACCAACAATTCACTATGATGACATGAACAGTAGAACAATAATCTTGAGCCCTGGGTGACCTAACTCTGAGACCACGGGCATGGCATTCATTTCTCTGGCTCTTTCTTTAATCACATGTAAAGTGAGGATTTGAACCAGTCATAACATTCAGCAATTATGGAACAAGCCTTTGTTTGACACAGAGACTCAGTAATATGTATCGATGTTCCCTCTCTGCATAATGAGCCCTACTCAGAAGAGAATGTGGGACAGAGCCACACATGGACAGATGATGAGTGATTTACAAGTTCCTAAGTCCCCCCCTATTCTAATGATGCTCAAGCACGGAATGAACAGTAATTGTAAGTCAAGGGGACGGGGTTAGACTTCTGCATTCTTTGATTCAAAGCATCCCACTTTAAAATGGATTTTAAAATATTTAGGAAGGGATCCTAATGATGAGACAGTACAAATCAGCACTGTCTAAACACAGGATGATGTTACCCATTCAGCTGGGCTGAAAAAATAGTCATGAATCTACATTTCCCATCCCCCAGCCTCAGTCCCACCAGCCTATTCCCTTTTCAGTCCCGCTCCAGGCTAGCAGTCGAGCAGACTAGTTAAAAGACAATTAGTCCAATTTCACATTCTCTAGCAGCCGAAAAATTTCATGTTATTTCAGTCACAGTGGATGGATGCCAAGTTCACTGGAAGCAGCCCTGCTGATTTATCCAGTCCATTTTAATACTTTAGAAATACTGTTAAAACATGGCTGTCCTAATTACACAGGGATCAACGCACAGTGTCCCTCTCACCCAGGATTCTCCCAGAAGGGCTGCAATCAGCTGCATTCCCCTTAATTTCACCATGCAATTCCAACTAATTTCACCCTAGTACAGTGCTGTCAGACAACTCCCATGCCTCTGCGGTTTTAATCGATTAGCTCAATGTCTCTATAATGCATCACCAGCTGCCAGGCACAGAACTGGACGCTTTGCAAGCATTTCAGCTAAGAGAAAGTTTAATTACTACACCAGCCTCTCAAAGGCATAGGCACAAAGCCTTGGAAGCAAATTATTAAAATATTTGGTGTCAACAAGCCACTTTATAACTGAGCAAACAATGACAATCCAAAAGATGGAAATAAGGAGAAAGTCAGTTTTTAAACTGTGAGTAAGCTTTTTATGGACTCTAATATATTCAAGCAAATGGACTGGCTTCAGCATCACTGTTTCCATAAGGCACTGTATTCCCTGGTCATTCTTGGGTGGAATATAGGAACATTTGGGACACTGACAGCCTTGGAACACTCTCCTTCACTGGAAAAAAAATACAGAGGTACCTAGAATTGGCCCAGAAGTAGAATAAATGAGTCACAAGTGTGATTACCTATACTCACAAACGATGGATTAAAACAATTAACTCTGGTCACATACATGACTTCACTGTCAAGCTTACAAGTAAAATTAAAGTACCTGAGGGCAGAGCATATTAGATAAATATAAGTCATAGTAAAGCCAGAGAACTTCCAAAAGATACTGAAGTTAATCAGTTTAGTAGGACATGCTTTTCAACCATTCCAGGTATTTTTTCAACCATCCTGGGTATCAAAGAAACCAGGAAAACTGTGACCCGAAGAAAGGTTCTCAGGCAGGACTTAACAGTTTATGCACAACTGTGCCAATATCAACAAACAAAAAAGAAGAATTTATTTTTAAAAACCTATTTCTAAAGCATTTATCACAAGACTCTAAACATGAGAGTCAGTAGATTTCCTAAGGCCAGCAGGAAATTCAGGAAACCTACCCTGTCCAGGTCCCATAACAGAGTGCCGATGGCTGGTCTCTGCCTTGTTTGGTAGCTTTCCTTAAAAGGAGTCTGTATGTACGTCTAAAAATGGAAAGGACATCACTGACTACCGAACAAATGGGCCCCAAACATCCACAGACAAGAAATGTATCCAGCCTCATTATCAAAAGGAGAGTTGAGACATCAAATGAACACTTATCCCCTTAATCAGAGGCACAAATTCGGTTACAGATAGAAGTCAACACCTTGTTTCAAAGAGAATTTGGAATGAATATATATATTTATGATATATAACATATATGTATATGGAATAATGGTCTTATATTATGATATATAACATATATATATATATATATATGGAATAATGGTCTTATATTAAGTTTAGGTATGTACTTTCACTTCTTATAAATTCATGTTGATTGAAATTGTTAACTAGGGGGCACACTTAAGATGCATTATGATAGGCCGAGTATCTACCAGCCCAAATTCACTGAGTGGCTATGCCCCACATGAAGAAAGGGACTAGCTATGTTACCAACAGTTATCTTTGGTAGTTTCATTTAAATCATTAACCATCTCCATTTTGTATTTAATGAAAATGTACCTGTTTGCCCTACTTTTCCTTTCTTTACAGCATGATGTTGACCCAGTACTAACACTACATGTAGTTCCCTAATGCTTTTAAAATGCTTCCAATTACATTACATCATATAATCCACACAGCAAGCCTTTGAGACCAGTGGAATTGACTTTATTATTTCTATTTCATAGATAAGAAAACAGAGACTCAGCGGACTTCACTGACTTTTCCAGAATCTGAGTGACAAAATTATGGCCAAAACCCAGCTCCTTCCTGAGGCTCATCATATGCTCTCTCCACTATTTTGCATGATTATTAAAAAATCTTAGGACCAATTGTGATAAACAACCTTTCTTTTATGTTGTAGATCGTTTATGCTTAAGTCTTAAATATTCCATACCCCATCTTGCTATTGTTTTAATACACGTATTTTTCCAAAGATTACTTTTTTTCCAATTTTCTTATTAGTTGGGTGACCACTCAATTTATCACCCTAAGTAAAACACTTTTGAGAGTAAAGGAGGTTTGTTGATAATTACACTGGAATAAATAGTTGAAAACAGGTAATGATCACAGGCAAATGGGACAGATGGCCGTGATAGCTATTGTTGGTAACACACCACCACGAATGAAGCTTCTCCCTCAGAAGCTTCATGTATGCTGAGACTCGAAGCCTCTACTCAAGAACTGCAACATAATTGGCTGCATCCATTCAATATACAGGTTTACCTACACACGGTGTTAGGATGCACGGCCTTTGACTTTGTTCTCAATAAAGCCTATCAACTGGCACTACTCATTTGCAATCTATCTCTAGGCATTTTAATTTGGGTCTCTGACTCTAATTATTACATCACTATTTTTACAGGTCAAAACAGTTAAATGTTGGCAATGTCACATGGTTCAACCTACATATCTTGAGCATCTCTACTGTTTCATTCCCAGAATGCTTTGTTTTCTGATGTTACATCATAAAAAATCCCAACTCCCCTTTTTCTTGACTCTTCCTTCCACCCATTGTTTTCTTGATTGCCTACCTGCTCAGAATCATTCTAAAAAGCCCTCTACCCCTAGGATCCTCAAACTTCAGTGTGCACATGAATCATCCAAAGATCTTGTTAAAAAAAATATCTCATTCAGGAGTTCTGGGATGAGGCAGGAGGTATCCTGGATTTCTAACAGGTTTTCAGGTGACACCAATGTCAGGACACAGTTTGAGCACCAAGGCTCTTGACTGCATTGTTCTAGCAGACATTAAATTTTATTACCAGCTTCATCAGTCATTAGCAGATGATTCTGGGCAAGTTAATCAAGCCCTCTGAACCGCAGTTTTCACATACATAACATGACACCTATCTCATAGGCTTGTTGTGAATATTAAATGAGATGGTGAGCTCAAAATGATTAGCACAATGCCTGGCACATTATTAAATGAACAAAATGAAGTAGTCCATTATCATCATTGTGTTTAATAAACAAAACAAAGAGGACCTCTGCTCCTAGGGTAGTTTATACATGAATTCCTAAAGTATGATATTGGGGCCACCAGCATCAGATATCCTAGGAACTTTTACGAATGCAGATGCTTGGGCCAAAACCAGACCTAATGAATCAGCACCCCTGAGTGCAGGGCCCAGTAATCTTTGTTTAATAAAGTCTCCACTTGGTTTTGATGAATGGGGAAGTTTCAGAAGCACTTAGGCTTTTGCTTAGGAATAAGCTTTGTAACATAGAAATATTTACAGCAAAGTTATTTCACGGGGTTGACCTCATTTAACTGTGATGTGTGTGATTCTTCTCACATCTATTACTATCCTGTTCTTCCAGATGAAATCCTCACATCCTTCCTGCTCATCTAAATTACATACACACTTGCATTAAAATTTTATGATGAGCTTCTTTATATTTAAGGTAAAAGCATTTACTTTGAAATGTGGTATGATATATTTGAGTTGAAAATTACTGAATTTAAGTTGCTTTAATTTTAAATCTGCTTACTCTCCTTCCTTTGTTGTTCAAGCTTTTGCGATATACTCAATCTTTTAGGTAATTAGAGAATGAGTACCCATTTATTTACCCCAGATTATACAATTAAGGTAAGCAGGAGAATTGTTAGAATAGTGGTTTTCCTATCTTTGATGTAATTTTCATAGTTTTTTGTGACTTTCATATCATCCTTCCTTTTTTTTCTTCTTCTTTTGTCCCCTCCTCCCCCCATATCCTTGAGATACTCTTTTTTCACTTGGCTTCTAGGACTCTATAATGTCCCAATTTACAATTGACTTGGTAGCAAGTCACTGTCTGGGTCTTCTCAAACCATGGGCTAGATCCTTATCAAGTTTGATCTATAAACATTGGAGAGTCCTAAGGGCTTCCTCCCCCAGCCCTCAGGCTGTAAATAGCAGACATATACTGAGAACTCCTAAAATGTGTATCTCCAGCCCCTACCTACTACCTAACTACATACTCACATGCAACTGTCTTGACATGACAGCTCCTTAATGTTAACTTGTAAAAAACTGAATTCTGAATTCTCCCTATTCCAAACCCACGTGTTCCCCTAGGAACCTCATATATTTATATATAAATATATATAAAGATATAAATTACCACTATTCTCTGTAGCTCAGGCAAAAAGCTTTGAAGCAGCCTTGACTCCTTTCTCACAAATCCACATCCAATCTATCACCAGATCGTGCTGGACTTAACCTTCAACATACATCCTGATTACTTCTCATCTCTTCTCTGACATCTTCGTGTAGGCTACCCTTCTCCCTCATGTAGACCTCTGTAGCAAATAGTCTCTTGAACTAGTCTCTCTGCTTGCACTTTGGCCCTACTTAGTATACTTGCTACATAGCAACTAGAATGATTCTTTTTATAACTCAGATCATGTGTATCACCATCTGAAACCCTTTGGTGGCTTCCTTCCTTCTTAGATAAAATCCATAGCCTATGTTTGGTGCTAGCTATAGGTCCAACTTCATTTCCCACCACTCACCCCTTTCTTACTTGCCTCCAGCACCACCAACCTCCCTGCCTTTTCTAGGTTCCATCCATCCCATTCGCATGAGGGCTCTGCATGCTGGTCCCTCTTTCTCTAACCAGGAATCTGTATAACTTGCTCCCTCACTTCACTGAGGCTTACTTAAATATTAACTGTCAGTATATTAACTATATACTTAAATATATTCTGAGGGTTAACTTAAATATTAACCCTCAGAATACCATCTAATATGTCACCCACTATTTCACCTATTCCTTCACCCTGCCTTTTATTTTGATGGCACCCATCACTGATATATCTGGTCACTGATCTTCTCTGACAAAAAGTAAATTCCGCGAAAGCAGGGATCTGTTATGTTCATTTCCCTCTTCCAAGTACCTGGCACATAGTAGGCATTCAATAAATACTTGGTAATTTTGACCAAAAAATTGAAGCTCAGATAAGGTGAATTGCATATGGTAGCCAGCTAATCAGTGCCAGAGCTGTGCCTAGAAACAAGATTTCCTGCTTTCCAACCTCCATGCCTCTCCCATTTGACCACAATGCCTCCCTACTTGATTACATCTCCTGAGAATCAAGTAATTCTCTACAATGGCAGCCAAAGTCTTCTTTAAATGGCTGGCATTTCTGTGTTTCTTGGCACACTATCTAAATGTCATCCCATATTGCTCTCTGGCCCCCTTATGCTGTGTGATTTTTCTTTGTGGCGTTGATCATGGCATTACATGTGTATTTTCCTACTTTCTCCTCAACAAGAAATGTAAGCTTGATGGCTTTGTTACGTTCACATCTGTATTCCAAATATCTGGCACATAGTGGGTTTTCCAAAAGCATGCAGTGAGGGAATGAACAAACACGGACATCTTCTATTCCAGCACCTACTCTTTCAGAAGGCCAGAACTCTTACTTAGAGGAAACAAATAAAACTTTCTGTGAGGAGAGTATGTATATGTTTACAGACATTCTGCTATCATATTATCGTTTATCGTAAGGCATGAGAAAATAATCATAATTTATGTTTATAATAATTTATAAGTGCTTTCTATATGCCAAGTACTTTATGTTCATTATCTCTGATTCTCACAATAAACCTGTGAAATTAATTACCATTATTATACTCATTTTACAGATGAAGAAACTACATAAAGCCCATCTTTAAAAAAATAAAAAGTTACTTATCTAGGATCTCAGAGTTAGTAAATGATGAACTTGGGATTCATCCTAGAATCAATGTTCTTCTGCTTGGAAATCCATGAGTTTTCTAATAAACCATACCACTTCCTTAAAATTAGACTAGCATTCTTAGGAATAAATATTATTGCCCACAGCAGGAAGACCAGGGGACCGGAATACATGTTTGGTTTTGTAGTTACTTCTGACATGACAAAAGATCACTGGTTCAGGTAAGGTCTGTCGGACGTAGTACATAAACCTCGCCGACAGCCATGGTGACTAAAGAAAAATTAATTCCCTCTAATTGTTGTGATAACTGCATTCCCTCCCACCCTCCGCATGTCTGTAACATTTTTTGCAAGTCATAGGAATAGTGCATTCGCAGCTCTTTATCAAGTTCCTCAGGGCAAATTAATCCTATTTTCAGTGCGTAAATGATGAACATCAACGAATGTTAGGTCCAGCCCTAACGCAGTCATCAATACACGGCGCCCGCACCCTGCCCAGCGCTGCAGGCACAGCCGGCCTCGGGATGGAAAGCATGAAACTGCAAGCGTCAATACACAGCCATCCGTGAGGGGGAAACCAGTGTAGGCGCCTTTGGTGTTTTCATATGAAACGAAGTACTAGAAAGACGAGAGTAACTTTATCGGGCGCTTTGACACTGAAAAGTGAGAGAACATCTAAGTATCGAAAGATTCCCATGCAGTTTTGTGGCTTTGATTCCATAAAAATTACACTGGTGAAATTATATTTTGAAAGGATCTGGCCTTTACTGACACGGGGCTCCTTGATCAAATAATCAAATTATACTCATTTATTGTGGCTACATACTAAGTTCCTTCATCAAAGGCCGGCAGAAAAAAATAAAAGAAGAAAAGGAGGAAAACAACCGGGAATACCGTCACTCCAGTCAGAATGCTGATTGTAGACAGGTCCCTTAAACATGAATTCTACCCTGGCTGCATCACTTTCGGATTAGACTTCACAAGGAAGCAAAATTACTTAATTCATTATCAACGTACCCTGATTTAGATCTATGCATGTGAAAATCTCTGTTACTAATTTTAATTGCACTATTCCCTCTCTACAGGATACTGTTAAATTGGTTTGGTGAAACAGTAGTGAATTCCATCAAAGTGGTGGGCTACATTTTATAATATATCTAAATAACTACCCCATTTTCCCAGCATGTTGCTATGCATTTTAAGTATTAATATTATGACTCCGGTTTAGAAGAATGTAGCCTTTTTCTTTAAAATAAATTTTCTTGCTCTTTTAGTACTGTTAAAATTGGGCTGGATTTTAAGTGGCTAACGAGTAATAAAAGAGCAATATCTGCTGTGGGGAACCACAGAAAACATGCTGGCGGGCTCATAAAATATGTTCATGCAAGTCACTTGCAGATACATCATTCTGATACAGTAATGGTTTTTCCAAACTAAGTGGGCTCCCTTTTGTAGCTACACTTTATTATCTGGATTCTTATTTTCACTCTTACCCCTGGATCTTTAGAGAGAGGCATTTTTTCTCGCATGCACATTTGTAAATAAAGAGAAGCAGTGAGGGTCAAGAGAAAAGCAGCAGACTCATGATTCAGATCGGAGAACTAGCACAGGCCCTGCCACTGTCGGGCTTCTAGGACTTCAATTTTGGGCCGTGTTTCCGTTTCTTCAACTGATGTAATGAAAAGGAGCCTCCAACTTTTCTTACATCAAAATTCAGCCCTTTAAAAAAAAATTGCTGGATTCCTGGCATGTGTATCTTAATGGGGAGGCACTGGGGTCCAATGGAAGCTGCTCAGGCATTTTCAACAGGAAGCCTAATAGGCGACCTGGTCTCAACTCTATACTTAGCCCCTGGCTTAACTGGTGCAATCCCCCCGATCGAGGGAGGCCCCAGTTATTTCATTTGTACTACTTGGATGATTGTGAGTTTCATAAAGATTGCACGAGGAACAGCACAGGTAACGCTGTATGCAAAATCTCCAAGAAAGGGGGCCAGTTATAATGCAAACGAAGAGGGGCAGGTGTGAACGTGGGCAGGGTCTGTGGGAAATAGAGGGGGAGAGATCATTCGAACTTGGGGACCAGCTAGACGGGGGAGATGAGGGAGAAGGGGAGAAGAGGATGGCATCCGGTTCATGGGCGCTAGCTACCACAGGGACAGAAGGTACAGGCTGGGGAAAAGGCAGGCTCACGAACATGTTCACCTTGATGTGTCCAGAGAGATCCAGAGCAAGAGCTTGGGAAAACAGATCCAGAGAGATTTAGTCTTTAGAGGAGAAATCACCACAACCAAGTAAATTTTGGAGTCATTATTTCAGTTGAAAGTTTTTTCTTTGGATATTCATTCATTCAGCAACCATTTAATGAGCACCATGAGCCATACACTTATTCCAGTGCTGAGATAGAACAAAACACGTACCACCCTCTTGATGAACTCATAGCCTGTACTATAGATGTATTTATTTAGAGATAAAAACCTAAACTGCCATTTTTATGAGTTTATTCTACACGCCAGCACTGTGCAAATAACTTTCTTAAAAAGTCACTTACCTCTACAGGTTATTGTTCAGGATGGAGTAAGTATTATAACTTCTCATTTATAAATAAGAAAATAAGGCCTCTGAACATTTAACTTTGTCCAAGTCACAGAGCTAGTAAGTAGCAGGGTTAGGATTTAAACCTATTGTTTTTTCTGATTATAAAGTTTTTAACTCCTTATACTGTGTGAAGTAAAAACAGAAGAGACATCAGGAAGAAGCCTGGGAGACCTGCCAATTTAAAGGCGGCCAGCAGAGGATGAGCCCAGGACTGATGTAAGGGAGGAGAACAGGAGACTTAAAAGCAGAGAATTAAGGCAGAAACCACTGGAAGAGAGAGACTGAGGAAGCTTAGGGAAGGAGGAAGATGGGACAACCCGCAGGGTCAAATGCTCCCAAAGGAGTCAAGCAGCAAACCATTCCCAACACCCACTGGAGTCAGCTTCTGAAAATCAACAGCATAGGGGCACCTGGGTGGCTCAGTAGGTTAAGCACCTGCCTTTAGCTCAGGTCATGATCCCAGGGTCCTGGGATGGAGCCCCGCATAGGGCTACCTGCCCAGCAGGGAGTCTGCTTCTCCCTCTCCCTCTACCCTTCCACTTCTTCTCTCTCTCAAATGAATGAAAAAATCTTTAAAAAAAGAAAAAGAAAATCAACAGCATGAACAGAGAGTCAGAGACCAGCACTGGAGGACTGATGGGAGTTTAGCAAGTGGCAACAGTGATTGAAGGAACATAAGAAGTAACTTAATTGCAGAGAAATTGGAAAGTAGAAATATTGGCCCATGGTAACTAGAGGAATTAGAGTCAAGATGATAGTTTAATTGGAAATAATCCTACTTTATAAAGTTGTAGAGTGATTTCAATTTTTTTTTTTTTTTACAAAATTTTCAGTTACCACCATCTTTGAGGGGGGTTTTTTTTTTTCCTTTCCCAAAGTAATTGCCTTGAATGAGTACTGTTCACTTCCTGCAATGTCACATCTGCCAGAATTCTAGTGATGTTTTATGTGAGGAAACAAAGTAAACACTTGTAAAAATTAAATGTAGTTCCCTTTCATTTCTTATTTGGTCCTTCTATAAGATACCTCAGATTATGACTCTGGTACAAAACCTGAAGCTCTAGCCAAACCAAGTAAGTTGAAACAAAGGTCTTAACTATCCCGGTGCCATTATTATGGGTATTCTGATCAAGAAGTCAGTGTTCTCCGTGGGGGAAAAAAAATGCAAAGCTACTAAGTCTCAGAAAGAACTGCTAAATATTATCATATTACAAAATAATGTGTATGATTCAAATCATGATTTGCCTGAGATGCTAAGTAAAATAGGATTGGAAAAAAAAATGGTTTCTGGCAGGAGAAAACAGATCACAAGTGCTACACAAGGAGGCTGGCCCCAAGCCTGGAATCTGATGAGCACTTGAAGGCGTCACCTTGATCTTCATCAGCTTATTCATTGTTGTTGAAAATTTACAGTCACTTAATTTATCTGTGTTTTGGAAAAAAAGGAAAAAACAGAACAACATCACAGTAATAACAACCAGTTTGAATTTTTTTCTACTTTCCCTTTGAAAAATCATTAAGGATCATTAAAGGGCTCATCTTTTATTTCATGATAAATTAATAAGGAATGCTACAAGCTTAATTTTATAAATACCTTGTCAAAAATATTGTCCCCGAAAATAGATATATTAGTTACAGTACATGCCAGAACAGAGGAAGGTGAGATCAGAAAGTGCTAATTTAATTATGCTAATAATGCTCTGGTAAGTGTGGAACCAGATGGTAAAGCTAGCAAACAATGGAGGAATTTTTTAAATCAGATACTTTTCAACAAGTATCTGGGATCCAAAGCTCTATGTCAGTAGTGCTGATGGAAAGATTATCCTTTCCTAGGCATGTTATCTACAAGACTGGTGGAAAGCTTCCAAAGGTGTATTTCCAATGACCTCTACCCCTGCCTACTATGCCCTCCGGCAAGGTACTCATCTCTCAAGCTGGTTGACTGAGGTGTGTACAGAGAGGACAATCTCAACCATATAGCAGACTGTCAAATGATAACCCATGGCTATGGCATGTGGTTGATAGGCTAAAGCCACAAAGTTATTATTTAAACAACAACAACAACAAAGAGATACAAAGCTGTTTTTAAATTATAGTCTTCTAGGGGGGAAAACATGTAACTAATCTAGCCATCAAACCAACCTTAATACTTAGTCCTACTCTGATGAATGATTTATAAAAATCTACATAATTAAACTTTTTAAATACCAAATCCCATTTTCAAAGTAGGTAATCCCAACCTATCCCCCTTTTTTGTTTCCCATTTAATCTCTCTCTCTCTCTCTCCCTCTCACACACACACACACACACTCCTTTATTAAATTCTTGAGTGCCTTATTTATACTATGTTGTTAATGACTAAAAACTCCATCTCCACTAAAGAGAATTAATCTTTTTCTTCTCCGTTCTCTCAGTGTTTTGTTCTTTCGTGGTAGATGGCATTGGCATACCTCCCCACCACCTTTCCCTTTATAGGATCACTCACTCATTCCCCAGGTGCCATGAATGTAACTGCCGATTATTCACAGCTGTAACCTCCAGATAATTATTTTTTAGCCACCCGGAGTCAAGCCTTCTGGAAATGCCTTGGAGGTTACACTCAGTGGTTGGGGGAGAGGGAAGTGGTAGGGGGGCAGGTCAATAACTGACTTACCAGGTATGCAAAACGCCAGCCCCTTTCCTCAACCATATGGAGAATTCTTATTCCAGAGCCTCCCATAGGAGCAGACTAAAGCTGTCCTTCCCCTGTTCTGTCCTCAACTTGCCTCATCTGAGAGCACCCTCTCTCTACATGCCTTGCACAAGAATCCCATCTCAGGCTCTGCTTCCAGAGAACCAGACCTAAGACACCTCTGGTAAGGTCTTTGACACTTTGCAACTTACGGAGCTCTGTAAGTTGTGACTTAAATGAATGTTAGTTCACCATATTTCCCCATATATTGGGGTGTTTTGCACTTTAACAGGTATTAATGCCTTAAGATAAAGACATGGAAATATGAGTAAAGCTTTTTGACGTTGGAGGTGATTCTTTCATACATCAGAGGCCATTTTTAAGTCATGCCCATGGGCTGGCACCTACTTTACCTTAATTCATTCCAAATAGCCTAAATATTTTTCACATTTCCTCAATAGTTACCATAAATAATTATCTCAGCCAGGAACTTAAAACTGCTAAGGGTTATAGGCCAATATGTTGAACCTCTCAAAATCAAGGCATCTGTTTGTGTGTCTCTGGATCCAAACATTTAGTGTCCTCTTAAAAGAGAGTGGTTCAGAGTGTGGGCTCAAGACCATCCTCGACTGAATTCAAATTCCAGACTTGAAACTTCACTAGAATTAGGCCTTGGGAAAGATATATAACCTGCCCATGCTTCTGTTTCCTCATCTATAAAATGAGGAAAACAGTAAGATACCAATTTAGAAGGCTTTTATGTGGATTAAACTTTAATACAAATAAAGAGCTTTCACTAAACCCTGACAGTGAGTAAGCATTCAACAGATTTGAGCTATTTTTTATTTTGAAATTTCTCAGTGCACTTTTATGATAGAACATTTTAAATAAAATCAGTCACTTTTTTCTAGGGGTTTACATATCAAGGTCTTAGTAAGCATTTCCAGGCTAGGCAACTGGATGAGTGAATGGAATAGATCCCAGGTTCACCACCATGACTTCAAGAAAACATTAGTCTGTCATGACCTTTCACTCTAAGGGAATCAGTAAGGACATCAAGCACGATGTAAATTACAGGGGCATAGGCCTTTCCAGGACTTTTCCCCATGTCTCTCTCTCAGAGGGAAATAAAGGGAGGAAAGACACAGAGGGATAGTAAATATCCCAATAGGGAATACCAATGTTCTCCTTTGACTTAAATACATGCAAATGACCTTTAGTTTTCCAATATCCATTACCTAGACTGGAAGGGAAAAAAAACAGAAAATTCTTCAATCTCCTGAGCTTCTCGAAGGTAGACTACACCAAATGTATTTTGGGAGCTTCCCTACAGTGCCCAATTACAATTATAGGCATAACATAACTGACCGAGAAATTGCTGATGGAAAGCTAGAAGAAAAAAAAAGCTGAAGCAAATCTGTATACCAGTAAAAGAGAGGTTATATTTTTAAAAAGTTAATATATATGTGTGTGTGTGTGTGTGTGTGTGTGTGTATAATATATATACAGGAGATATGTATATATATATATGTATATAGGATAAAAGAGAAACACAGAAATCCATGACAAGGAAACATCAAAGACACTCCCATTAAGTAGCAATGAAGACAATATGAACCATAAGCAACCATAAGAACAAAGGTTTCTTCCACCTCAAAGACTTGATAATTTCATATAATTATGTCTTACCATATTATTAGTTTTATTTACAAAATATTGTGCATAGAGATAGCATCTCATAAATATATGAAGGAAGGAATACAAAGAGTCTCACCTAAAGAGAGATCATGCAGAGCTCTATCAAGAGAATTAAGCTCTGTTCTTAACAAATAGTAGCAAACTGAATTCAATAGTACCTTAAAATGATCAGGTGGGATTTATTCCAGTGATACAAATATAGTTCAACATCTACAAATCAAGTGATACACCATATAAACAAAATGGATAAAAGTCATATGATATCTCAATAGATGCAGAAAAAACATCTAACAAAATTCAACACTCTTTCACAATAAAAACTCAATAAAGTGGGTATAGAGGGAATATAGCACAATAAAGGCCATATATGACAAGACCACAGCAAACAACATACTCAATGGTGAAGAACTGAAACATTTTCCTCTAAGATCAGGAATAAGAGGAGGAGGCTTACTCCTGCCTCTTTTATTTAGCATAGTCTGGAAGTCCAAGCAAGAGCAATTAGGCAAGAAAAAAAAAAGGCATCCAAATCAGAAAGGAAAACATAAAACTCTTTATAAATGACATGATATATAGAAAACCCTAAAATGCCACAAAAAAGAAAAAAAAAACCTTAGAATATATTCAGTAAAGTTGAAGGATATAAAAGTCAATACAAAAAAAGTTGTGTTTCTATACACTAACGATGAACTATCAGAAAGAGAAATTAAGAAAACAATCCCATTAACAAGAGCATAAAAGAGAATATTTAGGAAAAAATTTTACTCAGGAGGTGAAATATCTGTATACTAAAAACTATAAAGTACTGATGAAAGAAATTGAAGACGACACACCTAAATGGAAAGATACTTCATGTTCGTAGATTGGAAGCATTAATATTGTTAAAATGCCCACACAACCTGAAGTGCTCTATAGATTCAGTGCAATCCCTATCAAAATTCCGATTACATTTTTCATGAAAATAGAAAAAACAAATCTTAAAATTTCTTCAGAACCGTAAAACATCTCATGTAGCCAAAACAATCTTGAGAAAAAACAAAGGTAGAGGCATCCCACTTCCTGATTTTAAACTGTATTATAAAACTATAGTAATCAAACAGTATGGTATTGGCATAAAAACAGATACATAGACCAATGGACCATAATCAAGAGTCCAGAAATAAGCTCATACATATATGGTCAATTAATTTTTTGCAAAGGAGCTAAGAATATACAATGCAGGAAGGACAGTCTCTTCAATGAATGGTGCTGAGAAAACTGGACAGCCACATGCAAAAGAATGAAACCGTACCTCTCTCTTATACCATACACAAAAATCAACTCAAAATGGATCGAAGATGTGAATGTAAGACCCAAAACCATAAAACTCCTAGAGGATGACACAGGGGGTAAGTAGTTGACATCAGTCTTGGCAATGATTTTTTGGATATGACACCAAAAGCAAAGGCAACAAAAGCAAAAATAAGCAAGTGGGACTACATAAACTAAAAAGCTTTTGCACCACAAAGGGAACCAGCAAAAAAACGAAAAGTCAGTCTATCGAATGGGAAAAAATATTTGCAAACCTCATTTCCCTTAAGAGGTTAATATCCAAAATACACAAGGAATTCATATAACTCCAAAGCAGAAAGCCAAATAACCCAGTAACAAACGGACAAAGGACCTGAATAGACATTTTCCCAAAGATGACATACAACTGGCCAATAGACACGTGAAAAAGTGCTCAACATGACTAATCATCAGGGAGATGCAAATCCAAACTACAGTGAAATACCACCTCACGCTTGTTAGGATACCTAGTATCAAAAAAGAGATAGCAAATGCTGATAAGAATATGGACTTGAGAGAAAACTTGTATACTGTTGAGTGGGAATGTAAACTGATATAGTCACTATAGTGTGGAGCAGTAGTGGGCAACAGTGTGGAGGTTCCTCAAGAAATTAAAACAGAACTGCCATATGATCCAATGGTCCCACTTCTGGGTATATATCCAAAGGAAATAAAACCATGATCTCAAAAAGATATCTCTACTCTTATGTTCATTACAGCAATATCCACAATAGCCAAGATATGGAAACAACCTAAGTGTCCCTTGACGGATGAAAGAATTTTAAAAATGTGACACACACACACACACACACACACACACACACCGGAATAGTATTCAGGCTTTAAAAAAAAAAAAAAAAATAGAAAAACCTGCCATTTGTGACAAACTGGAGAGCATTATGCTAAGTGAAATAAGCCAGACAAAGATAAATACTGCATGATATCACTTATATGTAGATTCTTTAAAAAGTCAAATTTATAAGAAATAGGGAGTAGAAAAGGGGCTGGGAGTGGAGAAAATGGAGAGGTTGGTAAAAGTGTACAAACTTTCAGTTATGAGAGAAGTAAGTTCTGAGGATCTAATATACAACATTGTAACTATACTTGTAAACACTGTTTTGTAAAATGGAAATTAAGAGTAGGACTTAAATGTTCTTTCTCTCACACACACACATGCAATGTAAATATGTGAGGTGACAGGTGTGTTAATTCAATGAGAGAAATCCTTTCACAATTTTATGTATATCAAATGACTTCACTATACACTTTAACTCTTACAATTTTGTCAATTTTAACTCAATAAAGCTGGGGAAAAAAAACAACTACATGAAAAGAAAGGCAAAAAGAAAGAAAATAACCAATGAGACAAACGGATTCAAACACTTGGCATTACCCCATGGCTGGCATGCAGTCCTCCGGCCAGGCACCCTTGTCTCTTGGACAAGGAAGAGAAGGTGCTAGATTTACAAAAGTCACTGGGAGTTTAAATCATCTATCTGGGCCAAGTTCACATAAGATACACACGTCTTTGGACAAGTCTCTTATCCCCAGGGATTCTGAAACTTAGCAGCTGGAGAAGAGAACCATCAAGAATATTAAGAGTCGAGGCACCTGGGTGGCTCAGTCGGTCTGCCTTCAGCTCGGGTCATGATCCCTGGATCCTGGGATTGAGCCCCACATCGGGCCTCCTACTCAGTAGGGAGTCTGCCTCTCTCTCTCCATCTGCCCCTCCTCCCCACTCGTGTTCTCTCTCTCTCAAGTAAATAAATACAATCTTTAACAAAAAATAATATTAAGAGTCATGTTTTAAAAAAATTTTCAAGATTTATTTATTTCAGAGAGACAGAGAGTGCGAGAGAGCAAATGGGTGGAGGGGCAGAGGGAGAGAATATTCAAGCAGACTCCTCACTGAACACAGAATCCTACACTGCAGGGAGGCTCCATCCCAGGACCCACGAGATCATGATCTGAGCTGAAACCAAGAGTCGGATGTCCAACCAACAAGCCACTCAGGCGTCCCTTACATTTTTTTTTTTTTTTAAGAGTCAGGTTTTACACTTTGTATGCTATCTCAGGCACACGCTAGGAAGTAAAACACAACTTTCTGAATGGATAAGGAAATGCTAAATTCTTCACAGCCATGAAAGAAAGTGGAGTGAGAATGACTGGCTCCAGATCATGTTGGCGTAGAGTGACGAAGAATCGTAAGACACAAGTTTGCTCACTTCATCTCAGTGTGCATCATTAGCACTCCTGTGTGCATGTCCAACCCTGGGAGTAGTGTTTTGTAGCATTCAAATTAATTATACATGCAGATTTAGGCCTTTGGAAACCTGTAATCCAGTTTAGGGTGGTTACAATCTAGTCAGTGGGAAATAACCATTTAGATTAAAAAAAAAAAAGTATCTTAAATTATTTCCATCTTAAATTATTTTAAAAGTTTTTATTTAGTGAGACAAACTCCAGTAGAATATGTCAATAAATTCTATTTTACCTTCATGAAGAAGAATGTTGGCTTATATTATAAAGGCATACAAAAAAAGCTTAATTTCATGGTTGAGATTTCATAAGCATTTGGAGTGCCTACAAAAATCTTTCAAGTCTAACAAACATAGCTCCTCCCTGTTCTTAATTCTCTTTTCTACATTTTGATGAGATGACAGAAAGGACAACACATGTCTACGGGCCTCTCGTAAGTCAAGACCCTTAAATGTTGGTGACACTACCTCAGCACATTAAATTTTAAAAAATCTTCTATCTGTATATATTCCCTTAATATATTCTCATTTGTACATTTATGTAGTAAAATTCACACCATAAAATATATAGAAAGTACAATGAACTGGAAGCAATATCTTCTAGTATTCTTAATACCCCAGGAATAGCCTGACCTTGGTATGCTCAGATTCCCCAAAGTCTTAAAATTATACAATGTGAATTGTGGCATTTAATTTATTTTATTCTATATGCTTTAAAATGCAACCATTGATTTTTTAAAGCCTTTGGGCAATATACAATAGCAGATTTCATAAACTACAGGGTAAAAATGACAAAGTCATAATAACAAATGTCAAGTTGGCAATTATCCATCCCAAACAATTCTTTACCTTCCTAAGTCAGATATTACAAATGTGTCTCTTTTGGACAGAAAATGAGAGAGAATTTTTAAAACCCACTACTGTCTTAACAGTCCTCTAATATTTATCTCTAAACATGATCAATAAAAAGTGTTGACAATACCCAGACTAGGAATGCAAATATCTGTAGTGGCTTAAGTACTAAGAGTCCGTAACACATGAGATTCCATTAACAGTGCTCTGCAGAAAGAGTTGAGATTCCCTTGGGGAGTCCTTCAAAATCACATTAGATGGGAAGATAAGGGGTCTAGATAGATCTTGGCCAGGCATTGGCTAAATGACCTTGATCAAGTCTTTTAACCTCTATGAGCCTCAGTTTTCTCATCTCATCTGTAAAATGAGCTGACTGGGCCAGTTGTATACAAGGTACACAGCAACATATTAGATTCATGGTGGGTAGTCATTAAATTGTGGGATTTTTTTATAGTTATTGTTTTTATTTCATCTCTGCATTTTTCTGAAGCTTTATAAAATGGCAATTATATCTGAAATGGAAACTCACTTTTGGCTTAGTGTTGAGGACTCTTACAGGAAGGTTTTGGTATAGGACTTAGAACCTAGACAGATTCTCCCCTCAATCTGAATTATTCTATTTCAGACTCTTACAAAAAAAAAAAAAAAAAAAAGTGGGGAGGAGCAATTTTGACCTAGCAATTCTTATGTTCAGGTATTCAAAGTTTTTACAACGGTCCTCGTGTCCACAAATTAAAACATATACTGTCACTGGTGTCTATCTGATATAAAAAGAAGGAGACTGCGTACTTAACTCATCTTTTACATTGTTTTAGACAGGTAGGCCTTTTTAATTTCAAATGTTTTAAAAATGAGCTTCAAAATTGGGAAATGCAATGACTTCTCAGAAAAGGCATTACATTTTGCTTATAACTCCCCCATGTTAGTCTCTGACATAATATACTTTAAGATACTCACTAATGTGTGTGTGTGTGTGTGTGTGTGTGTGTGTATCTCTAAAATGCAACACTCTTTGAAATGCCATTAATAAAGGAAATAATTCAGGGTGTCAAACAACAGAATCTAATGACAGACCATCAGAGAGCCAATATATGGTCTACTTTTCATACTTCAAGTAGGAAAAAAAAGAAAGGCAGCTGTGGAATATAAGAGACTTGGGCTTCAGTGTCATACTTCTTGGGTTTGCATGGCTCCATGATTTACCCTGGGTGAGTTACTACTCTTTCTGTAACTCACTTTTCTCAAGTATATAAAAACAGTACTTCCTTACTAGGACTGCTGTGGGAATGTGTGAGTGAACACCTAAAACAAAGTCTGGCACAGTCAATGTTTGCTTATACTTTATTTGCTATTATAAAAAAAATTAAATACCTTGCTTTTAGCAAATAACACAGAAAAGGGAAAATTTGTTACCAGGGAAAAGAGACTGCCACATCCATAGGCAGAAGACTATACTGTAAAAATGAGGAGAATAAGATTCCCTAAGAAAACTCTACGGAGGAGTTAATACTCATTAAATTGAGAAGTAAGTAGTGTCAAGTCCCATACTTATTAAATCTGCTTTACAGTTCTCTGAAATAAGGCCAAAGAGTTCAGTGGCAGAATCTTAGGATTATACTTCAGAAACCAGAATCGTTAAGCTAATCCCAGCATCTGATTAGAAATGGCCCTTGCTGCTTCCATCCCCTTAAAGATGCTGGCCATGGGACTAGGCTTGAGTATCTCCCCCATCAGAGCGGCAACTTTGAAGCAGCCAGTAGAGAGGGGCCTGTTTCTAGGAACCACACCTGAGGTCCACACAGCGCTCTCCACTGATGATGGCTGCTATGGTTATGGAGGCTTTGCCTGTCATTCCACGAGGCTCTTTGCCATATTAACTCAGGAAATATGAACAATCACCGAGAGAAACTCATGGAGACAAACGCTAGGAACAAGGAAGGGGTAAGAGAAGTTGGAACCGGGCTACTGCGGTTGGAGGCCTTAGATCCTGGGCCTCTGAGGGATTCCCCAAGAAAGGAGACCAGAGAGCCCTGATGAAGTGGGGAGTCATAAGGGCAAGCCACTGTTGCGACTGAAGGCTGGAAAAGGAAAAGAAGGAAATGAACTTTTGTTGAGCGCCTTCTCTCATTCATGCTTCTTGTGTGAAAGGAATTTGCTAAAAGGAAGCCAGGCAGCAGCTCAGCAGAGGGAGTTCACAAGACAAATTTCATCCATTTCTCAAATATTCCTATTACCTTTTCAGACACTCCTCTAATTAAATCTATCTCTTCGAGTAAAATCTAGTTAAATCATACATGTGTGTGTGTGTGTACAGGCCATTAATAATCCACACATCATAGTGTACAATGTTAAATGCAAGTGTTCAGGTTTATTGCCTTTAAAACCAGCTCTCTCATATGCATTAGGTCATTCTCAAATCGGTTACCTTTTCAAATCCATTTTTAACAAACTACACCCCATTATTTTCATTTAAAAACTAAAATTTTTGTTTTGGTTTCCTTAGGATATTTCCCTTACAAATTAAAAGAACATTTTTATTGAGCTGATGAATCTGTAAATTAAAAAAAAAAAATCTAACAAAATGCCATGAATGATTGTGGCAAAGGGAAAATAGGCAATGTCTTACTGTTATTAAATATGTCCAAGGTAACAATTTTAACATTTCATCATGATTTGATTGAAATCACTTAAATTGTGTGCCTACCTAATTTCAATGAATCAAGGTGAAAATATGACCTTTCAGGTCCTGGCAAGCTGCTCAATCAATCAACTTTATCATACTCTGCATGTAATCCATCTGGTTCTATATTGAACTTGAAGGAAATCTAAAACAATGGCATAAAAAGAGGAATTGTACTCACTACACTTATATTTCTTGGCTTAGGAAGCACAGTGTGTCTTTACAATTTAACTATGAGACAATCAACACTAAATTAGGCAAAAAGCTTCTCCCAGAATTAATTTCTAATTGCAACATCTAGGATGATAAGAAGAGAGGCACAAATACCAACACCACGAAGGTCTTTTTACTTTATTTATTTTTTTAGAGATGGAGTGGTGGAGGGGCAGAGGGAGAAGGGGAGAGAGAATCTTAAGCAGGCTCCACACTAAGCATGGAGCCCAATGCATGGTTTGATCTCAAGACTCTGAGATCATGACCTGAGCAAAAATCAAGGGTTGGATGCTTAACCAACTGAGCCACACAGGTGCCCCATGACCATGAAGGTCTTAACACATGCTGCTTTCTAAAAGGTAAGATGCTTGTTAAAGATTGTTCTCTTTACTCAGACCTTTGGAATATGTCCAGTTTAAAACAACACAGAGGACACAGCCATTTTTAAAGCCAATCCTTTTTCTTTCTGTCAAACTACTAGCAGGTAGTTTATTTTCAACTCCAGATGAGCTGAACTTTCTTCTTCATTACCTGTTACCAAATACTGCACACTTCCAAAACTTCTCTCCTTGCTCTCAAGGCAAGCAGGAACTCCTCATGATTGTTGTTAAGCCCACGAGCCAAGAATTCCTATAATAAAATAGATACCACCACTGTTTCCCAACATTGCTTTAGGATAAAATGATGTCTGAATTTCAAAGTCCATTACTTTAGAATAGAAATAAAACTACCTTCTTACGTGGAAAAAAGTGTATTGGAGGAAAATTACTTTGACACATAGAACTGTTATGTCAGACTTGGTATTATGACAGTCTAAAATGTTAACTTGCCAGTTACTAACCAGGTTTAGATTCTGAATACCTGAAAGACTCAAAATACCACCTTTGACTTTATATTAAACTGAGGAAAATGCTTAAATGCAATATTAAATCTGTGAAGAGTGAATATAAAAAAATAAACATTGTTTGGGGTGCCTGGGTGGCTCAGTCAGTTAAGTGTCCGACTCTTGATCTCTGCTCAGGTCTTGATCTCAGGGTCGTGAGTTCAAGCCCCACACTGGGCTCCACACTGGGCATGGAGCCTACTTAAACAAAGAAACAAACAAAAAACAAACATTGTTTTACTGGCACAATTGCTTCTTTGAAAAATTACTGTCTTAAATCTCTGTTATAATGGATGTATCTTACCATGAGAGACTGGAGTTGGTCTAAGTGTCTAGTAGACACGAATATCATCTTTGTCTTCGTAACACCAATGTGACAATTAGAATAGCTTACAGAGTGCAAACAAACAAACCAAAAGCCCCCAAAACAAAACAAAAATGCATCGAGGAAGGAACAAGGGAATCTAAAAATAAAAGCCTATAGAGCTGGGTTTTCTTCAAATAAATAGTCCATTTGATTAAATACAATGTTTTATTGAGCAAATACGACCAACTCAGGAAGAATAACAAAGACTGCTACCTACAGAGAATAATTAGAAAAACCTTCACTGGGGAGGTAGCATTTGTGGGGCTTCTTGAAGAACTGCTGGCACTGGGATGAACAGAAGAAAGGCAGGATGGTATTCCAAGTGGGAAGAGAAATATGGGGAAAGGAATATAGGAGACTGATAGCAGATGTATTTGTACTAGTTTCTCCATGTTTAAAAGAAGAATACTACTATCTACCCTGCAATGGGCTTCAAAACACTTAAATAAGTTATAGGGATGTAATGTCCAGCAAAGGGACAATAGTCAATAATACAGTGTTGTCAGTTTAAAAGTTCCTAAGAAAGTAATTTTTTTTTTTTTTTAAGATTTTATTTATTCATTTGACAGAGAGAGACACAGCGAGAGAGGGAACACGAGCAGGGGGAGAGGGAGAGGGAGAAGCAGGCTTCCCGCCGAGCAGGGAGCCCGACGCGGGGCTCGATCCCAGGACCCTGGGATCATGACCTGAGCCGAAGGCGGACACTTAATGACTGAGCCACCCAGGCGCCCCTTTTTTTAAGGTAATTTCTATACATTTGGAGTATGAGAGTAATCCTTTTACAAATGGAACAGATTACTAGAATTGTACTATTTTTTATTTTTTTAGATTTTTATTTATTCATTTGAGAGAGACAGAGAGAGCACAAACAGGGGGAGAGGAGGAGGGAGAAGGAGAAGCAGACTCTCCACGGAGGAGGGAGCCCGACGCGGGGCTCGATCCCAGCACCCTGGGATCATGACCTGAGCCGAAGGCAGACGCTTAACGACTGAGCCACCCAGGCGCCCCAGTAATTTTTTTTTTTAATTAGGCCCCACACCCTGCGTGGAGCCCAGTGCAAGGGCTTGAACTCACCACCCTGAGATCAAGACCTGAGCTGAGATCAAGAGTCAGGCATTTGACTGACTGAGCCACCCATGTGTCCCCAGAAAGTAAATCTTAAAAGCGCTCATCACAAGGAAAAAAAACGTAACTTTGTGTAGTGACAGATGGGAAAGAGACTTATTGTGATGATCATTTCACAACTATACAGGCGTCAAGGCGTTTTGTACACCTGAAAGCAGTACAACACTTTAAAACTTTGAAGGGCTATACGGGTATATACAAACAGAGGACTATCACCGTAAGTAAGCACGAACTGTCTTCACTCAGCAGGCAAATGCAGCTGTGTGGGTCTCTGGAAAGGAAGAGGACACCTCCACCCAACCCCCTCCCCAGTGGAAGTTGGTCAGGATTCTAACTGAAGGAGGAAGAAGTCAGACAGATTAGATGAGTACTTGGTATATATGGGTACGAGGGCCCAGACAGACTGTTGTTGGTCAGAAACAGAGAAGAATAAATCTGAAATTGAATGTAGGTAAAATATCGATTCAAAGTTTAAATGTTACAGAGAGTGATCTGTTAATGATGAGTCTCAAATTTAAAGCCTACGTGATTGAAAGAATAGTAGAAAACTGAAGCAGTGATTTAACTGAAGAGAAAAGATAAACTTAATGTGAGTCCTTCTGCTCAATATACAACTGTGTGGTCAGATCTATCATTACTTTAGGGCAAGATGGGGACTTGAATAGTAATTTAGAGTAACAAGAGCAACCTGAAAGTCAGGCTGATCTTAACCTCTTCCTGGGCCCCCACTCCCAATGGCAACAAAAATTGAACAGGTAGAAATGACTTCTTTTAAAGATTTGTTTAGCTCATTTAAGTACATGCCAACAAATCATAACCAAATGTTCAAAAATCTAAGTTCACTCTCTCAAGGTACGAACATAAGGATCTAAGGATCTCATCACATAATAAAAGAACGAAGGTTATTCCTTAGGGAAGGGCAGTGTTTGGGATAAAGAGATGTGCAAGTCAGATACTAGTCTTTGGAAGGAATTTATATAAAATGAAGACGGCCACACACTGAGGTTCCCAGAGCCAACAAAATAACCATGCATGCAATAGGCTTTTGGCTTTCAGACTGTGTGACCCATTTGGTTCAGTGGCCCTGCATCCCTGTGTGGAGGTTCCCGTCCTGTTCTGTGCTTCCTCCTCCCTTGCTCCTATATCTCACCGAATCCACCAGATTCATCAGCCGGTTTCATGGTTAAGTTGCTACTGCTTATTTATATATGTATTTTTAAGTTTTTTACTTATAATTAAGAGCACTTTATTATTTATCTTAGTAGTTTAAAATCAATACACAGATATGGTCAAACTGGGTTTTATCTGATTATAAAGTTTTTATTTTTAACATTCATCACTAGTACTATGAATCTGCCATGACATTTTGAGAATCATCATCAACAGATCATTTGAACACTGAAACTCAATAGACAAGGTTTCATGATCTCACTTATTCCTACCCACTTCGGTGTGATTCTTCCCTTTAAAAATAAAAAGAACAAAAATAAATTTTTTTTTATATTATTTACATTTAAAATCTTTATCCCCAGCCCCTCCCCGCACCAAAACATTTCATGAGTGTTGCCTAGCACATGTGTTCCTTAACATGAATTATCAGGGTGGCTGTGAATAGTAACTAAGATTTTAATTCATGCTTGTGTTTTGCCTATTTCATCTGTTTAAGAACTAGCAGGAATAAAGAGAAGCAATTATGGATTTTTTTTTTAAAGTAAAGTCATGTAAGTAAAAACCATATTTCTATTCCATTGGTGAGACAAGGATCTGGTGGGTAGATAATCTGAGCACCGTTTTATGAATTGGAACAGTAGGAATGAGTGGTCATTGTCACTTTTCATTGTACTCCCTTTTACAAGGTAAAAAAAAAATGAAACGAAGGAACAGGAGATAAAATTGGAATTGGTGTCTAGAAGAAACTGAACTAAGAACAATGAAGCTCAAACTCTGCATCAGGAGATTGAAAGACAGGATTCTCCACAAACTGGCAGAAAAATCCAATCCCAAACTGCAGGCCATCCTTTCCTGAATGTAACAGAACTAGAAATATTTTAAGAGCAAGAAAGGTGAGCATTTCCTTCATTCACATAAGACAGGGAATACAGTCAGTGAAGTAGAGAGGAAAAATGAGGATGACCCAGAAAGGTCCAGGATGAGAGAGAAGATAACAATCAACATGCCCTGTTTTGATCAGGTCAGGTCCTATGAATCCTCACAACACTGAAGTAATTCACTGTATACATTTCATCACATCAATAGAGAGTACAATTCTAATCAACCACTTGGGAAATTTTCTATTTTCAGTTTATCATAGTCCCACCTACATTCGTTTTACCCAAATAGGAAGGACAAAGAGCCAGGTATAAAAGGTAGTCCTAAAATGTAACACCATCTCCACTTAAAATTACTACAACTTCCTTACAAGAATTCGGTATACTATTTAGCCAGTCAGTTTAACCTTCTTGATTTCCTAAGTACCTTAATAACAGCAACAATAAAAATATTGAACTGATTGTTCTCAATTTGCTTTGCTACTCTCAAGAAGTGCCAATCAAAATGTGATTCAGATTTCTGCTGGAATTAGAAAGTCCTAAAAAATGTGCCTAAATTTATTACAGTCTCTATCACACTCCAAAAAATGAAGTAAACCAAAATGTAATCCAAAATGACTCCTATACGACCACTGGCATATAATCTACCCTTGACAAAGGATTGTGGCCTTCTTCCTTTGTAGTATAATAGCAAAAAAAAAAAAAAGAAAAAAAATCATTAAAAGATGAAATGGCACTTTTATTTTGGGGAACAAGCAAATAAGGATAACTTAAATTGTGATAAGCCATCTTTCCCTGGAGTGACCAGTTAATGGGAGATTTTAGAAAAGAGCCACACTCAGTGGTAACCAACAGAAGACATTTGGAGAACTTAAATGTTCCTTACACCATTTTCCAAAATTGATCTATTCCCATGGCATAATTTATTCTTCATTTGAGCAAAAAAGCAACTCCATCAGCACACGTGAATGCAGACACAGCTTTTAGTCAAATAAGGAATAAATTTAAGTCTTTAAACATACTGGATACAAGTATTTCACCAGCAGCTCTGTATTTTAGGACTGTCTTGAGGCCCAAGGAGATAGTTAAGTGATGTGGTTGGGTACCAGAGGAGAGAGGAAGCCTAAATTACAGAAGAGGGGGACTAACTCGGGGACCAAGGCACAAGGCCTGGAGAACACAGGGGTTAACACGGTAAAACAAGAGTAGGGGTGAGGGTGGGTGTACACAGAGCTACAACCACAGCTGTGAAAGCAAGAAGCTGAGGTGGTCCTGCCTGATACCTTAGTCTCGGAAGGAGATGGAATGAGGAAGATCATTCCTTAGTGGAGAAGGAAGAGTGAGCTAGAGGGGATTAGAGCATAAGGAAAGAGGTCGTTTGGGGATGGCGCCCAGCAGGATAAGAGAAAAAGCAGACTAGGAACCTCTGAAAGGATCTCTAGCCCTGACGTAAACCAACGTTTGACACTACACTTGAGGAGGAATCCATCTATGAACTTAAGCCAGACTTTAATTCTCTTTGTCCCCTTACTTTCTAGGGATCTGCTTTCCTATCTATAAAATGAGGACAATGGCTAAATGACCTCTGAAAGACATCCGCTACAGATTTCCATAATTTTTGCTTCACATGTCACTCATTCCTTCAAAATACAATCTGGAGAGTGCTTGCCTTACAAACAAAATTGACATTAAAATTATGCTAGAAAAAATAAAGCCAAGAGTATCATATAATGAACTAATATTTAAGTCCAAATTAAATTGCATTTGAAGGAAATAAAGTTAACATATACACTCAAGTTGAGCAGAAGCAAATTGCAGCATATTTATCTGCAGGTTTGTGTTTTTCTAAAACAAACAAACAAACAAAAAATTATAATGGCCTGTATGAAGCAAAACAAAATGAATCTGTTTGAAAGGGTCTCCTTGGATTATATCCTAATTCATCACAAAATTACAAGCAAACTGAAATTGGTAATACTTGGGGTAGATCTTAAAATCTAATTAGTAGAATTACTGGTAATTCACCATTTCCTAGATTTAAATTGGATCTGTTACCATTCATAATTTATGAAAACAAAATCAATCAAAATAATTACAATCCATTCCAAATGAGTGAAATTATTTATTTATACTCACCCCCCAAAAGAGAGAAAGTTTTTCTATGATTAAATGCATTGCTTATTAAACCAATTTCTGTGGTCAAAACGGATAAGGTTTTGTTGTTAAGGGACTGAAATTCACTGAAATCTACCTACATATATTTAGACAAATGTTAAATGGTTAAACAGAAATCTACAAGTAAATCCTACAGTAATCTATTGGTTCTTGTTTTAAAGAAACAGGAAATCTACTTTTTATGCATGATTTTACAGAACTATTCCTATCTCCATAACACAGATTTACCTCAAAACAAATGGTTTCTACTTACCCTTTTGGCCTGAAAAGCAGCTCTCTTTGAGGGTATCATATTTTCTTTACAAGTAACAGTAACTCCCTTTACTGGCCCTAGACTTTGTAAACCATAGATATGAAAACCTTTTGCAATGTGTTGATCAGCACGTCCTCAATGAATCCTATCTAGTTGCTGGCACCTAGTGAGAGACATCACGCAGGGCGCTGGGGAAGTAGGAGACAAAGACCTGTGACTGAAACTGACCTTTCAAGACGAAAGATAGACCATCTTCAGAAATTCACATTTGAAGGTGTTTATGTGTAGTAGGAGCAGATAGGGCTGAGGGCCGCCACCTCCCAGTGGATGAGAGAGCTGGCTCAAAGTTGAGGACAAAAACTAGGATCACGGAAAAGAAGGAAATTAACAGCCCACTTGGCAAATGAGCCTTGAAAAAATACACTTTAAATGATTTCACAGAGTCCTCCCAACTCAGAGAGTCCATGATTTAGAAACACTCTAGTCCAGCTAATCTGGTTCCCACTGTGATCATTATCTTACTAAAAAAAGCAATTGGGCATTCACTTCTCTATTATTTTACAAAAGATATGTAAATTAAATGAGAATGAATAGTTTCACAGATACGGATATATTTCCAAATTTTCACTATACTTAGGAGTACCACCTATGAACAGCACTAGCAGGACTATCTTCTCACAACCGACCTCAGTAGACATTCTGCTCAGTACCCAAATTACAAAGTAAAGACAAGCATTAAGCAATTTCAAAACAGGGTTATTTTCAAAGTTCCTATGTCAACTGTAATGTATAGGGTTGGAAAGGAACATATCATTGAAGAACAAGGTCAGAAGCATACTTCCTATTAATATAAGTTTTTGGCATGTGCCCTAATCTGAATTTTCCTGGCCAACATATTAATATTTTTCCAGAAATGGGGATAAATAAAGACTGGGTAAGTCTACAACTGGTTTCCTGTAAAAATTCCTCCAAAGTTTCCAGAAAGATTACAGCATCTCTTGACATAGTCCATAAATACAGACTTCCATAGGTTTTCGCAATGACTTATATCCAACACTAGGAGTTTTCCCCATACATTTCACATTTATGAAGTATAACCAAGTTCTGAATCATTTCATATTTGATAATTCCTCCAGAACTTTGGCTAATGAAAAAAATGTCACTGATTATGTAGGCTGCTCAATGTTTTTTCCATTGCTTGAAAAAAGCAAAAGGGTAGCTAAGCAAAGTTACTGTACTATGTAGCTTTATAAATGGCTTTATGACTGGTTGCCTCAAAGACTGATTCTCCTAAAACATCAAGCCATTATTCAATATCATTCACTTAATGAGCACCTACTGTATGCCAGGAAGTATACTAGGCCTTGAGGATACACAGATACAAGGCATGAAGAAGGTGAAAAGTAAAGAGGCAATAAAAATGTATCAAACTGGTATGGGACTACACAGGAAGGGCCTCAGTCTTGGGAGTAAAGATGGGGAAGTGTGAGACCTCTCACCTAGGAATCCCAGTGGACACTGAAAGGCTAAGTCGTTCTGGTCAACAGAGTGAGAAAGAGGTAAAAGAAACAGGAGCAAATTCATTACACTTGAAGTCTGCTAAGGCTGGAAGTAAGGTGGGTATTGAGGACAGGAGTGGCAAAATAGAGGACTAGAAAAGCAGTCAGATTTCAGGTTATGAAGGCCATGTATTTTTTGTGTATAAGAAAAGCGAAGAAAAGAAACCTTTTTTTGTAAGAAAGTGATATTTATAGGTTTTCTTTCTAGAAATAGGACTATGGAGGCAGCTCTATGGAAAGTTGGAATGGCAGTAGGGAGGGAGAGAGGAGAGGCTGAAGTCAAGACTCCAGTTAGGCTTCAGTACCATCCAGATGAGAAAATAATGGCAGGTTCAAACAAAGCAGAGGGCAGGTTCAACCAGCTTGAATGAGAGAAAGAGCAAGCTTGAGTTAACTTCCCAGTTTCTGCCTGGGTGCTTAGGTGGATGGGGATTCCTTTTACTGAGCTAGCAAACACAAGAGGAAAAATAGGTTTTAGATGATACTGAGTTTACCATTAGACATTTTGAATTTGAGATGCCTATGATACTTCAGGACACAAGGCACAGTACAGAGCTGAATGTATGCACTTGGAACTCTAGAAAGAAAACTAGGGTAGGAGTACAGAATTGCCCTGTGCAGCTAGGTAGTAGATAAAAACCTCAAAAGACTGAGACCACCTAGCCTAAGGCTGGAAGAGGAACAGGAACCTGGGAAATATTGACAGGTAAAGGCAAGTGGAGGAAATAAAGCCCACCATGGAACATAATGAATGACTCATCATGGAGATGTAAAGCAGGAAAAATCATAATTTGGGGCCAATGGAGAAAACTAGCAAGAACAAAGTGATAAATGGGGTGATGAGCGGCAGAGTGCACAACATAAAAAAGGTCAGAAAAGCAATCATTGGAAATGGAACCCAGGAAGCCCAATTTCTGCTGGGAAATCAGTTGTGTTGAGTTGCTTCTCCTAATAGGAAGTAACCTGCCTCCTAAAAACTGACTTGTCCTAGAGTAACAATGTATAAAAATCAGAGGCTTGAGAATCAATCGGCTAGACCTACGTTGGAATTCTGGGTCCTCCAAGTACTAGCTATGCATAAATAGAAAAGCTGTTTAATTGCTGTCTCTCAGTTTCCTTACCTCTAAACAGGACTAAGAATAACCATATTATGGTCATTTTGCATATTAAATTCAGGAAGATGACATATGTAATGATGTAAAACACAGACCAGTCCCTCCATACATTAGATCCTTGGTTAGATATGCACATGCTATGCATCCATACCTGTCAGTCAAACCTAGAGAAAACTTCCACCAGAGTCTTCATCCATCTACCTGATTTGAATCTTATCCTCTAAGAGCCAAAGCTGCATCTGACTAACAACCTACAGACTCAAGAGGAAATAAAATGATCTCTTTTAGAAATGTAGTCCTGTGGGATATATGCTGATTCCTGGAAAGTCTTCGTGCACCTCACAGGGATGTACAATTTGCTTATAGACACTAGAGAAATCACACTAGCTTGTCACGGGCTTCAACACAATAGAAATATTAACCTAATGAATTTATTACAAAAAAAAAAAAGAGAGGTGCAAATACCCATTAAGCGATAAGTTTTTCCCCTTAATTTTGAACCTGGGACATAGAGTAAAGTAGTCAAAAACAGTCAAATGAATTATAATGTGCTTCAAAGCCCAAGGACCAGAAGAAATTGGGTCAGGTCCCCCTCTAAAATAAGGAAGAAAGCAGAGGCAAGTTTTAAAATTTAAACTTGAAATGCAAGTCAGGGGTGCCTGGGTGGTTCAGTCGTTAAGCATCTGCCTTCGGCTCAGGTCATGATCCCATGGTCCTGGGATCGAGTCCCATATCGGGCTCCCTGCTCAGCAGGAAGCCTGCTTCTCCCTCTCCCACTGTCCCTGCTTGTGTTCCCTCTCTTGCTGTGTCTCTCTCTGTCAAATAAATAAATAAAATCTTAAAAAAAAAAAAAAAAGCGTCTGCCTTCAGCTCAGGTCATGATCCTAGGGTCCTGGCATCAAGCCCCACATCGAGCCCTGCATTAGGCTCCCTTCTCCGCAGGAAGGCTGTTTCTCCCTCTCCCACTCCCCCTGCTTGTGTTCCCTCTCTCGTTGTCTCTGTCAAATAAATAAAAAATCTTAAAAAAATAAAAATAAAATGCAAGTCAAAGACCTGTATTGGTACTAGACTCCTTCTTGGAACTGTTGTTCCTTGTGATCAAAGAAAACATTATTACTATTAAATTGGAGCAGGGGCATATTGTTTTTGTGATTTAATACATTTTTAAAGCCATCTGTTAGATTATATTGAAGGTTTATTTCACATTTGCTCTGAGACAATGTCTTTGCTGTCTAACATACCTGATTTAAAATAAAAGAAGACTATGAAATAGTTAAGTATGGAAAATAAAGACAGAGATAAGCCACACATAGGATAGACTAGGGGGGGGGAATAGCCCTTCTAGTCATTGGGACAACTATGGTTCCCACCACACAATGCAACAAAATGGCCATCATCATACCCAGTGCAGACATTGGCAGGCAACTCAGTTTATTCAGAAAATGTCCTTTTCACCCCATTTGACTTCTGTATATGGAGGCACATTCACCAAACCCTAAACAGTACACAACTCTGCAAATCTACAGTGTTAATTTTGTTTTACCTACCTGACCCTCAACTCATTCACAGCCAAACTGAAAGGACACTGAGAAAAATGAAGTTCTGGATAGGAAAAGAAAAAGGAAAATGGCTAGGAAAAGAATCACACAGAGTCGTATTGATAAGGAAGATTGATGGCTTGAGATTTCTCTTTGTGTTTACTGACAAAAGGCAGCATGCCGTAGCAGGCTCAGCTTGCTCCAGTGAAAAAGGAAGCAGGATTAGTAGATTGCCTACCTCCCCAAAATGTTTTCTGGAACACCAGCTATCTTCTCCTGGTCTAACATCTTCTGTGCCCGTTGGACTATATAGTTTATCTTTGGTAGCACAATTAGAATCCATACCCATTTTGATAAATATGTGCATGTATGTATTTGTCTGTGTCTGTTTCAAGAATAACAAGACCTAGGGGTGTCTGGGTGGCTCAGTCGGTTAAGCGTCTGCCTTCGGCTCAGGTCATGATCCCGGGGTCCTGGGATCGAGCCCCGCATCGGGCTCCCTGCTCGGCGGGAAGCCTGCTTCTCCCTCTCCCACTCCCCCTCCTTGTTTCTCTCTCTCGCTGTGTCTCTGTCAAATAAATAAAATCTTAAAAAAAAAAAATAACAAGACTTTCTGTATAATAAGGGTAAGAGGTCAGTGGAAGATATTATCTACAGTATGCAACCAAGGATGCATATGAATTTTTGGAGAGGCAAAAATATCCCCACTCAAGTAGTTAGTATCACTAAACATTCATAGCCTTCAAACACCAAAGACTGAATAATGAGCAGCCACAAAACAAGAGGAAAAAAAAGAGGCTCATTCATAACCACAATCAAGCATGAATAATTACCAATTTTGAATGTAAAGATCATTCAAATAAATGTAACTGATGGATCATCCACATAGGGTGCAAGTCAAAGTAAACAGACAGTCCACTTTAGAAAGTGTCTAGTGAATTGATTTAACAAGTTTAATGCGAGCATGAGTATGGGGCTATTACTGATCGTAAGCTTTACTGATGTTATTTGTTCGCTTGGAAAAATACCGCTCTTTGGAATGAGCACATTAAGGCTAAAATTGCAGAGAAAACCCTATTACAACTTTATTGCTGGCAAATTGGAACCAAACCTTGTCTGTATATCAATTACTTAGAGTTACCACAGAGATAAATCCTTTTTTTTTTTTTTTTTTTTTGTATAGGCTCAATCTTGAAGACAGTGATGAGAAACTCCTTATTATACCCTACCAACATCACTAGGTTTTCTTAGCAATTTCAAGAAATTGTCAATTAAGTTCTTTTTATTAGGTTCCAAAAGCTGTTAAGTCAAACACAAATCTATCATAAGGCTTGTAACAGCATGTTATCTAGGCACATTTCAGTGCTTCACTCTTTCATTATCTACCTACCCCAGTGCAACTACAAAGTTCCAGTAAAGTAAAGGAATTTCTTCCTGATTATCTTAAGTTCACAGAAATTTGGAGTAAGAGGCCACTCAATTGTAGCAAATGTTCTACCAAACTCTCATTCTTATTAAAAGTGGGGTGGGGCAATCCAAGTTACTCTTACAAGGGATAGATTTGCTTTGGAACTCATTACAATGGAGGGAATGAGTTTGAGGCATTTACCCAGGGTAGTAACCACTCAAAAAGCATAACGATTTTTAAAGCAGGAGTGCGTATCCGCATTCCCCCCTCTTTTTTTTTTTTTTTTTTGCTGACTGCACTTGTGAATGGTGAGATCATTAAGAGAAAGCATCAAGTCATCCAGATGGCAATGGATGACAAAACTGTATCTTACAGCAGCAGGGGTTACAGGAACATGTAAGCAGTTGTCCTTCTTGCTCCCTGACCTAAGAGACGGTAAATGCTTTGAAAGGACAATCCTGCAGGTCTCCAGGAAGAAGGAAAGAGTTAGTACCCTTGCATGAGCAAAACAATAGAGGTGCATGGAGGTCGGCCCTGGAGGCAGCTGCTCCTTTGACCTTCTAGACAGACAAATGGGGCTTAATAGGAAAGGGAGACAAAAACCTGGCACATAATTCTAATGAATATATATGGCGCAACGCTATTCAGGAGTCTTGCACTGGAGACACTTCACGACATTCACATTTCAGATGAAAAAAAAATGTTTTTGTTTTTAAAGGAAATTAAAATGGAGTAAAGGCCATGAGTACCAGCCAGCAAATGTGATGTTCTTCAGTTTGACCCTTTAAAGTAATTTTGACAATGGCCTCACGTTTGAAAAAAGGCAAACTTACCAGTTGGTATATAATCTTAAATCCCTTTCCCTGCTTACCAAGTAAAAATGAGAAGTATTCCGATTTTCTAAAATTTTAAGTCCATAGACAAAGACTTACATTTTTGTTTAACTTTATTTCCGGAGAAGCATTGCTCAGGAGCTTGACTTCTCGGGGCTGCAAGCCAGTAGGGTCCATTGACTCACACAGTGTATATTCGAGGATAAGCAGTGCTGTAAACCTGAGCCCAGGAGCAGGAATTCCAAGCCCAGGAACAGGAGTCAACAAATAACAAGAACAAAGTATGCCCACCACACTTAAAAAGCAACACTTTGGCAGAAGTCTGAAAGGCATCTATTGTACTCTTGATTTCACCGCCATGGGTTTGTGAGAATTCTCACTTTGTACTTAGGTTTCCACAGCATTTTGCTATAGCCTGACTACTTGGTCACAGGCTAACGACATTTGAAAAGGAAGAAGGTCAAAGCTATCATTATGGTGGTGACAACCAATCACAGTGGGAAAAAATAAGTTTTATTTATTACTCTTAATACAAGAAACCTTTACTGTGGAATATAATTGCACTGTCACTACACACCAGAGATTTTTAATCCCCAATCATTTCAACATATTTTACAGTTCATTACCTTTCCAGCTAGATATTGCAGGAAGGACTCTCCTGAGCCTATACAAAAGCATTAAAAAATCTACTATTTTTATACTCATATTTCAACCCTGCAAAATACTGAATAGGGAATTTGAAAGAGGCTAAAAACTTGTATATTCCAAATGAACACCGGAATGAATATATACATCTCATAATCAATTTTAAATCCCTCCATTAAAGATTAGAACATCTAAAATTATGAATCCTGGAAAGAAATGAGACTGTGTAATGTACAGGTTAGAATTTTCAATTGGTTTTATGACAACCAGCATAGCAGTGTCCAGACTAAACAAGACAGACTACACACCTTACCAGCACCACACACAATCCTGCAGCTGATACAAAGTTACGTTGCCTTGAGAAAGAGATTACCTGTTATGATTCTCGTAAGTTCTAATAAGTGTCACTGTGAAAAGGTAAGCAGCTGTATCACTGTGAATTTTGTTCAGTAAAAACCTATCACTTGAGGCCATTTTTCACACATTGTAGCTCATGTGTCTTGTCCTGCATGGATTGAATTTAGACTTCATCACCATTTTACCATGACAGAAGTTGTCTAGTTAGCTAAACTACATCATGAAAATATAATCCACTTTTTAAACACTTCTGGATTCTGCAAATGCTGCTCTTCTGGATCTGGGGTGCTTGTCTTTGCAGGCCCATAATGAATGTGAGAGCGGGCACTAAGGTGAACTTATATTCTCTATAGCTCTTACCTACTAACCCACACTTCACTGTTAAGAATAATTTCCACAAAAAAAAAAAGTGCTCTTAGCAAGTAAGTTTTAATAAAAAATGATAGTTTCTACATGAGTCCTTCTAAAAACAAATTATGGAAATGATGTACCTTTTCTCTCATCAATGAAGCATGTTTGAGGTTAAATTGTTTATTCTCAAACGTGAATAGGACTTGTTTAATCTCAAGCTTGACTACAACTTTTTACTTGGAAGCTGTGATAAATATATAATAGAATGTTTGGTTTTTTTTTACCAACTTGCAGTGAATTTTCCCAAAAAGTAGCAAGAATTTACAGGGAAAACCTGCTTCAATGCAAAATGTCATGCTGTTATTACATGTTATAATCGCCAAGATCATAAAGAGTTCCCGCTGTCAGCATTTTTTTGAGGAAACCAATGTCTCTATTTCAAAATAAATGAGCCCAGAGCCTTCTCCTTATTTTTGAGTAAAGGACCATTCTGAATATTTCTAAAGATCTCATCAGAAGAAGAATAATGTAAAACATTATGAGGCAATGCCCTCTCTTCATAACAAGTTATCTGAGCTACGGAAATGTTTGGTTGGTTTCCCTACAGAGCTGAAACCTGAAATTCCTCCCCATCTGCAGAAGCATTTATGAAGCAAAAAAAAAGAAAACCAGAATTACAAGGAAATAAGTAAATCAAATTAACACAGGTTCTAAGGAGGAGGGTTAAAGAATGGGCAGTAAAAGATTTACTCAACATTTTTCTTTTAGAAATACAGGAACTTGCACAAACACAGCTCGAGGAAGTTCCATCTTCACTTATGATTTCATTAGCAAATCTTAGATTCACAAGTCTATGATTCCAGGAACAAGTTCTCTTCCAAGGCCTAGAACCAGAGCAGACCAAGATCGAAGCAGACACTGCAGTGAGAAGAATCAAAGCTCTACAGGTAGAGAAGAAAGGAGCTGATGCTGAGCTCCTCCCACAAAGCAGGTTTCTTTGCTGCTGCCCCCACTCAGGTTAGCCAGGGGGTCTTCACCAAAATCCTCCCCCAAGGTGGCTGTGAATAGTCTCCGTTACACAGATAAGGAGAGCTCAGAGCATTTCATCAACTTGCCCAAGGTCATGAAGCCAGTTAGTGGCAGAGCCAAGCTCTGATCTCAAGTTGGCTGACTTCAAATCCATGTCCTCCCTCCCAACTCTACAGCTGCTGTAGGGAGAAAGAACAACAGCTAAAAGGCAAGATAGGTTTTTGTTTTTCAAGGTACAGTGGAGTATTACTCAGCCATCAAAAAGAATGAAATCTTGCCATTTGCAACGATGCAGATGGAGCATGAATGTATTATGCTAAGTGAAATAAGTCAGAGAAAGACAAATACCGTATGATTTCACTCATACGTGGAATTTAAGAAACAAAATGTGAACATGGGGGGGGAGGGAGAAAAAGAGAGAGGGAAATAAACCGCAAGAGACTCTTAAAGATAGAAAACAAACTGAGGGTTGCTGGAGGGGAGGGGGGTGGGGGGATTGGCTAGATGGGTGACAGATTAAGGAGGGCACTTATGATTAGCACTGGGTGTTATATGTAAGTGATGAATCACTGAATTCTACTCCTGGAATTGTTATTGCACTGTATATTAACTAACTAGAATTTAAATAAAAATTTAAAAAGAAAAAAAAAAGGAAATTGGTCAACTAGAGAAAAAAAGTTTACTATTGATAAAAAATTAAAATATGGCTTATGCTGATATTGTACATTGTCTAGAAAGCTTAACAGTATGACTTGCCCAACAATTTTTAAAAAATTCATCAGAGCATAAGAGAGTTTTGAAATTCCTCACGAACACGGTGTCAGGAAAATGTTTACTTTGACAGACAACCAGGCAGGGCTTAGAGGAAATTATAATGCGTCCTCAAAATAGCCTGTTTCACTCTAGAAAATTTATATCTGGTTTGCAAATTCTGCTTACTGCCTTACTCAAGAACATTTCTCGTGAATGACTGAGGGTGGATAGAGCATACCCATCTCATGTTGTTTTTCCTTTTTTTTTGGTCTGATATCATACTCCTGGTAGAAATTTCCATTATCAACCATTTTTAAATAACCTACTTTTCTACAGGATCTTTCAAGGAATCTAGTATCTTGGCAACAGGCATCCCCTATTGCAGAATCAGCTAAGGTGCACATATGTGGTTGGGGGTGTATGGCAAGGAGAAGAACCAGCATGGAATGCCCACATAGGCCAGAGACCTACAGCAGGGGAGTGAAGTGTTCTACATCTGAAAACAGATCATCTGAGTTTGAATTGTGGTTCTTCCAACTGGCTAGTTCTGTATCATCAGGATTAAATGAGATAATCCATGAATTACACATAAAGCAATCTGGTATGCAGGAATAAAGACTTACTAATGTTAGTTATCATTACTCTCAAATCAGGCTGATCACATCAAAACTGCCTAGTAGATTTCTAATGGATATTCTGAATCAGGTAGTCTGAGGGAGACTCAGAACACTCACCTCCTAAAAGCTTTTCAGCTAAATCAGGAGAGCTGCCAAGGTTAGGAACCACCGCCCTAGAGCTATGGTTTTCAAATTGCCTCCTATGTACTTGTTTGTATGTCAAAGTAAAATGTCCTCAGACCAAAAAGGAAAAAACTTTAAAAAGCTGGAAACCATCAGCCTACAGGAAAATCACTTGTCTCCAAAGCAAGTACAAAGTCAGAAGAAACCATGTAGGGAAGGGATGCCCACTCAAGTTGACAAGCATAGGGCAGCCTTTCCTCATGCATTGCTGAGTCCTGCCAGGCCAGGCAAGTGTAAGCAGTTAAAGGTTCTCTGGTAATGTGGTAGAGTAGAAACAGTACTGAACAGATCAAAATAGAGTATTTTAATAATTGCCTGTACCACATAGTGGCCATGTGGCCTCAGGGTCAACTCCTCTTGGCCCATTTCATCTGTAAAATAGGGATAATGATATACCAGAGTTTGTAGGAAACAAAAGAGAGTAGGGTATTCAGAAAAAGTTGGCTGCAGATAAAATATAAGATAGTTTTATTTTCACATTGCACCCCTAAGATGTAAGGTCCAAAATGGCAGGAGCTACAGTCATTTCATCTGTCACTATCGTCTTAAGATTTTGTTTTCTAGAAGCATCTCACAATCCAGATAATCACATGCCTTTTGAGCTAGATCAACTCCAGATATGAGGAAAAAAAACGAAACACACTACTTAAAAATAGAAAATATTTTTAAAACTTCCAATGTATTTATCACACACCCTCTATAAGCTTGGAAGAAGTAGAAGGCATAAGCCTCCAAATAACTGGGAAGTCAAATGCAAATGAAAGCAATGGGCTCCAACCCCAAATAGTGAAAATCCTCATGTGTTTATATTTTGCTTTGGTGGATAATTTTGTAAATAAGTGTAGGTGTCAGTAAAATTGAAAGATTTTCCGAAGAGAAAGCCTAGAGCAAAAGTAGCTATAACATTTGTACAAAATCAAATAAACCTACATGCATAGAAGTGAAGTTCTTTGGACTGAGAAGCCTTCTAGGAAAAGCACCTTTCCCATTCTTTTATTCCTTTCTAAGTAGTAATTGTTGAATTAATTTTTTAAAGGCAAATAATTTTTCCCTTTAGAGAACTAACATTAATGGGGTTTTAGGCTAATACCGATGCTAAAAAAAAAAAAAAAAAAAAAAAGGAAAGCTCCTAACTCATCTTTCAGGCTTCAGCTTGAACTTTAGATCTTCCAGAAGGCACCTCTCAACACCCAAAGCTTCTTAGTTGCTACTGTGAGTGGCCACAGTGCTCGGAGCCTTTGCCCAAGGTAGGGTATGTGTTTTACTTAAAGTCCACACACAGTGCTCACTTCCCAGAGGACAGACCTTCAGCTCCCTGATGGCAGAGGCGGGCCTCCAATTCCTAGCTCACAGGAGGAGATTAATAATTGCATGTTTATAGTAGGAATGAATGGTTCTCAAAGTGTTTCTGCCCAGCAAAATCACCTGGAAGTTAGTTAAAAATGCAAATTCTTGGACCCTGCCCCAGACCTACTGAATCGGAAACTCAGGAAGGAGGGTGCAGCAATCTGTTTTAACAAGCCCACGCCGTGATTCTGATACATATTGAAGTATGAGAAACAAAGAAGTAGGTACTCAAACAAAAAGTCTTGATATGCATTAGGGTTACCAAGAGAGAACAGCGTTCTCAGACAGAGCAATTATGACTAAATAGATATCCCAGTTTGCATTATCCTCTCCAGAAATGTTCTCTGGTGAAGCTTTTCTGCTTTCATGATGAAGTCATTCATTTATTTTTCTCCTTTGAGGTCACAGTGGTACAGACAACGCCTGTTAGTAATGATTTTTGCTAGTAACATGGTTTAAAAAAAGAGAAAGTAAAATGAGCATTTCTCATTTGCATGCCTATAGAGGTTACCTGATCAACACTAAGGGGGAAAAAAAGTGAAAGGAAAAAAAAAAAAAACCTCCTTAATTTGTTCCTATGTCAAAATTCTAATAAAAGAGTGCTTAAAGTTTTCAAGTCTTCAAGTGGAGAAGAATATAAACTGCAGAGAGCAGATTTTAAGAATATTCATTCAGGTCAGTTTTTTCACCCAAAGGAAATGCTTCATGCATTTCTACATCATTGATGCCTCAGCTTTGCACAAAGTACAAAATATTAGAGAAGCTACATTTGTAGCATATTGCTTTAGATCTATCTTGGAGCAATGTAAACAATAACTGTATTATCTCTGAAACAGCTCCTTAGATTTGGGCCTAATCTAGAAAATAGAGTGACTATTAGCAAAAATATTCCTTGAGAAGTTATCAGATTAGAAAATAATACTCAAATCTCTAAGAAAAAGTCACATATGATCTTAGTATTTTGAATATTGTTGATGTAGCTGACCCCCTCTCCCTTCCTTGCTTACTTCTCTAATCTTTAGCTTCCTTTGACTTGGACATTGGAAAAGGCTAAGAATGAAAAATGATTCGCTAAGCTCTTTTCAGTTTTTATAAGCAATCTCTGCAGACTCAGACACCACCATCACCACCATATATTTTCCACCTGAGTTGTGGAAAGAACCATCATTAGGAATTTTATTACAAATAGGCACTTACTTATGCACAACTTTCAGGGAAGAAAAAAAAAAATAGGCCAGGTGGTCATACAAAAATCTGAAATTCCCACGGCTTCCTGTCTTTTATAGCAGAAGCATTTGACACATTTGCTGTCAAATGTAGAAAATCCAATTCCTCTTGAATTTGAGAAGGTTACAGTAAACCAAAATATACCTTGTATTATTCTTTTTTTTCCCTCAATACTATTTCTTTTCTTTGTTCTGCTCAGTGAGTTTGGCTCTTATTTTTTTTCTTCACCAAAAGATTGAGCATTGAAAGACCATAATACAAGCACAAAATTATAGCTTCCTCTGAGTTATTAGTGTATCAATTTGAAAACAAAATCCTGTAAAAGAGAGTTCTAAGTGGTCTGTTATCAGAATTGCTCCTTGCAAGGGTTTACAAATGGAGAAGTTTATCACTTATTATTTAAAACATGAAACTATTTTCATGTTACATCAATATGCATGTCTAGAAGCTTGTTTAAGGAAACTATTCACCATGCAAAGTTTTAAATGCACAGTATCAAAGAATAATTTTTGACATTTTGATTCATACATGCTTACAAAGCTCCAAGACAACATGGTTTAATTATAAAACATATTTCTACTGCCTTAGTCATGCCAATTAAATTTGATTGGATACTTTCTTTATTCAACAAGCCCCTTTCATGTCATTTTAATTTACTGTCAAAGCAGCCTGAATATTGGAAACTAAATTATTTACTACAGCCCATAAGCCAATAATGTTCCATTTGTCTCGTACAGAGGGAGACTAGACTAACAAGATTATTAAGGACATTACTTGTAATAGCGAATGTCCTTCACTTTATTTGAGCTTCATGCTGTGCTTTCAGAGATCATACTTCAAAAGAGTTCCATTTCATTCCATCACAGAACCTCTGATATAAATTATGCTCCACTCCCTTTGTAATATTCTGATCATAGAGAAAGTGGACCCAATATCGTTGGGTTGGAACGGAAGCATACTCTCTTCTAAGACAGCTACATAGGACATTCGTGTTAAACACCTTTGATGCACTCCCTTGTGCCAACACTGCCAAACAGGGAGCCATCAGATGGATTTATCTCACAGTGATAATATCTCACACATTAAATTCACAAAAGCATTTTGTTTTCACTGTCTTGAATGCCAACACTGCTTCTAAGAATCTCGGATATGTGAGTAAACCAATGATCTTTGTGTGCAGAAATCAGAGAGAGTTCAATAGGCATTATGTATCTGGACAGACACTTCATGCAGAGCTCCCTGATTGGGAAATCCTAGAACATGAATTAAAATGTCTCAAGCAGAAGGACTCTTAAAGGCAGGGAAAATAAATAAAGCTATAGTAAACTCTAATATACCCATGGTCCAAGGGAATTCTGCAGAGGTTAAGCCTCACGCTAAGACTTATTTAACATCTTCATTAGTGGTCTGGAGAGGGAGGAAACACATCAATTATATTCACAAATGGCAATTAATTGGGAAGTGTGGTAATTATTAGTATAAAAATGAAAAAGAACACAAAGAGGGCTGGAGAGGCCAAACCCACAGGAAAAAAACTTCTAAAAAGGCAACTTATCAGTCAATTAAAAAGCTATAGCAGAGCAGAAATATTAAGTCCCAAAGAGGTGCTTGGAAACATTTTAAAAGATCACAAAATGAGGTCAGACTAGAAACCAGCTGTGAACAGTTCAAAATAATGCTCAGAAAGGTGTGTGTGTTGGGGGGGGGGTGGGGGCGGCTATGCAGTCTCTCAAGAGAGGAAAAAGCAGAGCCATCAACTCAGAGAAGTCATGGGGAAAAACAAATGTTCCCTTGACTTCTATAAGAGTCAATCAGATTATCAAAGAAGAATATTAATCAGGAAAAAAAAGGGGGGGTAAAATACTTTTAGAATAAGTGTTTATCCTAGTTCAAGGATGAATGAAAATTTCAAAGCCAAGGGTATCAATACAAAGGAAACCTTCATTTCATGTAATGAAATTAGATAGTGATTCTTTTTATATACCTCATAATGCTCCAAAAATTATTTAATAAGGCTGACAGAGGCATATGAAATATAAAATTAGAGATGGGTGAGGAAGAAAGAAAAAGAGTAGTGGGCATACAAAATGGAGCCGGGAATTAACTAAATATAAGTATCTATTTTGGTTTTAAAGCAGATAAATGTTGAGTCGTAAGCTACATTATTCCACAAATGAGTGATCAAAGGAAATAGCAAAGGGCTCCAGCTTTCTAAGTGAACCGACATAATTCCTGAATAACACATTTTAGACATCCTGTATATCACAAAAGATTATCAAATCATTCTCTCTCTTATATGCATGCTTCCATGCAAGGTAAAACAATTCTACCAAAATAATAGAAAGAATTACATTGTGCAATTGATGTAAAGCACATTTTCTCCAGTAATGTGATATAAGCTATTTAGTAGTGCTTCAACCATTAAGCAATCAACCATCTTTTGATAAAGGAAAATATAGTAGGCCCTTAGCCACATTTGAGGGGTTCTATATGCTATGGTTAAAAGCAATACATTCTCTCATAAGTTTTTCTTCAGTTACTGCACTGTTTAACTCAATTATGAAAAGGAAATCCATTTCTAATTTTGTTGAGGTAAATGCTTGTGAAGGGAGCAAATCGCACTTTCTAAGCGAAAGGTCTCAGTTTCGATGCGGGAGAGCACAAGGTGACACTCGCGTACCTGGCTCAGATTTACGCAATCAGGGGCAAATATTTCAAGGCAAATGCAGCTATAATGTTTATGTTAAAAACAATAGGTTATGACAGCAGTCAGATGTTCTATATCCCTCAAGTGCTGAAAATAAATCGTTTCTTTTTGCACACAAGAGATGGAGATTACCAAGGTGAAACATGACAGAAAATCTGTAGAAAATGAACTTTGTAAGCAAGGCTTGCCTGCTGGTACTGGTTGATAAAACAGCACCCCACAGGACGCTGTGTTTTCTTAATGAGTTAAATGACAATGAGTTTTGAACAGAGAGCCTTGAAAAAATGGTATTGTTGCTATCTGTCTTCTCCTAAAATTCTATTCACACATAAAGTGACCAAGTTTTGAGTTCAAATATTGCCTAGAGACAAGTTTTTATTTTCCCTCAAGATGGCAGCAAGCTGGGCCCACACTGGGTTCTCAGTCGTCACATGTGAAATATATGGATGAATTCGTTCTCTATAAGCTCATACCTCTCTTTCTACCTGGCCGTCCCCTCCTTCTCCTGAAACTCTCCCATGTCACTTACTTCAAAGGAAACCTGTATTTCTCGCACAACACACTGAGAGGTGTTCTCCTATCCTCTCCCCTCAAAGCCCCAGGAAGAACAAACTGGAATGTAATAAATTTGAGGCCAAACATATGCCATTTTTTTTTTTACAGATATAAACCTATTAATACCACTTTAATTCACCCTACGCTCTCTGAATTCTTGATCCCATACTTACTTTCACTACTGACGTCACCTCGCATCTGAAGGACGTCTGATGAGCAGCAATGATTTGTTATGACTCTCGGGACCTTGTATAACTTGCGAAAGTTGAGACTTTACCCCAACTTGTGTACGTATTAGTTACAGCTGACTAAGTTACCAGACATTACACATGAAGCAAGACTTTCCATATTCATTTTATATGCCATTCTGTGATTTATTCCTCCATTATTAGACCATTTGCCTTAGTAAAAGAGCTAATTACTAAATTCACTAACACAAATGGGAAGAACTAACGCATTGCACTGCCCCACTAGGTAAAAGTTACAAGAAGAATTTCATTACAGCCTTGATTCAATTATACTTGGATTTCATTTCAATAATATATGTCTACAGACAGTATCATCTTTTGTCATTTTAATTTCTTAGGACTTTTGAAATAACATGTGGCAGAAAATTAAATAAAACGTTACATTTTAGGTCATTCAAACTACTTGAATTTTTTAAATGCAGGATTCATTTTCCCTCTGTATCAACAATGATTCATCTTCCTGATCCATGATCTATTTAATCTGAAACTTAAACATAACCATTAATAGTTTATTCAGGAGAGTTTGTGTTTTACAACATTTGTCTGCAGGCCTACAGAGAGGACAGAAATAGAAATCAACTAATTGTTAAGGAACAAGAAAACATTTTCGATAAAGTGTTCACATTTTTAATTCATTAAATCATTTTCCAGGGTTCCTCTGTGGCTCAGTTGGTTAAGCAACTGCCTTCGGCTCAGGTCGCGATCCTGGAGTCCCAGGATCGAGTCCCACATTGGGCTCCCCGCTCAGTGGGGAGTCTGCTTCTCCCTCTGACCCTCTCCCCTCTCATGCTCTCTCTCACTCTCTCTCAAATAAATAAATAAAATCTTTAAAAAAAATAAATAAATCATTTTCCATTTATATGCATACTGACATAATTCACTTCACCGTACTTCCTACTTGAGTATTATCAGTATCAGCTCTAGCATTTATAATTCTAGAATTGTCTGCGGTCTGCAGGTAATAGGTTTACAATCTCAGTAATTTCTGTGGGGTTAATATCACATATTTCTTAGTTCCAAATTGAACATGAACAAAGGTATGCCTTACAGACTGCTGATTTATCAATCATTTGTCTTCTCAAAACATGATAATTCATTTTCTATGAGCCGATCTATGTTTTAATTTTTTGGTATTTCATTTTGAAGAATGTGCTATGAATTCACAAGATTAGATTCGTTATGCAAGGGTGGAAATATACACTACATTCTGCTGTGAAAATGTACATGAGAGAAACCTAACATGTATAAATATATTGTAAAGATATGCATTTTAATGCTGCAATTATAGTGTATGTGAAATGCACAGTATATATACTGCATTCAAATATTTTAATATACTTATCTTCTTTATGTAAATATCTATGCATAAAGTTCTATAAATAAAATTGTAAGATAGAGTGAATAACATTTCAACATAGAGAAATATATGTATATGCAAATCTATAGATATGTATGCATGTATATTTTCCTGATTGAACTTTATATACTACCCTCCATTTTGACTGAAACAGTGAAATAACTAGCATGTTGCCTCTCTGAAGCCGAAAGCAATTTCCTTTTCTAATTTTAGTTATGCAAAGCCTATGGGCATCATCAGCATTTAGTAATTAGTTTTATAATTACTGCTGTTTTGCTCACTGTCATTCAATTTTTCTTACAACATGGTCTGGGATTGAAACATCCCACATCCACAGCTGTGTAAATTGCTATCCATTTATAAGGCAAAAAAAGTAACATTCTACATACATCATTATTCAGTCAAGAATGTGTTGCTGGTACTTAGGTGACGCCTTGAGTGCATAAGCTGCCCACTAAAATGCCAAGAAAAATAGCATTCCAAATTCCAGGAAATGCTGTCTAATAAAGTAGAGAGGGAACACAAAAGCTGCCAGAAGAGTAAGACTTCATCAAAGAGTACTCCAAAATCTGAGAAATCTAAAGTTTGTGCTATCGTGACACGCATTTAAAAATGGTAAATAACAGGGGCGCCTGGGTGGCTCAGTCGTTAAGCGTCTGCCTTCGGCTCAGGTCATGATCCCAGGGTCCTGGGATCGGGCCCCGCATCGGGCTCCCTGCTCAGCAGGAAGCCTGCTTCTCTCTCTCCCACTCCCCCTGCTTGTGATCCTGCTCTCACTGTGTCTCTCTCTGTCAAATAAATAAATAAAATCTTAAAAAAAAAAAAATGGTAAATAACAGCACTTCCCTTCTACAGGGAAGGGGAAATGAACACAGGCATAGGTATCCACAGCCAGTGACCTGCTATGTTAAAATTACAATGTTTCTTCTAAAAGGTAACCAAAGCCTAAGAAAGGTTTCAATCACAATACATTTCTCCTAAAACCCACTGAAAAAGTCTAAATCTAGCTCACTAGTTGGATATTTCAGTTTAATTTCACTAAAAAAAAATGGTAAAACCAGGGTGCCGGGGTAGTTCAGTCGGTTAAGCATCTGACCTCGTCTTAGGTCATGATCTCGGGGTCTGGGATGGGATCAGGCCTGAGTGGGGCTCCCCGTTCAGCAGCGAGTCAGCTTGTCCCTCTCCTTCTGCACCTCCCCCTGCTGGCGTGTGCACACACGCACACTCTCTCTCTCACATAAATAAAATCTTTTAAAAAAAAAATGGTAAAATGAAAAGCTTGATCTATTTCTTATGAAGACTGAAAACTTAAAAGCTAACTAATGTTAGGTATAATGTTGCCATGATAACTATTAGCAGAAATACCCTCAGAGAAACTGAGAGCATTCTTTGAATCTATCTCTGAATATACCATTTGTTGTTACAGTCTCTTAAGATTCATGGAAAATCAAAACAAAATGATTGTTGAGTCTCAGTTCACAGACTAAAGTGTTTAGGCCAGACCTGGGGATCTCCATCAGCTAAAATCACAGGGAGCTGGCTTCAAAGCCCACTGTGAATCACAGGACATCTCAACCTTGGGAAAATGTGATAGCATGCTTCAGACTTAAGAACCCATCTAATCTTGAACAAGTCACTTGGTGCGTTTGTGCCCCAGTTTTCTCATCTGTAAAACTATAGAGTACCTGTCTTTCTTCATAGGTCCCTGAGTAGCTCAAGGAGGACAAAGTTTATGAAGACACACTAAAAAAGACAAGAACTTTCTCCATGTAGCCACCATGGTTCCAAAATATACTCCTTTAGCCCTCTGGCTTCCGAGAAGGGCACAGGCCAGGATCGTTCTTTAGTTTAACAAGCACTTCACTGCTATTGGATTCTCTCAAAAATGGTGTCTAATTTTTTTTGTATCAAAAGCCCCATTTCTACAAATAAATTACAAATGTTTCAACAGCAGAAATGCATCTTCTATGTCTTTTCTATCTCCAAGCACAGAGAACAAACAGTAGGTGATTAAAATATACTTCTTATTCTCAATGGATACATAAAACCACAATAAAGTAATTTAAAGGAGAGAAACTGCTAATAACTGAAAGACTTAACTGGAATACTGTTCTCTAAGTGACACACAGGGGCAACTAAGAACTTGTAGTAAAACAAAACAAAAGAATCGGATGATCAGGTGGAAGGGGTTAGCTTCACCCCATCACTTCTGAGCACCTAAAAATCCTTTCTTCTTTGATTCTTTTCCAGGGGAGAGAGAGCAATGAAATTCAGGAAGGACAGAAGGTAAACCAGAACCAGCCTATCTTCTTTATCACCTTAAAACCCTGGGGCTGGGGACAGAAACCCACTGATTAAGAAAACTAAAAGATATATCAAATAGACGCTAAGTAGCTCTAAGAATTACACCAAGAAAACGTTCATTTTGCCGTATTAAAGATACACTTGTGCCTAAAAGATTCATTATGTCTAGTGTTTGAAAGTGATCAGAAATCCAGATTTAAAATTTATTTTCTCATGAAGTAGATTTTGACCAAATATTTCAATTCAAATTCAGATCTTTCCTTTTAAAACTATGTTTGTATTTGGTCATATAGATGGGCATCTGTCTACCATCTACTTAGAGATTCTTTGGCATCTTTCCCCCCAGTTTTTATGCTCTCTCTCAAATGTAAGTCCAAAAAGAACTTTGAAAGTTTATTCCAGGAAGAAAACACAGAGTTGTTGATTTTACTGTTACCACAGTGATTACAAACTGTATTATGCTAAACTTGCTAGCTGCAGATTGTTAAGGGAGTGAAAAAAGCCAGGTCATAAAGTGGACAAAGCTGAAGAGATTAACCATTATTTCTGTCAACAAAAAGGCCACAAATTCCCACTCTTCATTCACACTGCCGCTTAATTAATGCATGCAGGTAAAAGGAGGCCAAACAAAGGACTAACAAAAAAGAATAAAAAGGTTTCTCTTTAATACATTTACACAGCAATTAGTGAAGTTTCGAGGTGTCCATCGCAGGAATGGGGGTGAGGAGGCAGATGGATTCATTCATCAAATAGAATTACTCTAAACTTAAGAAATGTGGATAATCTTTATTTTTAAAAACATATCATGATCCATGCATCGTTCTCATTTACTTACACATTGACTTGATGAGGTGAATTATTTTCTGTATGTTGTTTTACCTAGTTCATAGCTACCAATTTAAATTGCGTATAATTTCCAAATTTTACTTCGTCATTAAAGATCACACTACAATACCTTACCTGTTCTGGTGTCAGAAAGCCTTATGAACAAAACCTCTTCCTCAAGCCAAACGTTTGCAGAGAGCAAATTTCAACATGAGCAATCAAGAATATGGGAATCTGGTAATACTGACACAAGCTCAAAATCTACCGCCACTTGCTATTTATGATTATAGATTTCGGGACTAATACTAAACCTGATAATTTCCTAAACAGGCCAAGCAAAAATATGCAAGCTTTTTCTTTTTTCCTCCTTTATCGCAAAGAGATTCGACACGAAGCGTGGCTTCTGTGTGAAATGTACTCTGGTCTTGCCCACCAACTCTCTCGGATTCCAGTTCTAGTTTGTTAGAACTGAAGCAAACACAAGAGCTGGGCAAGAAATCAAAAACAGTGAGTGGGTAGATTCAGCTACACTAAACACGAAAACTGCCAAGGGAAGAGTCATGTAATAAAATACATCTAAAAGAAGCGTATCTCTAGTCATAAAGGCACCCATACTTTCTTGAAGCCTCAAATCTTTACACAATTTTAATCAACAATTAAATTCCTATTTTCAACCCCAAATCCATTAAGTCTGCTTCTTGCTTCCCCGTTTCTTGTCTGCAGACTGATTTAGAGGAGAGTGCCAGAAAGATTCCAGAGGACATCTTTAGACAATTTAGTTGCACTACCCATACTCACCTGAAGAATACACTTGTTTATGGAAGGTCTAATAAAAGTAATCACTGATATTTTAATAAGAATAGCCACCAGAAAAAAAAAATTGTCTGGAAAACTGCAGAAAAATGCTGACAAACCAAAAATAGGTTTTTAGAACTTTCAAAAGCTCTTTTAACTCAAATATATGTGTTAAGTGTTTTGTTGTCACTAAGACTTTTTTCCATTAGTGCGGTATCTAATACACATTTGAATTTATAACGTATTTGTATCTGGTGACAAATCCTTTTACACATTAAAAATGCACATTGCTAAGAAAAAGGTCTTCATTAAAGAGTCTGAATAGGAATACAACAAAGGAGGCAGACTAACATAATTGTTTTTCATTATATTTGGTAGCATGGAGTTAATATGCTTAGATGCAAATAACCACAACTCTTTAGCAAAATAGGTTTCAAGTGAATAAATACCCCAAGTATGAAGACTGAATTTTCTTAAGACACTTTAGGAAGAAAAAGTTCACCCCCAAGTCCTCTCTACAACTGCTAATAGCTATTATTCCTAATGGCACAAAATATCGAAGGGTTAAAATAGGCATAAATTAACTTTATTGTCAATCACTACATACAGAAGAATAATTAACTCAGTATGTTTATTTATCTACTTTTGCTACTTGATTAAATGAATGATTGATGACAGGTTCCTTGTTTTCTTTTCTTCCTTTTTGTCAGTATAAATGATCAGTATGAAACTAAATGGTGACATTAAAATGAAATCATTAGCAACCTAAAATGTGGGGCGACCTAAATGCAAAAAGCTTCTGTCTCCTTCACCACTGAGAAATCTAATCAGACCCCTTCACACCCCAAACAGACATATAATATAGTCAGACGTACTTCCTAATCCGGTGATTTCCCCCGATTTCCACTCTGTCTGCTATGTCTATAATTATGCTAAAGGTCATTCATTTCTCTTAAGATCATTTTAAATAAAGCTAATTTACAGCATTCTGGGTTCATTGTTGGTGAAATTTATGAACTGTGTTACTGTTTGGCATTTGTGGTCTACTAAAAATAACGGAAATATCAAGAAGTCCTTGAGGTAGACTCATTCAAAATTAAAATATCAAATAAATGATCAATGATCACTTAAGTAATTTGATTGGTCTAGGATTTGTCATAATTTGATAACATTTGAAAAGGTTATTAGTTCTAGTTCTCTGCAAATCAGGTGACTAACATTAGCAGCAGAGATCCATAGCATACAATCAATATGGATATAAGGTTGTACATGGGGATTGTAAGTGGCACACAAGGCAATGGGGAGTTTTCTCCCCCCTCCAAATCCACCATCCAGTATTACATGCCCTAGAAACCAAAGTGAAATATGAAAATCTCTGAGAAATCTGTGCTTAAAGATCTGATTTGGACTGGCTGCTCTTAGGACCGCTGCTTAATCATTATCTAAAATGTTACCACTGTTTCACAATTTTGCTCTGCAATTCTTTGAACAAGATCATGAAATGCAGTCCCTCCAAGGGACAGTTTAGATAGGGAGGAAAAAAAAAAAAAAAAAAAAAGGAGAAGGGGAAAAGAATCCTGGAAGTGGAAAGTAGCAAAGAGGTGACTGTAGAACAAAGTCTGAGAACTCAGATTACACTAACATATCAACTTTCCTTAATCAAACGAAGGCTGAGGTTTGCCACAGACATAATTCAAAAGAGAGCAATGCAGAAGAGGAGAAAGAGTTCAGCAAAAAGCTAATGAGAGCAGGGGATTATAAACCTGACACTGGGCAAGTTGTCCCACTATTTCATAGGATAATGTCACTGTGAAAAACCATGAGAAAAAATTTAGTGTGCTCTGAAATTATAACCTCCTAATACGGTTTCATCTTACAAATAGCTGCAGGTGAGGAAGTGTGTGAGTGTAATTTAGTCGTTTGTTTTATCAACAGAACATGCTCGGTAGTGGGGTGAGTTCCTCCAGGACTCCCGATCTCACTCCCCGAGTCCACCTTGGTCAAGCAAACTCGACAGGAGTAAAGTCTAGTGAAAGGTCTGAATGTTTTCTGCATGCCGAGTTAATTTACCCACATGCTAACAAAAACAATGGTGCGGACATCAGTTGGACCACAATCAACTGTCTATCTGCCAGTCTCACTCCATCTATTTTGGGGGATTGGCTAGAAATGTGCTGGAATGCAATCATCACCTTGATAAGACAAGATGGTAGGGTTACTAAACGCATACCAATTGTTTCTATAGGAGTTTTACATGAATTATGACAGATACAGATCGACAGAATTTTATTTTTAGTCTTTCTTGTGTTTTGTACAGAGACTATTATTAATGGATTCAGGCCTCTTGAGCCACTTGAATAAATCACGGGCCAAACTAAATGAGTTTCATTGGGTACAACTGCTCAGTACACAAAGCACCTAAGTTCACTGAAAGAAACCATCTTCGAACATCCCTTTTTCTTACTTATGTATCTTTTAGCACCGAGAGAGTTGGAGTAATTAAAAATAACTCTACATGCAAAAGGAAAAAGGAGCTCATCTCATGAAGTTTTATAAATATGAAATGTGATCATGGATGTACAATATCTTTGCATGTTTTTCCACCCAACTCATACCAGAAAATGCCTTCATATGCAATAATGACTGGCATGCTGTTCCTATGATTTTTGGGAAAGATAATGCGTAAGTGTGAAAAATGATCATATAGCTTTACACTTACACATCAAAAAGTATCAACCCTTTAAGTCACTGAAGTAATAGCTGGCATGAGTAAAGCAGCAGGAATGCATCATGGATAATTTTGTGCCTCCCAATACGTTCCTGAAATATATTGCCATTAGACACAAGTCAGTAACTCAAATTTATTTTTTATATTTCCCTTTCCTCACTTTGAGATATCTTAAAAATTGAAGATGTGAATGTAAAATATGTATTTGGGGGAATCATCACTTGCTTTATTGAAAGAACTCGGTTTTTAATATGAATTGCTGCCGAAATCCTACACCTAGAGAATTTCTCTAAACTGTTAAAAAGTGTTTTTTTAATATATAAAAGAACATTTTAGAAACAATTCGTCTGGCACTTGTCACTTCGCAAAGTGCAGTTCCCCTCCACTGGGGGCCACCTAAGTAATCAATTGTAATTGTCACTGTAAATACTTACTAGATTCGGGAAACATTTGAAAAACACTTGAGTAACAACTTGAAGTATGACGAAACAGCTCACCAGAACAATTTGAAGACTATACCTTCATTAGTAGCATAAAATAACCTATTTTAGTAATATTCCATCATCTTGGTTAATACTTCTACATTAGTATATATGTGTTAAAACTTGAGGGGACTGCATTCTAAGTGGAGCAAACTACTCCTGGTGTAGTAATACATGCAACTCCGTTTAACTGAGCAGTTTTTACACCTATATGGGATAGGCAAAGATTGGATTTTTAAAAAAGAAAACACCAACAATAACAAAGATCCCAACTATCTAAATTAGAGGAAGCCTTTGATCTGGTCAGTGAAACTTCTACGGTTGTCTTTGCTCTAGAATCACCTCTACTGACTGGGTCTGTATTAATTTTATGTCCTTTTAAATACATGAACTCATATTTTAAGAGAGTAGTCTAATTCCCTTTATGTCAATATCAAGTAGATGGCTGAATAAAAAAAAAAAAAAAAAAACAAGATGAGGATTCTATCAGATTTTATCCTCTACTGTTAGGAGAAGTTTGAAGGTTCTTTCCCAGGGAACTGCAATTTATAAAACTTCTTAACTCATCGCCAGCATCGAAGCCAGCAGAATCCACTGCTGTAGAGTCTGGGTAACCAGAGGGCAGAAGACACGTCTGAGACTAAACCCAGTTTCACACCAGAAGAACTGCACAGCGTCTGTGATGTTAAAATACAGAGAAGTAACACACATTAATTTGGCGCTGGTTGTGTAAATGCTTCTGGCATTTCCTTCAGCACTTAAACTCATTTTCAGAGAATGGACTGCAGTAAAAGAATGCGGGCTCATTAAGAGTTTATTTCCTCAAAATGCTGAAGGATAGCAAGTTTCTTCTGTGAGGGATCAGAAAAACCACATTTCTTTCCTTTGCGGGGGAAAGAAAACACCCCAAAGCTTTTTGTTTTTGAGCAAGCACCACAGGTTTGGAAATGAAGGATTTCATCTTGTTGTCACACCCTGCCTTACCTCGTTTCAAGACTGGCTGTGTTTCCTTTCCACAGAGTGGAATTTTAGAAGGAGCAGAAGCCAAATGCTTAAAATGAATGATCAACTTACGATTCGTATGAATCTATTCTTCCATGCTGCTCTGCTTAAAAATAGCATCATAAATGCACATCTGCAAAGATGGTGCAACCCCCCTTTCCTGAATTGTACAAATTATTAGAGTCGTTGACAAAAGATTTTTTTTGTTTAGGGGTTGGTCTGGGCACTCTCTTTGGCAGACTGCCACTTTTCTAGCAGTAGAAATATTGCTTGTAGAAAGCCACATTGTACTGAACAGCTGTTCTGCTAAAACATTGAGCTAGCAACCCAAGAAATGACTGACTTCCCATGTGAAGCAAAACTGTTCCTTCCCTTTGTGCTCATTTAAATGAAAGTACAAAACATTTTCTTCCACGCCGTCTAGTCTTCCCTCCCAATTACGGCTTTGGTGGGAGGTATGTGAGCCGGGAGCCAAGAGAAGCAGTGGATTCTCCCATCATTGTCCCCGTGGCGTGCCTGAACTTCAGCCATTCTACTGTGAGGTTCCTGGGACAGCCGCTTCTCATCTGATCTGACCCTTTCTATATTCATGCCTCCGATGCTGGGCAGTTTTCTGCAACCTATATCCATTAGGATTGTGAGATTTAAAAACACACCTCAGGGGCGCCTGGGTGGCTCAGTCGGTTAAGCGTCTGCCTTCGGCTCAGGTCATGATCCCAGGGTCCTGGGATCGAGTCCCATATCGGGCTCCCTGCTCCGCGGGAAGCCTGCTTCTCCCTCTCCCACTCTCCCTGCTTGTGTTCCCTCTCTCGCTGTGTCTCTCTCTGTCAAATAAATAAACAAAATCTTAAAAAAAAAAAAAAGAATTAAAAAAATAAAATAAAAACACACCTCATTCCATCCTTTCCTCCATCTCTGTGAAATGCTAAGGTACTAGAGAAAAGGTACTAGAAGATGACATTTGATTAAGCTCTTGGTTTGTAAGTGTGGTATGTGATTCATGCTCCTGGTTGTTTGAAATTATCATCAGATAATAGCAATACACACAAGTGTTCTGTGTCCTACATGCCATTTGGGTATTCTGTTTAAAATACTCTTCTGAAAAGAAAAACCTTCATAAGCTTACTTGACATCTCAGCGACCACAATTCTCATTAAATGTCACCATGTTTACGGCGGTAACTATATTTATGCATAACAGATTATCCAACATTTTGCTTAAACCTCTCTCAACATGAATAACACCTTGCCTTATTATTTTGTGAGCATGTGTGTCACTCCTGCTAGATTATAAACTCCTAGAGGGTTCAGTTTCTTTCCTTCTTTGCATTCCACACACAGCCTAGTGAGTCTTGCAATGTAATAAGCGCTCGAAGACTTAGAGCAGAAACAGGTGAGTAAAATGAAAGAGAAATAGGACTCATTCCTGATCTCTAATGACAACAACAACAAAATGTTACCCTAAAACCTAATGGTTTATATAGTAAGATTTATCCTATAAAACCAAAATTCTGAGGGAAGTATCAATTATATCCACTGTTTCAATGGATCAGCCTTTCATTTCAGATACAGCCTATTTTAAAAATGCTTTTGTCTTTTTATCTCAGTGAAATAGCCACATACTAAAAATTTATCTCATCAACCTTTAGATCTCATTACTTTAAGCATTAGCATAACATTAAGTTGCCTTAATATCCCCAAATCACCTGTGTATTTTAAGCAACACTCTCAATTTCCTCTGCTCTGTCACAGGATACAAGTGAAGACTTCTGACATGTTAGAATCTCAAACTGTATTTTTAAATAAACGTTGCGGGGTGACCATCTCTTCCTCCTGATTAACATCATTTCAGAAATACAATCTTACCAAGCAAAACAAAACAAAAACACAGGTTAGCTCTGACATGATAAAAATTCTAAAAAGGAAACCTAACATGCCTTTGTTAGTTTCTAAACTTAAGCCTCGCAATAAAATCTAGGCTCACTGCAGTATAAGACCAGCTGAATTCTCAAGTCCAACTACCCCATTTTCTAGGCAAACTGAGGCCAAAGAAATGTTGCTTGTTCACAGTCATGGAGATTTGAACTTGGAAGTGTCCAACTGCGCTGACCAAGAGCATACTATTAGTAAGGCTCTGAAGGCTTACTGAGATGATACAGATTATCGGTTTCTGTGGCATTCACACATTTTGCTGGCTCCACTGACCTTGTTTACATCCACTGGACCTTTGTTATAAGCTGTCAGAATTCCCTACAAAAGTCCCTTTCTCTCATCTCTGTAAACTTTTCCAGAAGATGTTTGTATGGCAAAACATGTAGTGACTCACAACAGAAAGCTTCACTCTGATTGCCTGCTGGATGTAAATCCCACAATAGCACAGGCTGAACAACTTGACCCAGACTTTTCTGCAACTTTGGGAGTTGCAGTGTCTGCAACTTTGGGAGTTCAGAGACAATGAAGGGCACGTTAGGTCGGGTATCAACTAAGAAAACATCGCTGCACCGCTTTACAAAAGGTCCTGTGTATGCCCAGAGTGAGGCTTACCTGCATCTGCATCCTCATTTTCTGTCATAGCTAGCTAGAACATACTGCATTTTACACATTTTGTTACGCGATCTTCATGTCTCTTTTCAAAATAGAAAATGATAGCAATTTTGCTTTTATGCTAAAATTCTTGTAAAAACCTGGATACTATTCATCTATTTTTATTGAAGAAAGCCAATATTTTAAAGTATTTATATAAAACCCAAACTGTGTACACAGTCTGTTTTCATCATCAGTGCTGATATTCAACACAGCCTTATTTCCCAAACTGTAAAATTATATATGAGTGATGTGCTTTAATTACAAAACACTACTAAAAAATATATTTTTAAGTCTCTGTAGAGCTTTGGGAAGTGAGGACGATAAACTCACGAATTTTAATTTCCTCCATTACTTGGTTCAGTACTATTCACCCTTTGAGCACTCACCCAACACCCTGTGATTGACAGTCTCAAGGGACAATGGCCGAAGAGCACAACAGTATTTCCTAATGACTATCCTTTAGTACTTCAGTAACCTCGTCACTTTAGTAAGTGGTCGAAATGAGACGATTCTGTATAGTCTAGTCATATTTTTCCATTTTAGGTACATAAGGTTTTGGAGCTAGTTTCAATTCTACTTGCAAATAACTAATTCAGCTTTAATTCCAAACTTATTCATTCTAATATTCATAGTAATGTTGGATTTCTTATATCCAAATCCCAAATTTCTTATTTCTAATGATTTCCGTCATGATGGTTATAGCCATATCATGCCTTAAACCCCCATTTGAATCAGAAGGACACCTAATATATTATGTGGGGAAATCAATCAAAACAATTATTTAATTGAACTGGCCAGTTGTTGATTAGTCAAGTCAAAATGGCTGAACAACAGTCCTGAGTAGACAAAGCTTTGATCATGTTACTCTTTAATAAGATCCTTCATCTATAGAAGACTCTGAATAGCCCTAGTTTGGATCATTTGCTATATCTCAATTTAAATTGAGAAACCAGGCAAAAATAATAAGCCAGACTAAGCCAATGACTTAGTAGGACTGTACGCTTAGTTTTTCAGCAATACACACAATGCAGAGTACAGTACACATCATGGAAACCTAGAAAATTATTCACCACCACACCCCTGGCTGGCATACAATTTAGTTATCCTGGCTATCACAGTAAGTAAGTAGATTACATGAACACACATTAGCTCTGAAGATAAAAACATAAATTTTTCAGGAGGCATGTTATCCACCATTTATTATCATCAATACACTTTTAAAACAAATGCAAGGCTCAACCCTTTACTACTAGTAATATGCTGCTTACCACGTGGGTTCTAAAAAAGTCCCTAATTCCCTTCCAGTTCTGAAGCTCTTCACAGGGCTTGGCAAACTACAGCGTGCAGGTCAAATCCAGATTGCATTGCTATCTGTCTCTACACAACCCATAAACTAAGAATTAAAAAAAAAAATTTTTTAAATGGTTAAAAAAAACTCTTAAGATTTCACAGTATGTCATAATTAGAGTTCAGCATTCACAAATAAAGTTTTATTGACACACAGGCATACTCAGCTGCACACGGATGGTCTGGGGCTGCTCTCGCATTCTAACAGTAGAGCTCAGGAGCAAAGACTCCATGGCCCACAAAAGCATAAGTACTTACTATCTGCTCCTTTCCAGAACACGTTTCCCAACCCCCGTCCTAGAATCTGTTAACTAGTTTTTGTCTTGGCTTTCTAACTTCCCCTTCTGGGTGATCATTGGGCAGAGTGTGAAGACAGACAATATAACAGTAGTTCTAATTTTCAGTGAAGAAAGGAGGGAGAATAACCAGGGTGTACAACTGGGCTCGTGTGACTCCTTATTGATGGAAAGAGGTCGTTTATAAACTTTTTGAGAAAACTGTGTAAACAGCTTAATCAATGTTCTTTCTTCCATATCCCGATTGACATTGCAGTTGTCAGTTAATCACATTTCTTAAGGAATAAGACCAGGAACGAAGCCCTAGAAAAGGGTAAGCCTATGAGCACTCAACAGCGACCAGGTGAAAAAGCAGGAACCTGGGACAGAACAACATTTCCATTTGGGTAGAGGTCTGTTTTTCTTATGTTTCTGTCATTAGAGTACATTATAGTGCTTTAAAAAAAAAAAAAGAACCTTTTTATTTTGGAATAATTTTAGATTCACAGAATAGTTGCAAAGTTAGGACAGAGAGCTCCAATACACCGTTCATGCAGTCTCCCCTAATTTTAGCATTTAATGCCTTAAATGATTTTTTTTCATTGAATTAGGACTCCTTTGTCTTTGAATAGCCTCAAAATGTTTTGTGAATTTGAATACAGTAACATTTGATCTGAAAAGGGCTGGTCTCTACACATGAGCCATGTATGTGCACACATGTCCATGTACAACACAAGTGGGGAAAGGCTTGCGGTGACCTGTGCTGAACTGAGAAGGAAACGCTCTTTATTATGGAGGAAGGGTGCTGAATTGAAATTCCAGAGGTCTGAATCCTAGTTCCAAGTCTGTTATTGGCTTTGTTTATATCACTAGAGTTCTTTCTCTATCAGTTTTCTCAACATAATCGCAGGGGGACTGAAACAGATGATCTGTACACTCTTTAAGCCCCAAATTCTTTCGGCCTTCTTCTGCCCAGAGCCCAGGCGCTGACATTTGCTGACATATTATGGACCCAGAAAGGATGTGAAAAGCTGCAGTCAATCAGTATTCAAAGCCACATTAGTTTTCCAGGTGGAAGTCACTACATGTTTATTAAGGCACAGCCAAGAGTTATGCACAGTATCGAGAAAGCTGTTTCTGAAAATTAAAGCCACAGTACAATTTCAATCGTATAAAGCAGTCAGAGGTGACTCCTTCTTTGCTATACCCATGAAATATTGTTATCTGCAGAGCACTGAAACTATATATTGCTTTGCAACAGGTGATAGGACGAACAAAAACACGTTAAAGAAGTCCAGCCCTAAAGAACAGGGCACATAAACTTCAGAGTCTTAAATAAGTGAGTACAATGTGGTAGAAGGCAGTGCCATGACTAAAATATTACGTTATCAAGAACTGGTAGACTTCTTAAAATAAGTTGAATGTGACATGGAATGTAAGTACGTCCCCTAAGATTTTGCCAAGAGTAAAAAGCAAATCAAAAATATGTAAAGTTTTAGATTCATATTTTGTCTATATCATATATTTGGCACTTGGCTTATTTACTTTAAAATTTCACTGTATGCTGTCTTATTTTCCTCTTTTTATTTATAATGATTGCGTGCATGCAAATCTTGATAATCAGCAGATAAAATCTGTTAAAGAAGTAACTACATCATGTATTTTTGAACCCAAAGCACCAAGGAGACGCGAAACCTTCCTGTAAAGGGGAATTAGGTAAAAGAGAAGGAAAACAGAAATATTAGCAGAATTTTTATTTTGGAATAATTTTAGATTCACAGAATAGTTGCAAAGTTAGGGGAACAGCAGAATTAGGAGAAGTTAGAGCACGTGGCTTTTGAAATTACTAATCAACACCTTTAAAAAACCCCAAGGGTCTCAGGAGAAGCTAATTTGAGACAAAATTTGCTAAATCCTTTCTAAAAAATTGGGGTTTGGGATTAGAGAGTCAGTAATCACTCAGACCAGAACCACTCCCAAAATGAAAATTCATAGGAGAAACTGAGGACCAGAGAGGCCTTTCTAACCTAGGTCATATTGTTTATTTAATTTTATCAAAAGCTCTCATTTTCCTTCTTTTCTCCCTCCCTCCTTCCCTTCCACTTTTATTTCTCAATAAATGGTAAATATCTCCAAGGCCAGGACTATGCCTTATACTTTCTCCATATGCCCCCACAACAGCCTGCAGAGGACTCAGACAACTAAGAGAAAATACTCAGCTATTGGTCGAATAAACTTGAATTTATACACCCAGGACATGGGTTTCTTTTTTTTTTTTTTTTTTTTTAAAGATTTTATTTATTTATTTGACAGAGAGAGACACAGTGAGAGAGGGAACACAAGCTGGGAGAGTGGGAGAGGGAGAAGCAGGCTCCCGGCAGAGCAGGGAGCCCGATGCGGGGCTCGATCCCAGGACCCTGGGACATGACCTGAGCTGAAGGCAGACGCTTAACTGACTGAGCCACCCAGGCGCCCCAGGACATGGGTTTCTTAAGACTATTGTTTATAACTGTCAACTCCTTAGCCTGTACATTACATGAGAGAAAAAGGTTGGCAGCAGAAGGCAGCTCATCGTGGGGCAGGAGGTACCACCCCTCCTAGCTCCTACTCGATGCACTGTTTATTTTCCCTCTGGTTTCACACTATTCCTATTATTCTATTTTTCTTCCACCCTTTTTTTAACTCTTTTCTTTCTTCATCCTAGCCTATGACTTAGACTCACCCACAGTTCTCATCTCATCTCGCTAATAGCTATCCCAAGATACAATGTGGTACTATGTAATTTAATTTAAAATAAACATGGCTAAATACTTACTTTCCTGGGCCCTGTACGTGGAGATATAGACATGCACAAGATGTCCCAGACTGTTCCAAGTAGCTCACAGTCTAAAGACAGAGATATGTATAATAAGAAATGAATTATGAATTGATACTAAAGCAAAAAAAGACTCTAACAGTAACCTATAGGAACAAATGATTAATGTTCTGGGGAAGGAGAGAAAATTTACCCAAGAAAGTGACATGTGAGCTGGGTTTTTAAAGATGAACAAGGATCCAGCAAAACCAAAAGAAGGGGCATTCTGGTTAGTTGGTGGGATGTACAAAGGTACAAACAGATGGTTTGAGGTATTCAGTATTGCTAGGGACAAAGATGACGACAGCAGACAGAGGGACAGAGTGATGAATCCCGACACAGAATGCAAAAGTACTTGTGCACTCTTTTGTCCACATTTCCAAAAGTCTCCATAAAAAATTCTGAAGAATTCTGTCTTTTGCTCATCCCTCTTACACCGTTGCCTTCACCATGAAAAGAGCCTCTCCCAAATCTCTGCTGTCCCCTGACAGGTGGGACCTGAGCTGAACCCTGAGGAAGGAGGCAAGCCCAGACAGAGCTGTGGCAAGAAGTAAACCACCCAGCTCAGCTCAGCCTCAATCTGCCCACCCCCAGAAAGATACGGAGCAACCCGAGGAGCCAAAGCCTTGCGGCGCGCTGCTGAGATGGGCTGATGCCTTGCTGCCCTGGCCCTGGCTGACGAGCACAGGAGAGAATGCACGTGTTCTCAGTCATCACGCTCCCAACCTGGCTTCCCCTGAATCAGCGTTTGGAGCTGAGGGTAGCTCTGGATGCGCAACAGTGCCAGGCGCACTGAAGGTAATGGTGACCAGTCCAACTCTCTGACGGGGGCACGTGACAGGAAACTAGTAGTGCCCTTCCAGCCTTCATGCCGAATGTGGACCGGACCCCTCTGTAGAGAGCGAAGCTTCTCCTGAGAAAATAAAGAACTGCACAGAATTACAGTCTCAGAGGAGTACCCTGCCACCATCAAGTCCACATTTGTCAGAAAGCCCTTCATGCCCAGGCTCAGAGATGACAATCCTAGGGAAGCATGGCGATATAAACAAGGCTTGTCCTGTCATGACGTAAATATAATAAAGTAAAAGGCCAGTTCTTCAAGGAACTTCCTTCAGAAGTCATAACTTAACTAGAGAGATCTATAAGGATAACCACATGTAATTAAAAAGCCGTCCTGGAAGAATACCTAAGAAAAGGCAATTATATCCCATCATATTTCCATATACTAGCAAAACCTGGCACTTGCTACCAAAATAAACAGGAGAGAACATTGGCAGCTCAGCTTTTGGATGGCCCCATTTCCACTTGGTGCCACCCCTGACTTTGAAGATTTTATGTATGTATGTATGTATGTATGTATTTGAGAGAGAGAGGAAGAGAGAGGAGAGAGCAAGAGTGGGGGGAGGAGCAGAGGGAGAGGGAGAGGCAGACTCCATACTGAGCACAGAGCCTGATTCAGGGGCTTGATCCCACGATCCTGTGATCACAACCTGAGCCGAAACCAAGATTCAGACACTGAACCAACTGAGCCACCCAGGCTCCCCATGGTGCCACCCCTGACTTTTTTTTTTAAGATTTTTTTTTTTTTATTCATTTGAGACAGAGATACAGAGAGAGAGAGAGCAGAGAGCATGAGCAGGGGGAGAGGCAGAGTGAGGGAGAAGCAGACTCTCTGCTGAGCCAGGAGCCTGACGTGGGGCTCGATCCCAGGACCCTGGGATCATGACCTGAGCCAAAGGCAGACACTTAACGACTGAACCACCCAGGCACCTCCCATCCCTGACTTTAGATGGAGGTAAGTGAAACTGGAGACTACAGCAGGGAGTTGGGCCCCCAGTATACTGAAGGTGGTGGAGGCAAGAATAGGAACCAAATAAGAATCAAGTAGCTGTCTTTTATCCTGCTCTCCTACCCCTATGGGAAAGCTTTTGTTCAGAACCTAAGGGTTCAATCTGGGTACTACCATTTGCCTGCATAAAAAGAAAGAATACCACAGGCTGGTGTACATGCTGTGCACCGATTCTAAGAAATTGCATTTCATGTGGGGTTTTTTTTGTTTTGTTTGTTTGTTTGTTTGTTTGTTTTAAATAATGAGGAGTGGGACACTTGTCCCCAGGTATGAATGTTGGTTGGTAGAAGTAAATGTGTGTCAGCACACAGTAAAATGCCCGAACAGGAACTGGAAGACCTCTGAGCTGCTTAGACCAAGAAGAAAAATCACGTAGACAGTCTTGGATTCTCTACCTTTTATGGTAACAGAACCATTTTTATAAAATGCTATCTAAGTTTGGGGAACCACCAGTATAGTAGTAAAATTCAGTGTTACTCTGAAAGATGTCCTATACTCAGTTGCTACACATGACTGTTTTAAACAGATCCCTGAAACATGATCGCTAAAGTAACAATCTGGTCTTTGGCTACAGACAGATAATGCATTCCTCAAATAAAGACCTGCAGGTCTCTCCTCTCAGAAATATCTACCACTTTCGGGGCACCTGGGTGGCTCAGTCAGTTAAGCATCTGCCTTCGGCTCAGTTCATGATCCCAGAGTCCTGGGACTGTGCCCCACGTCGGGCTCCCTGCTCAGCAGAGAGCCTTACTTCTCCCTCTCCCTCTGCCTACTTGTGCTATCATTCTGTCAAATAAATAAATAAAATCTCTTAAAAAAAATAACTGCTCTTATTTAAAAAAAAAGAAATATCTACCACTTCCTTCACAATAGGAGCCTTACAGAGTGAAGGAAAATTCTATGAAAATAGTAAAGTTCTTCCCTCATGTGTTCAGTCAATTTTAATCACCAGTTGTCTTGCAATATTTTTCAACAGTTTCCTTCAAAAGGCTAAAAATGTCTTATATTTTACATATCTTAGCATTGTTGCCTGTCACACACATACACAAATCGTTGTTTAAAAGCTGAGATGCTTAAATTGAAACAAAACTTATGCTTACAGTGGTAAATATTCCTGGATTAATAGAGTTGTGGCAGATATACACCAAAAATTGACTGAAGTCTGTGATATTAAAAAGACAGAAAATTTATCTAGTTTTAGCAAATGTCAAATCAGCAGCTATTGCTTTTAAGATTAATAAAAGATGTAATGGTTTCTAGATAGCCTCTAAATAGAGATTACTATGAATGGAGAAGTGATTTACCAACAGTCACCACAATGAGATTTCTTTAAAGGTTACAATCATCAGTTATTTAGCTGAAACACTGCTGAGAATGCCTGGTCATTTCTTGAATAATGCATAATGTTCATTGTAGATTTGATCTGTATTATAACAATACAGATATTTCTAAAATAATGGAAAAAACTATCTGTTACCTTCCAATTGCTTAACATATCATTTCCATGAAGTAATTGACTCAGGACACATTACACACTGTCACCTGAGTGTTCTTTCTGCAAGCATAACTTGTAATAATCTATAAACAATGGGCTTCACAAAACAAACTCATCAACCTTTATAGACTTTTAAGAAAAGATGTGATGAATACAGGGCAGAGTGAAGGACCTTTCTGAAGCAGGAAATTAAAATGATTAAGTTTCTATATAGTTGTGTGGGACAAATTCAAATTCAAGCTTTGAAATTTAATTATTAATATGAACAACTCATCACATTAAAAAAAATCGCCTACAACGTGTAAGTACTTTTCATATAAATTTCCAAATGCCTTTAGGTTTATTCAAGAGACTGCTTGGAGAAGCACAAAGTATAATGCCTATCGTTTTACTGTTGGATTATGAACTGCACTTCACATGATGCTGCAGGCTATTTATATAACCTTGTTTATCCACATGAACTTCTTCAAGGGCACAACATAGAAGACCTTAATAAATTAAAATGAATTTCTTTTGATGTTGTTTCATGAATGTTTGATCAGAATGAGTAACAGGTTTGCATTAAAGAATGGGAGGAGAGCAATGAAATATACATCTATTGCACAGGAGACCCAGCTTACAGAAAGTGCCCACTGCATTCCTAGCAACTTTAGAGAGCCACGGTCAACGGGAGAGAGTCACTCTGCTTACACCTTCACTATCACCGTTTATAGGAGTGGGAGGACACGTGTATCAAATTGGATGCTCTGCCATCATCTGCGTGGAATTTTCAAAATAATCACATCGGTTATCTCCTTCCAGCCTCCTGAATACCCATCTCAACCCTCCCATTTCTCTCACTGACATCACCATGTCCTTCCATAGACCGAAATGCTCATGACAGCAGAGATCGTATTTTATTTTTTGTGTCCATCTTTATCATAAATATAGAGTTTAACTGATTTACCACAAAGTAAAAATGATTTATCAGTCCTAGTCAAAAGCTGAGAGGATCCTGACCTGGAATGTTCGATAAAGGATGCAAACCAAATATCATTTCTAGAAACAATATGGTGTGCTAGAGCACTAGACAGAAAGGCAAGACAATGGATTCTCGTTTTAAATCTAATACTTCACTTTAAACTGTTTCTAGATCGTTTCCCTTGTCTGTAAATGAGGGCATGGGTCTACATGAGCCAGAATTTTACATCTCTAAAAAGTCAGGATTCTAAAAGCAGGGTTATCACCTCACAGAAGAAGGGACAAACCACAGAACCATTTTCTACTTTGGTAACCACCACTATCAAGACAGCCTATCAACTGCCCACCCCTTTAAATTAAAAAATGGAAATAAAAGGTAACTGTGCTAAACAGGTTAAGCCAAGTCCAGTCCCTCAATCAATGCATCTCAAAGTGAGACCCAAGGATCTATTTTGAACATTCTGTGACTTCTGACTTGTTACACCTACCCTTATCATTTTGTATGATTTGAAATAAATATGATCACAGTCTACTGAATAAACTCTTATGGATACAACATACTTACTAAGATTATATTCACATCGTTAGCTCGGGAAGATCTGCTACAACTTTAGCATCTGGAACATAGATTGGTACATTACCAACTTGACATCTCTATTTTCAAGGGCAGAAGGGTTGTAAAAGGGCAGCATGAGTGTGCGTTGGTTTATTCGTACTTTGCTACCTTATACCGACATCCTGCCCTTAAAAACTAACTCTGCTGTATGTTCTTCTCAACCTCTCAGGCTCATTCTTCCGCTCCAGAGCAAGAATCTGTGAACTATGGCTTGTGGGCCAAGTCTGGTGGCAGTCGCCTGTTTTGTGAAGTATGGTTTTATGTGAACACAACCGCACCCTGTTGTTTACATATTGTCTATGGCTGATTTCATGCTACAAAAAAGCCTCCAACAGTTCCTAGATAGTCCATTACAGAAAATGTTTGCCCTGCTCTAGAGGGAAACAACCTGTTACAATTTAAATTCTAATTTTCCTTCTCTCATAAGCCTAAGGAACACAGTTTGTAAGTACCCACGTAGAGATATGAATAGATTCACACATGCATATATATGTGATTACACCTCTTAGCCCTCAATTGTAAATAGTCACTGCTTTTGATCCCTCATTTTAATTTGAATCCTCTAAGAGGTTACAGCTCCCCACCAGAATTCATTTCTCCAATAGCCAGGAGTACCGGGACTTCAAAGGTAGTTGTCAAGGTGTAATCACTTCACTAAAGAACCTAATTCCTTCCCCCAGAGTTGCCTAGAATTTTGCCAAATGTCCAGCTTTATGCCCACCAAGGATCTAGATACAAGGTCAGAGCACAAGAAACTAGCAGATCCCTTAAAGTCTAATGCCCTGAATAACACACCATTAAAGATAGAAAATCAATGGCCAATGTTATATATACATCAATAAACATATGCATGCATATTTATATGCTAAACATGCTATAAATTACTAGAAGTTTCACTAAACAGAAGAAAATACCTCTCTTATGTATCAGAGTGAAGAAGACCTAAAAACCTTTAATTAGTGTTTTAAGAATGCACCAAGGATTTGGAGGACAAATATATGTTTATATTTAAACAGTTTTTAGGCAATAGATATAGAGACTTGAAAAATTAATAAGTGAATTGTTTATCAGTCAGTAAAATCATTACTCAAAATGCCTACTATAGTTGGACTCTGCTCCCTTCCTCTCTTTGGTTACTAAAGACAGAAAATATTAGTTCCATCCTTTAAAAAATATCCTTATACTCCACCCATCAACAATAATTTGCATGTATTAGCATAACACAAATTAAACCCAAGAAGCACTTTAATGTAAGTCATCTCATTCTCATTTTTCTGAAACCTTATGTAAAGCTATAGAATATTTAGGCTGACAGACTTTTGGAAAATAAAAAATAAATAGAAGAGGTTTATTTCACCTTCACATGGTGTCTTTCTCATGCAGAGTTCAGATTTCCACATTTGTATCCCTTTAAAGGATTTGATATGCAGGAAAAGAAGAAAGGATGATGGTAAACATTTCATCTCAGAGACACCTACAGACCACCATATTCCAGAAGAAACAGGGGCTTAAAACTTACCTTTTACTGATGTGTTAGGTGGAGGGCCTTCCATTCGCAAGTTCCACGGAGGGTCCCCTTGGTTAGCAAAGTCCCTCATTTTCAGATAGCTAATTGTAAGTCGAATGATGGATGCCTTGTCAAGCTGGCTAGTGATGGCTGCAGGAAGAGGCAACAACTTGGCCAATTCATAGAACTCAAAATTTTCTTTTCCCCGGCGGGAGCGAGCAGCATCTCGGGATTTCTCCTTTCTCAGTGCTTGTAAACTGCAATCAAAGGATTGAAAAAGTGTTCTTTAGAACTTGTGCTTCTACATCAGATAGAAATTGTTTTCTTTTTATTTCCTTTTCTCCCCTGCAAAAATCTACCAGTCTTCTTCCAAATTTAGGACCACAGTAAAATGAATTCTAGACAATGTCCACTAAAACCACGTATTCTACCCCTGGATTTACATGCCATAAACTTATGTGCAGTGAAAAAAAATAGTTTGCTTATTAGGTTTTTTCCTCTATTTGGCCATGCATTGAGATATATTCTTTGTTGCTAAGACCTAAGATTTACAGGTGAAGCTTGATGTTATCACTAGAAGCAATTGAGAAGATGAGGCTAGTATTCATGTATCTATTCTTAGGCTAATGATTTTGTTCATTTCGTTGTTATCACTACGGGATCTTAAGCCATCAAAAGCACCCATTTTTAAAAATGTATTTCAGTTATCATCTTGGGGAACAAAGGGTAAATAAACATCAACATTTGTTGATTCTGTGAACTGTGTTTATGTCTTCCAACCCTCAATAAGGAGCACGACCTTAAGTCAGATAAAGAAAACATCCCATTGAAAATGAAGATTTCAATGTAACTTTATAAATGTGCTGGTAATTGGTTGATAAAACTTTAATTCTTTATTAATGAATATACATTAGTAGATGGATAGGTTCTCTAAGATACTGGAGAATAAAATACATTGCCCAGAAAAGTCAAACTTTAATATAAATTTAATGTTAGAAGATAAAGCCTTGTATGGGTTATTAAAACTTATCAACATTATAGACATATTACTTCACAGAAGATTCAAAAGGTGGGATCCAGCATTTTCCTTTAACTATTCATGTGCATTTCTGTTTGAAGTTTGCTCACATTGCTGAGGGCAGAATCTAGCACAACTGAAGTTGTGTTTGAGCATCTGACAGAATTCCATCTATTCTGAATTGCTCTGTTTTATGTCTGACAAGAAATAAAACCCAAATCAGACCCTGATGATAAGTAATTGGGCAATATTTACAGTATCAAGGTGCTATTAAATCATTTATAAGTATCTATTTTATGGAATTCTGAAGGCATTTTAAAAATCTGTGAATCTAGCTTTCTGGCTTCCCATTATAAAATAACAAGAAAGAGAGAAACAAGCAAGGAAGCAAGACCTGAGTAATAGATCAAAATGAGTTCAGCAATGTAGCTCCAATCTCTATTAGTAGAATATGGACAATAATACTTCATATGACATTATAGCATACATGATGTTTTACATGGCAGAAACATTGTATTCACGGCAGATACTTAGAATATCTTATTGAGTATCTACATAATTTAAGTAATGCCATCACACTCTGGTCAAATACTTGCTAAGCCAATATCCCAACCGGTTTCACTCTATTAGGAAAATATTCTACATTAGCTAAGTAACCTATTTCTCAGAACTAGAACAAGTTAATGTTATCATTTTCAGCATCATGGCAGTCTCAGATGACAAACCTTTGTCGCTTGATGTCTCCAGTGTTAACCTCAGGCAGAAACATCGCTAATTTACAAGGAAAAGGCATGTTAATGCCACTTATTTCCCCAAATCATGGCTGACCTTCATGCAGTTTTATAAACAGTCAATTCTGGCTTGTTGAAAATTATGTAAATAACGTGAGAGATGCCTTAAAATCTGACAAAGTTTAAGTATAACCAGGCTCTAGGTTAACATCTTAGGATAAAAGAACCATTCGTATCCCTCCCTTTATATAGTAAAGGCAATCTATCTAACACCATTTAGGTCAGCTGTGCCGAAAGAACTATGTCCTTTGACATGTTTTCTCTACCACTTGTCGAGGGCAGTGGTTCAAGTTCAGTGCTTTGCTCTCTTTGTGTTCTTGTAATCAAATAGTACTCCAGAAGGTAGGCTAAACTTACAGTTTTTGTTGTTGCTGCTGTTCAGTAAGTGAGTATGATGGAGCTCTAGAGCAGAGGTTATACATTCAAGGGCTCCCCGGGTTAAGGCAGGGAATGTCAATGAGTGAAGAGGCCTGATGGCCACGGAGGGGACCTGGGGGACAACAACTCAGGCAAAGGGACAGCATGCACAGTTTCAGCAGAGGGCTGTTCTAGAGGAAGGCACATGTGCTGTGGCCAGATTTTCAGTGTTGCTCTTTCTAGAGAACAAAATCTGAATTTTTATATGGCATTTCCAATTTTATGTTTTAATTTTATGTTAACTAATTAAAGTTTTAAAAAATAATGCAAGCCTAATAAAACATGTCACTTGGTCAATAAATGAGCAGGGATGCATTTTACAATCAGGTAAGAATTTGGGAGGACAATTTTGAAGGTAGTTTTACATGGATGTTATATGTAACTTCCCCTTTATACATGTTGCTCAAAGAATCTCAAATGGGTTCATTTGTTATCTAATTAACATTACCAATATTCATACTAGGAATTTCTCTGTTCAACTGAAGCAAGTAGAAGATTAGGCCACTATTCTGAAATTGATATTAATGCATAGGCTTATCAATAATTTAAGGGAAAAAAAAACTAATTCTATGGGGAAGGAGGTAAGCAAAACCCAAGATCACACAGAGCAATTCAATGGGCTCCAAAGGCTAGGTAGAGGAGAAATGGCTTCCTATTTCCACTCCAGAAAGGCAAATACATGGACACTAATGCCTCTCTGTGCCTTGCCTAACAACACTCTTGCCTAACCTAACTCTGACATTTGACTTATCTAAAATACCACTGGGCATGGGGCGCCTGGGTGGCTCAGTGGGTTAAGCCTCTGCCTTCGGCTCTGGTCATGATCTCAGTCCTGGGATCGAGCCCCACGTCGGGCTCCCTGTTCAACGGGGAGCCTGATTCTCTGTCTGCCCCTCACCCCATTCTCGTGCTTGCGCTCTCTCTCTCAAATAAAATCCTTAAAAAATTAAAAAATAAAATACCACTGGGCAGAACTTACTTCATGTGTTCCCGACCCACCTTCTTGTTGTTTTTCTCCATACCACCCTGACTCCCATATCACAGCATTATACAGACACCACAGTTGAGAAGACTTTCAGAGTAACAGCACTGTGTCTATAATAAGTAGTAACTTGTTTTGAGGGCAACAGCAATAAAATACAGTCAAAGGATTATAAAGGTTATACAGATGCTGACGGAAGAGATTAAGCTAAAGACCTTAAAACAATGACACAGATTGTGGATTAATCTTATACCTGCTTTTGTGAAATAGAGCCCAGTTGTAAGTAATTCTCAAACTGAATTGAGGACTACATTAAAACTTAAAATAAACTGTGTATTTGGACATTCTGTCCTAAACCAAAAATTACCACTATACTTCTAGAATGGAATGGTTGCACATGAATAAAATGTAAAGTGCTGGGGCGCCTGGGTGGCTCAGTTGGTTAAGTGTCTGACTCTTGGTTTTGGCTCAGATCATGATCTCATCAGGCTTTTGAGATGGAACCCTGGGTCCCACTCCTGCCCAGCAGGGAGTCTTAAGATTCTCTCTCCCCCTCGGCGCTTTCCTTCATTTGCGCACACACACTCTTTCTCTCAAATAAGCATATTTTTTTAAAATGTTGTGGTGCTGATCTCTGCCACATAAAAAATGATTAAACCTCAGATCAACAATAAGTTACTCCCTGGGTCCAAACTTCCCACTGCTCTGATGTTCTTCCACCTGGTCTTTGGATAACTGGAAAAAAGAGACTCTTCCTTAATCCTCAGCAAATCAAAATTTTAAATCTCCCTGATGACAATATTATCATCCTCACCAATTATTACCACCAACAACAAAACAACAAAATCAACAATTTCAAAAGACACAAACACACACGAATTTTTTATTTATTTATAAATAAATCTAGAAGTCATATGCAAAATTGTGTATTTTGGGGAAGATAGTAAATGATTTTCAGAATCTCCAAAGGGCTGCTTCACAACCAAAAGGGTAATGATCTAATATTAAGAATTTCCTTTCATAAAACTTAAAGTTGTTTCCCCCACTCTTTCTGTCATTGATGTTGCCATAATTAACTCTCCTTAACAACCATCCCTGGTTGAAATAACATTAATGTATGTTTCTGCTTAACACTTGGCAACGAATTTTTACATGTTCCTGAAGTTATACTTTTAAGCATAGATAATAAGCAATCAAAAAAATACTAGTAATGAAGATTTAGGGGACAGTGCTTATCGAAAGTAATTCTTTTGTTTTTTTAATTGAAATGATTTCAACTTTTTTTTTTTTTTAAGATTTTTATTCATTTATTTGTCAGAAAGAGAGAGAACACAAGCAGGGGTAGTGACAGGCAGAGAAGCAGGCTCCCTGCTGAGCAGGGAGCCCGATGCAGAGCTCAATCCCAGGACCCTGGGATCATGACCTGTGCCAAAGGCAGATGCTTAACCAACTGAGCCACCCAGGCGTCCCTGAATGTAATTCTTTTAATCCTCTCATATATTTTAAGTTTCTTGGCAAGTTATGTGTTTTATGGAAAGAGTCCTGATGAAGGAATTACAAGACCCACTTGGTAATTCATAGGCACAACACAGGCATAACAAATTTCAGCCTCAATTTTATCATCCTACAATGTGAGGATGGCAAACCAATCTCTTGGGACCACTGCAATGGCTCATATGATAATTTCCATGGTAGTATATGGTAAATATGAAACAGTGAACTTCAAAAACAATTCTAGATTTTAAAAATTAAGATAGTTTGTAAACTCTAAATGTGGTAGAGTCCACCTCAGAGTTTTACAACAAAGAAAATTTTTAAGAAGTTGAAAAGACTTAGGAATGTTGGAAATATAGTCAACCCATCCTTAAACTTTCTTGGAAGCCACAGGGGTTAGTAGTGTGGGTTCTGCAGCCAGATTGTGGGTATTCATACTGTCATACAGTTACTATCTTGGCAACCTTCTCTAGGTCTCCCAACCTCTTTAGGCCTTGATTTCCTCATCTGGAAAATGGACATGATTATAGTTCCTACTTCATAATATTCTTGAGAGTAATTGAATACATGTAAAGTGAAAATGCCTGTCATATGGAAAACAGTATCTAAGTAATAACTATTATTGTAATAATCATAAAACTTATTTTGGGGGGGCGCCTGGGTGGCTCAGTCGTTATGCATCTGCCTTCAGCTCAGGTCATGATCCCAGGGTCCTGGGATCGAGCCCCACATCGGGCACCCTGCTCCGCGGGAAGCCTGCTTCTCCCTCTCCCACTCCCCCTGCTTGTGCTCCCTCTCTCATTATGTCTCTCTCTGTCAAATAAATAAATAAAATCTTTTAAAAAAAAAACTTATTTTGGGGGAAAAAAGCCCAACTGTTTGAATCCTAGGGCCGTATCCCCTCTTTCTCCATAATTCTTTGTCATTTTATTTGACCAGGCTTCTTTTATACCATCTTTTTTTTTTTTTTCCCCGAGTCTAGGTAGAGCGTCTATAATTTTAAACACCTCTTTGCTTTCTTCATTCATCGTCTCAAACTCCCTTCTCTGTTGCCACTTATGACCTTCACTTTGGCAAACTTAATTTCCCATGTAGTGACAGTAGAAATCAAACCAGGGGAATAAAATCAAATACCTAACTTTTACTTGGTGACAACCCTCAAATTGCCTATTTATTAAAGTCCTTTCATATTCTCTCAAATCATGATTATCACTTAAGTTCTGTTTGATGCCTCTCTCAGCATGTCTTCCACATTAGCAGAGGGTAGAGGTTAAATGCTTGGATTGTGGAGACACAATGCCTGTATTTAAATTCTGGTTCTAGTACTTAACTGATTATGTAGACTTGAGCAATTTATTTAATTTTCTGCCTCAGTTTCTTTCATCTGTGAAATGGGATGATAATACTATCTGCTTCAAAAGGTTCTTGTTGAAATTAAATGAGTTAATTTTTATAAAATATTTAAATGGCGCCTGACACATAATAATACTATATATGAAATGAAAACCTAAACTTGCTTCACACTGATTGTTCTATGGCTTGAGGTCCACAATACTCATTTAAAATGTACACACTCTTTCACCAGTATGATTTCTAGTCACTGGTTCTGACAGATCACATTGCATACTTAAAGCAAAATAAAACTCCTTTATTACAAAGATACTCATTTTTCAGTATAGTCTTCCTTATGCCTAAAGTCTGTTGTATACCACAGCTATATTTAATGAGTTTCCAAATAAAACCTATTCCATTAATGAATGATTAAAGGTTCATAAATCAATGATTTTCTTACTGGAGTAATAAGTGACCATTTTTTTAGTTCACTAAAGTAGAAAAAAATCTCATTCAATTGCAAGGCAAGCAATTGTGTTTATATATAAAAAAAAGAATATCCAAACACTTGCTAAAGGAATGAATTGTTCAAGAGAATTGTGAAAACTTCTATAAAAAACTTCAAAATTGCAATGATAATTACTGGTCCAAATGATCTTATGAGTACTCCTGGCAGAAAGGTGATCTTTCAAAACCTCCCAAAAATAGAAATTCTCCTTGATGTCAGACAAAAACCCCAAATCCAGGACCATGGAGAGCTCACCCATACTGCCTGCTAAGTGGGGAAATGGGGAAGTGCTAGCAGCATTTGTTGCGTTAGCTTGGCGGCGGGGGGGCCAAATAATGAACTTCTACTTGAGACAGAGACAAGCAAAAGATAACCGGGGGGGGGGGGGAGTAAAAAGTTAAAGAACAGGCACTGCCACTATCACAAAGCCAGTATTATGAAATTGACTCAGTATTTGCCATCTCTCTGAAGCTGCCGTGGACCTGGATAAAGATGTCAATATTTATTGGGCCACTTGTTCATGGTGGCAAGAAACAGATAACTTTGCACTTGATGACTCATTAAATTAAAAGAGGTAAGTTATCCTTCGTGGCTTATCAAATTTGGCTTTGCAAAATTGATTACTTTGATTTCCTACTTCACAGAAATAGTTATGATGATGATGGAAATAATATAGCTGGAGATCTACAGAGGCTAACAAGGAACAAAATAATTGTCACAGAGGAACAACAAAAGGAGGTCAATTTAAACATTTCTTCCTCTCCGATGGCTTCTTCATAGCCAAATTTGTATCAGTTCTTTTCATATAATTTATAATTGTATTTGTGGGCCTGCTCCTGATAAGGACATTATCAATAGATTCACACTATGTCTACATGAAAATCCTCTCTCTCAGCCTCAGTTTTAACACCTTCACGTAAACTTTTAGAATACAATAACCCATCTCTATTAAAGACCACGGCAGATTTTGGTCCTCTAACTATAGGGGAAAGAAAAGGTAGAGTCAGAACCACTTTAAATTTTGCCTTTCTAAAGTACTTCTAAGGAAGCAGAAAGGCAGGTTTTTATGGATTTTCCTACTTGTTTTGCTTAGGAGAACCCAGCACTACAGACTTCTACTATTTATCAATTAATCTGGCATGCAGCCTCAAAGGAAGAAGGTCGACCTGTATTAAAAATGCAGCCATCAAAAATTCATCAAAGGTTTCAGCATTTTAACTCATGAACCTTTGAACACCTGCATACTTGTCAGATCTCTGGTCATAGTTAACGGTGAAATCTATAGTTACTCCAGTACCTAACTCCTGCCCTGACATGAGCAGAATGAGGAGGATTCCCAGGGAAAAAGTAAAGATCCTATAAGCACTGCTTGCCCTTCTTTCATTACTTTCAATAAAACGGCCCAATACACATTGGTATCACATAGAGTTCAAAGTCAATCAAATCAACCTACTGCAAAGAAAAAAAATCTTTCAAGAGTATTTTTCCTCATGATTGTAAATATCGGCTTTCTCACAAGGAAATATAATTGAGAAATGCATAAACAGCTATTATCTGGTAGGATTATACACTACATAGCTCACAAATTGGACTCTCTTAATGCTCTCCAAGAAAAGGTAATAATTTCAGAAACCTTCCTTTAATGTGTGAAGGAAAGAGCTTGGTATATGCTGGAAGTTAAAACTGGAACCTTCAAGTTCAAGGTAAGAACTCTGCTGCTTAACTAATGCACTGCTCATAGCTGTCATCATTAATTTATGTTAGCCTCTGTAAACATCAAGAGTATAATAGGCCAATTTCACAACTAAATATAGATGCACATTTTGCCCTTATATAAATGGCAGATTGCTGCTGTAGATCATCACTGCAGCAACACGTCAGTAAAGATGCACTGTTTGATGGTCTGATGCTCACACAATATATAAAACCAGTTGTAATGGTTGTTTGGAAGCAAAGTGTAACATAGCAGCAAAATTTCATTTGTTCCACAAACTCAGGATATATTAAGCTTGGCCGACAAAGACTGTTTGATGTGCTAAATCAGTTTGACCTTCATTCTTGCTTTATTTTTCTCATTTAACATGTGAAATGACCATTATTTTTCCCCACGGGAGAAAATATCATGAAATTGATGGCTTTAAAAAAAGTGTCAAAAACATCTGCAACTGCTAACATTTGATAAAGTATCAAAATTAAGATGCATCCTTAAAATTTTTAACTAAGATATATTCTGATTGAATAATCATGACCCATTTTTGACTTGTAGTAAAATAGATCAAAAGAGTAATTAGAGCCATTCAACTGAGTGCCTTCCCTCATCTTCAGAAAATGCCTTGTGTATGTTTGAACTTAATAATTAAATTAATTGGTTTTAGCCAATGAGCGTTTTTATTCTTAACACTTTAAATAAGAGGATTTAATTCCAGAATGAGTCATTAGAATAGTAATAAAGAAAGCTGAGAGGTCTGCACAATCCTTTTCAACCAATGTTCACCTTGATTCAAATAATCCTTGAATGAACCACAGCAAGACCAAACTATTCATTGTATGCTTTGGTGTCTGCCAAAAACCTCATGAATCAAAGTGTTTTGTTCTTCATTTTCCCCCAGAACTTTAAGCTGTACAACTGGCAGTTCCATAATAATGGAAAAACTGTGGCTTTATCAAGTAATTTCTCTCCACCCAATAAAGAGCACTTTACCTTGGAGCAACTTGTATATTTCACACCTTAAATTTCTATTTACCAAATCAGCTAATCACTTCACAATTGAACTCAGAACAAAAAAAAATTATCAATTAAAGTGGTTGAAACTCCTGCAAATTATCATTTAGGAATGAAGTAATTGCTTTCATCAGGGCAGAAAAGCCCGCCAGAACAGAAATGTCACTTTAGATTAGTGCTCTCACTCCTGAAGCTATGGATGACACAGCTGATAGAAGACTAAATGCCAAGACCAATCAATTGCTTTTGTGGCTCTGCTCTGAGCTGCTGTAAAAGGGGCCATTTTCTAGGATCTACTCTTCATTATAGTAAATGCTATCTCCTTGGTAACATAATTCCATTTCTCATAAATTCTGTCTGAGAGCATTGTCCTAACAATGGATGTTTGTGGAAAAGAATGCTGTTGGTTTAATGCACAGAATTAAGTGTGAATGGCTGTCAAACTGCTATAGTTTACTAGTTCTTAAACATAAATTGAAGTCTTATACATTAAAAAGAATTCTTAGGGAGAAATGAATGTCCTGAACAAGGGTAAGATATTGTATTTGAAGGCTCCATGCTACCAGTTTAGAATTTTGACTATTCTAGTATTTATCTGTCCTGTACATTAAATCAGTCAGCTCACACCAGAGGTGGGTGAACACTTCACTTACTTTCTCAGCAGTGTAGTTTGCAAATGCGAAACCTCAGAAGCAAATATGGACTCATTAGGCAACTTGCATGCGATTTGTGAATAGCCACAACTGTGTTAAAAGAAAAAAAAAGTGTTCTTTGAGCTGAGCCCTTCCTGGAAAGCATCCAGATCTTAATTTGTATTGTTCATCCTCCTGAAGTTACAAGATTCTGGATTGCAGGCTCCAATTAAAAGGAAATTGAAGAAGCTAATATAGTGAGAAAGCAGCAATTCCCTGCACTGTTCTCTTCAGGTCTGAAGTTTAGAAAGAGATTCAGGATCACGGGTCTTTGCCCGACATGGGATAAAGGCTTTCTCATCCTGGTGAGCACACATGTGTAACTTCCATTAACAGTAACAGGAGTCGTGAGCACACATTGAGAGGAAAGTCTACTGCTAAATATTTGAAAGGGTCAGAGCGTCTCTGCTGAAAGGCAAAATGAGAGGGAACGGTAGGCACCCAGGGACAGCAGGACATTTTACTGACCATGCAAAGACCAATTGCTGGAATTGCTACCACTCCAAGGAGCTGCAGCACTGATTTCCAGAGTATCAATAGCAGGAAAGTACACGTGATGTTTCTGTCTTTTTAAGATTATCCAGTACCAACAAAGAATAGCATGAACCTTAACGTAATATTAAAAGTGGACATGTTTGAATGCTTACTCTATTTTGGCCACAATCTAAAGGTTTTAAGTATCATCTCATTTAATTCATGGTTGCCAATATCAGCCATAAAGGGAAAATGGGTAATAGCAACTATGGAAGACCATCTCTGGACACAGTGGATGCTAAAAAATAGTGTTTTGCTTTCAGCCCCTCTTTCGGGGGCCCCTGCATGGGTTTTGTACTTCCCCTCAAACTTGCCACATCCTTCACCCCAAAACTAGATTTTTTTTAAAGATTTATTTATTTTAGAGTTCAAGTGCAAGGTGGGGAGGAGGGGGAGGGAGGAGAGAAGCAGACTCCCCACTGAGCACAGAGCCTGATGCCATGTGGGGCTCCATCCCAGGACCCTGATATCATGACCTGAGCTGAAATCACAAGAGTTGGACATTTCACTGACTGAGCCACCCAGATGTACCTAAAACCAGGAGATTTCTTGTCACAGGGACGGCTTCCCCCAGATCTCGGACTTCTGGTGCTAAAGCAGGACAACCCTGGGCAAACCAGGACAGCTGGTCACCCCAGAACTATTACTGCCTCCATCTCACAAATAAGAAGATCAAAGCATAGAGAGGGAAAGTCACTTGGCCAGAGTCAGTGAGGGTTTCAAGTGGGAATTTGAACCTTGGCAAGATGACTCACGTAAGGCCCTCTCAGCCCCGCAGTGCATTGCCTCTACAGGAATAAAATCCTCAAGATACCCCCTTCCCCAAACGTATCTATAAGACAATTAAGTCACTGACCAAGTTTGCCTTAATTTATAATCACCTATATAAATCCCATAAGTGTTATGAAAACATTAATTTCTTAATGAAATGTCCAACAAAACCCTGTTTTTCAGACTTAACAAACATTGCAATTTGAAGTAGATAGATTTGCTGTTAATTGCTGTAAGTCCCAAACTAAACTGCTTTGGAATTCAAATTCAAATGACCTTTTCTAGAGGGAAAATTCACTTTTTCCTTTAATTTTCTTTAAGTGTGATTTCAAACACTTTTGAAAGCACAACTAAGTGGAAGAAAGCTTTTGAAAACTTGCAAGCTTGATAGGAGAAACTTGGAAAGGAGAAAGCATGCTTTGACAAGTTTGAAGATCTTTAAGTATGAAAAATGAAAGTTATGGTCATGTGAACACTGCAAACAGCACATGCTTTTACTTGACATCAATGAACACACATACTACAACTGCCTGCATCCCTTTGTGAAAGAGAGATAATTAAGTAAAACAGTCACCCTTTCTTTAAACACTACAATGGAGAAAACAGGTCTTAAAAGAGACTATATACCCTATCCCCTACCTATCTGTTTAAGACACATTTTTATTTAATCTTTCATCAAGATTCCCCAAAGCACAGCATATGGTTGCCAGGGATGTAAATTGTCACAATTTCTAGAGAACACTTTGGCAAATACATATCCAAAGGATTAGAAATTTGTTTTTTGGGTTTTTTTGGTTTTTTTTTTTTTAACCAAAGCTGAGGATGTGACTATATTGCTAAAATAATATTCACTGCCTCTTTGATAAACTTCAGAAACCTATTATGGAATATTCAAGATCTCGACCATGGATGTTGAAAAAAAATCTTCAATGGCTTGGAAAATTTTTCTTTACAATATATTAAGCAATAAAAGGCAGTTTATACAGCAGCAAGTATAGTGGGCTCAAACAACAGTAGCTATGTATCTATACAGCTGGATATATAGATAAAATATATCCAAATCTAGATTAATTCCCATAAACCAATATATTAAGGTTGGTTACTTCTACATGGTAGAAATTCCTTGTGGAGGAGATGGAGAGAACTCTAATTTTTGAAGTGTCTTTAATAAGCATGTATTTTTATATAAAAATTACTTTTAAAAAATAACTTATTTTATGGAGTCTAAGTTGAGCTGCAGAAGTGCCCTGATGCTCAAAGGCATTTTTCATTTGATAAAGTTTTACCTCATAATGCTATCGAATCCAGCCTGTCATCACTTCTTGCAACAGAAGGGCCTAAATATTTGGAGAAAATGCTCAGCTTCGTCATCCCTCCAAAAGAAAATGCTTGGCTGCAACTGGCAAAGCTGGGCGAGGTCCTCATTCCTTCCTCAGTTATCCCTCACTTGTCTCCAACCAAAAGACTGAACCCATTAGCCACGCAGCCCAGGCTCCCCTCACCCCAAAAGGAGTGCTTCACTCAGTATACACTATGCCAACTGCTTGGCTGGAGATGCAGTGAGCTACCATGTAGTGACTGGCTTTTTCGGTGATGGCAACCTTTAATTTTTTTTTTTTTTAAGGTTTTATTCATTTGAGAGAGAGAGAAACAGAGAGCACACAAGCAGGGGGAGAGGCAGAGGGAAAGGGAGAAGCAGGCTTCCCACTGAGCCAGCCGGGAGCCTGATGCGGGGCTCGATCCTAGGACCTGGAGATCATGACCTGAGCCAAAGGCAGCCGCCCAACCATCTGAACCACCCAGGCGCCCCACAACCTTTTATTCTTACCCAGGAAAAAACAAATACACAAAAAATTGCACGGAATAGCCTTCCTGAAGCACATTCTCAGATCCTAACTCAAGTCTAGAATAAGAAGCTGCCCCGATGGGTATTTTGAGATCTCTAAGCTCTGTAACACTGACCAAACTATTATAACCAGGGTTATTCATTGTTTTTCCATTGACTGCTGTTCCTCATACTTCTAATGGGTTTTGACCCGTGGTGGTAGGTGGCTCCGTGGTATTGGAGTACATACATGCAGGAGTCAAGATGTTATTATGTGCCAGGGATTACCTATAATTTGAGGAGTCGTGATATGTCACTAAGGGGCTTTATGAAGTGGGACAACATAGGAAATGCCTATTTCCAGGCTTCCATTACTCAGTCAGAAACCAAGTCCTCCATGGATCCTACATTCTTTTGAGACAACTTGATAAACATTCAGTCCTCTTAAAAATCTGACTTTGAGGAAATATAAGTCAGTTATTCTGAGCCAAATCTAGTCACATAACAGAATGATAAAGATAGGTAACATATCGATGTAGGAAAGGTTTAAAATACGTAAAATAAGAATAAAGTAATTAGGCACATTTTCTTCGTGAGTTTGCAGGCTGCTCATGGAAAAACCAAAGGTTCTATCATGGTATGTGTATACGAAACTAAAAAGACCCACTTATCTCACTGATTGAAAGTCAGCACTGAATGTCCTGATTTTGAACAAATCATTACCACAACTTTAACAGTAACGAATCCAAACTGTTGATAGCAAATTCTCAGATGCAGGAAAGCAGGGGTTGGTGGGGAGGGCCTGTAAGCTGATACAAAAGAGCCTCGTTAACTGAAACGGGGGCAATGAAAGCCAGAGATTTTCTCAATTGGCCCCTTACGTAAAGCCTCCATAAATAACCTTAGTATCTGAATCTAGAAGCCACCAAAAATTAAAACACACAAAATGTGTAACACATGGTTGAGCACTCCCTCCCTGACCTTTCAACCTAATATAGTCTTTGACCAAAATGGATATTCTGCTGCTTTTTACTCACCTACCAGCACTTTACAGGAGCCCGTTCTTAAATTTACCTTCTATCTTCTCTATTTCATTTTGTTTTGTTTGGGCTGAGATATTCATCTTAAAGGGTTTTCCCTCAAGGTCTCCTTTTGAGTTATTAGCCAACAAAAGATCACTTAGTCTTCAGTTTCACTTCTGAAAACAGCAGTGTTTCCCAACAGCACAGTTACAAAGATAGTGTGGAGATCAATGAGCGATGGGGCAACTTTGTCATGTTCTCACGGTTTCGGACCTGACTCACTTTTTAAATACATACATGTGCACGCACGGACACACACACACTCACATAAACACACCACTGTTGTTAGGGGGTTAAATTATCTATGTGGCTGCCTCTAGCTATGACTTCTTAAATTACTCATCACCTCCCAAATTCTTAGAGGTGGTATTTGAGCATTTTTAGGTCAATTATTAAATGTGCCATGATTATCCTTCAAATTCTGTTTTCTTTCCCCTCATTTTTGCCCCATTTTCTTCTATATAATTTCCCTCATTTGACTTAGTCATATCTTATCTAATAAAATTCACATACCCAGGAAGAGTAGGGTTTTTTTGTTGTTGTTGTTGTTTTACGAATTGTGAATCTAGTATAAATACATTTACATTAGGAGTCACAAACTTAAATACCAGCAGGACCTAACAAAATTATGCAAGTGAATAGAGAGGACTAAGTATAAGAGAGCAATGCAAACCTGACAATGGCAACTGGACCTCACTGTTGAACAGGTAACAGGGAGTGGTGGGGACTACGGCAAACTGGAGAGCACTTACCCAGCCATCAGGGGGCATTCATTATTCAGTGAAAAACAAACACACAAACAAATGAAAGACATTGTTACTAGATGGGAATATGGACCCAAAGTTGCCAGGTCTTCCTTTTTAACAGAAGTTGGAAATCTAGGGTTTTTTTTAAATGTAAAATCTTCCCTTTTGTGAAAATATTAGCATCTCATTTAAAAAATGGAACTCTACGCATGCGCCTATGGGCCTCATTTGGCCTGTGGCAGTTAGCAATCTGGTTTAATGGCATTGATAACCTTTCCTGAGAGTAGGATTTAATTACTGGGTACGTAAGGTGTAGGATATGAAGATGTGTAGCAGCCAGGTGACATTGAAGACATCAAAAAGAGGCATAAACTGAATGGAAGTGAGGAAAGTTAAATTTGGAAGAAACTAATTATTAAAGTGGATCTGAGTGATCAAATTTCTGCTTTTTCTTTACTCTGTTTTATAAATTTCCTAAAAATAATCAGGAAAAATTAGATGGCGTTAGATAGACTATTCCATAGGGTTTAACCTATTATTAAAAGTAGCTCAGAAAACTAAAAATACTGATAAGGTATATGTGTGCATAGGTCCATTTACAACACATAAGCTACAGTTTCAAACATTTAATAACTAAAAGTTCAATCAGTTCATCATGGTAGCATCATGTGCAAAACCTCTTTTATAAAAATGAAAAGGGCCCCTTTCACAATGAGTCATTAGTGTGCAGTCCCTGAAAAATTAGTGATTAAATTATGTTAACGATTTCTTCAAAGTACATGCTAAGTAAGACTTTGTTGTTATTAAGCTGTTGTTAAGACAGTGTCCTGCTATGTGTGTCCTCAATAGGTATTTGCTGAAAGATGGTTATGTTGATGATCTAAATGTCCTTAAAAGTCATGATTAAAATCAGTATACAATACATCCAGTAGTAATGCTACTGAAATAAAATTTACCCAGCAAATCAGTCGTTGGAATGGTATTACCGTGAAGATGGAAGGGAAAGAGGGAAGAAACACAGATATTACCCCCTCCCCACCAAACCTTGATACTAATAAATTCTTCCCTGTCAAAACTATTTAAATCTCAAACAACAGTCTCATCCCCTCTCCACACTCTGGAGAGGGTGCTATAGTGACCACCAAACTGAGTCACAAAGGAGGAAGAGAAGTCAAGAGCCTGCCTAGCATCCTTTGTTAAACATAGACAGTCTTATTCAGAATACCAAGTCACCATAAATCCTTCCCACAAGTCAGGTAGACATAACAATAAGGAATAAGGGAAGCATTTCTAAGGGGAAATCCTAGATCTTCACATAATTATTGTACCTCTTTGCTAGGTCTGTGTGTTTATGTGTAATCAGAAATACAGAAACAGTGGACAGAGTCAGTGCTCCAAAGAGAACATGTAAGAGATCACAGAAACAAGGATTTAACCTGGCAGGGTACCTACAAATTAAGATATTAAATCCTTATAAATTTCAGAATGAGTAAGACAGCCATCTAGAGAGGCCTTCTGAAATGCAACAAACTTCTGGAACCACTGTTTTCCTATAGCTGAATCTCCTCTGCTTCTGGGTATGGGTTTTTGCGTTTTCTGGGGTTCTTTGCCTTATTTATTTTAAAAGCGTGTTTATGCATTTGTGCATCTGCTTTGCTTACTGGGGCAGCTGTGGCCCTCTCGCTTCCTTCTGGCTATCTGCTCCTAGTCTCTGGCAGTGTCCTTTTCCCTCTGGGGTAAAGGCTGACAGCTCAGGTGTAAGGGAGGGCGTCATGTCTATATGTAGAGTCAGCTGCTTAATGAAATTGATCAGAATGGCACATTCTCGTCAATTTCACTCAGAGCAGGTGGAAGAAAGAGAACATTCCTATGTAAAAGTCAGGCACTGCTTTTCATCTGCAGCTTCCAGGACTGATTGTACAGTAGATCTCCACCGAAAAAGCAAACACACACATACACACACAGTCGGCTGACGTGCATCCAAGGGCAGACATGATACAATTTGTGCACGACCCCCACCCTGCCCCTTGTATATGCAATACAGTAAGGAATGGTGTATGCTTGACTGTAGGCTATAATTTTATTGATAGACTCTGATGACATTATAAAATCCATAAGGGCAAAGAGCAAGTGATTTGCTCATGTCACTAGAAATCCAATACAAAATTACAGCTTTCATTTAGAAGCCTTTTTGGAACTTTTTTTTTTTAATCAGTCATGATGCATGGTTATCAATACCTGTATTTCGACCATGATGACAAGGGAAGGGAAAAAAAAAAACATTAAGCCAAAGCCTACAGAGAAAATAACCCCAAACTCTTCAAGCTTACAAGAACCACTCCTGATTTTACAAATTCTATACAAATTGTGAGAGAGATGGCAAGCAGAAAATGAGAGCAAATTTGACTCATTTCATCAAGACTTCTGTAAGTATTCATTTACATGCTACTATGTGCTAAATGTAGATTTAGATCTTAACACATAAAACCAGCTTTAGGTCTTTTATAGCGTACTTTACAAACAAACTTGCATAAACTCCTGGACAATTTGTGTATAAAAAGCAGGAGTAAGGAAAAGAATCCCTCTTTACTCCATGTCAATGCACTCCATTTTCACGTGAGCTCAACAGGTATTGTGTGTCCTCATTTAGACATCATAAATTTGGGTGAGGGGCTTGTATATTCTGAAGATCCACCCATCTATGCACTTTCAAAGCATCAGCTTAACAGATCCTTAAGTGGGGTGAAGGTCATATGGAAATGTCTGTGCCAAGGAAATCCTACTATTCCCAAGAAAGAGGGGGTTCCGGCTGAGAAGTCGTTTCCTTCCTCTCTGTGTTCAGAATAACTTGCGTTCCTAGGCAGGAGGCTAACTGAGCCATCCAAGACAGGTCGATCCTAGCAGTTAGTGCATGCTGACCATGGGAGGTCCTGGATGGAACCAGTATGTTTATAAAAGTAACTTGTAAGCACGTCTAGACTAAAGCAGTTGAAAGACAGATCATCTGGAAAATAAGTAGAGTTAATTGGGTAGGTACAGGTGGTCCACGTGAGGAAGCTATTCAATATAAGGAAAAATATGAGAAAATGACAGCTATTCATTACAATCAAAAACTGATCTATAAGTAGTGAGACCTGGGTGCTGGGCCAACCTCTGCCACTGTTAACTATATGATTTTAGACAAGACATTTAATTTCTCTGGCTCTGTGTTTTGTCACTGGAAAAACAAAGAGATTGTTCTCCAGTATATCCTTCCCCTTCAAGATCCTATTTCCCCTTGTGTGTTTGTCACATAACGTTCACGAACTACTAGGGGATATGTCTAAAGTGCACTGAAGTGATTGCCCATTTTCCCTACAGTTTTAAAGAGGTGTGTGTCCTCCCCCACCTTCCTCCCTTTCCCACTGATCAGCTGTTAGTATCTAATACAATCACAGAGGCTTCAGTAAGGAAATATGCAACCTTACTTTCACATAGGATTCAGTGAAATTGCATGGTTCTTAAATTCGTAGATGATACATGAAAACTGTCCTAAAATTTCTAATTAATAACAACGAAATAGTCCTATCTCCACTTTGCCAAAAGAAAATCTGGGTCTCCTCAGAACTGACAAAGCAGAGAATAAAACCGTTACCCTTGAGTAATGGGTAATAATGACTATCAGCTAAGTAGAGAAGCATGGGGTTAATGTAAGAGTTATACCTCTGTTTTAAACATAAATTAAACCCCTTTTCCACTGGTGGGTGGGAGAGGTTCCAATGATGGCAAAACTTAACATTTGTAAAGTATGCCTGTTTACCCTCTATGCATAGTATAATGCCCTGGAACATCCCTACAGAATGTCAACCATCTGGATCAAGCAATCAAACAACACCCGTTGGTTGCTGTCTAGCATCAGGCTAAATCCAAATCAATCAATAATCTATATTTTGTGAGCACCAGTATTTCTGGCATTGCACAGACACAAATACAATACCCCTATCTGTCTCCAAGGTGAGGGGAGTTAATTGGGCAAGTATTATAAAAAGTGGGTAATATTTATACTGTTTTTCAACCTGTTTCCATGGCAGACTCCACAATTCTTCCAAAACAGGTTTAAATTTCATGGGATGGTTTGATCTGCAACTGACCTGAAAGCAACCACATACCACCATCCAACACCTAATTAAGCCAACAAAAACAACCCTGGTCAAAGTGGCAATACCACCACCAGCATTCCACCGTGCGGCTCATGCCTTTTTGACTTGCTCAGAGGTATGTGACTATTGGAATCACATCACACTGCATTATTCTTTCATTGACACATAAATCTGATTTGTTGTTATTAATACTTACTGTACCTCCAAACAACATAAGCAGGTCCCAGTGTGTCATGTCTGAAATTACTTTAAGTACTATGAAAAAACCAGCGAGCCCTATGAACCACATGTTAAATAAAAATTAAATCTCCTTTCAACTGAAATGTGTAGAGAATTTTTAACATGATAAACAATGTTTACATTAATTTCACTTGAACTTTTGCAGACTGGAGAAGCACGTTTTGAGTAGCTTATGATCTTGATTTTTCAGTGAATAATATTTAGCTCAAAGTTTGAGAAAGCCCCAAACCTTAAGTAGTCTGCGTTTGGGGTGAATGAAGGTGTAAGCTTAGATGGGAGACTTAGAGAAAGAAAGAAGCACCTTTACAAAGAGCTATTATACCTGATAGGCTCCATACAAGACAGTTGAAATGTGAGCTTCAGTATTCAAAATAGAAAGGATACAATCATATGTCTGGTTAACTTACAGGAAATAGTTCGAGACAATTTTACACTAACTACAGTGATTTGGGCAATTTTTTAAAATAATACCAGCCAATTTCTCTCCATTATACTCTGCTGGCAGAAAATAAAACATTTTTCTTTGAAATGATTGCCTTTGGTTTTGTTAAATCATGCATTCTGTCAACATGTGGTCACCATTTTTACATGATCTTTCTGCTTCCCTAGAAAAGAATGAATTCACAGTCTGAACCCTGATATAAATATGTAATCTTGCAACTGTTAAGGCTTCTTCTATTACTGCAAAATGAAGAGATAAGAAATAGATGTAGTATCAAAAGAAATGAAACAAAAAAAAGAGATGATGATGACCAAATAAGTAGAAAGCTCCGATTCTTCCATCTACTCCCCATCGCTAAATGAAGCAAATGCCCATGCTGATCATTTTTCTTGCTGGAACACAAAGAGATTGTGTGAAGTTCATGATTTTAAAACACTAATATTTGACAACAAATGTGAAAACCCTATTTATGTCAAGAGATATGTTCTAACAACTTCGCTGTAGCTAGCAAAAGGTTAGGAGAGCAGAGGTTGTAATAAAGTCTTAGAAGAAGAAACATCTTGTTATTAAAGACTTTTTGGCTAGAAGTATAAAATGCCTGGGTTGTAACTGCTTCTACTCACTACGTCATCGTCTAGGATGGAGATCCTTATCTCCATCATCCAGCCTGCACATTTTTAAAGCTGAATTATTTTTTCAAAAACTGTAGAGGTTTGTTTTGTTGCTGCCCCTCTGGGACTTTGTTTATTGATACAATGAGAACATAGCTCTAAGATAATCACTACAACGTTGCCTACCCTAGTAGCTGGGATTTTCTAGAGTGTGCAGTCAGAAAGCATCCTTGACAATGTTGTTTACACAATTGCCTGGGTATATACTACATCTCAAAGTTCTTATAGTAAAAAAAAAAAAAGTTAATTCTAAGAAAAACTGAGATACTTCAAATGAGTAAAGAGTAAAAATTTCCAGATACATTTTAAATTGAATAAAAAATATGAAGGGCCAAAACAAAGTGGTCATTTTTATATGAAAGAGATGGCAAAGTAGAAGACTCTAACATGAGGAAAGATAGTAACAACTTGATCAGACTTAAAATATGTGTTTTAAGGTACAAGCACAGGAAACACTCATCTGTTCCCTTCCCTCTGGACAGTTAACACGTGAAGTTAAAATGTAGACCACAGAGGATACTACTTAAAAAGAACTTCTACTGCTGAGTAGCAAATGGGATTTAGGTAAGATTTCAAATGAGGTGATGCTCTGCTTGTGATAGAATGGTCTGAGTCTCAAGAGTTATGAGGACCATGTAAACAGGACAGAGACATTAATGCTACTTCTTTGTCAAGGTAAAACTCAAGTTATTAGAACCCAGTCGAAACTTTCAAGTAATCAGACTTTCATACTCTTGACTTCTTAGGTGGAGAAAACACAGACAAATCACCAATAACAGCAAATGGCAATGATTTTTTCTTTTTCCATTAACTACAAGCTCTCAGATGTCTGTCAAGTGGCCACACATTAACCCCCATTTCCTGCACTGTCCATATCTCCATTCTATAATGACTGACTTGGTTCAGAAAAAAAGAATAAATTGAGCCTTGAATAATCAAGAAAAGACCCAGTCTATGAGGATCCCACTCTGTGATCAACGCACTGGGACATAAGGATTCCTAGAAAGCAGCAGAGAAGGGGGGGGGGGGGAGCAAACGGTTAGAAACTTAGGCATGTGCTTTCTTTCCCCAGGGCCTCAGTTTTCTAATTTGCAAGATGTCTAGCCTCCCACCACCCCCCATAAGTTCCAAAATTCTTTGGAATCCAAGAGTTTCACCAAGGAGATTAAAACAAAAATATTTTGCCTAATTCAGGACCAACTAAAATGTCACTACGTAAGATGTCATATTGCCTCATCAGTCATGTGATAACAATGCAAGTATCACCTGCAAGAAGGGCTTCCAAAGGCCTGACCGGTGTGTAGTAGGCACATTCTGGCAAGATCCACCTGCCAGCATCCATTTTGGGGTCAGTGCGTAGGCTGCACCACCTTTAAATATTTGAACTCATACCCACATCCACAGGCTGCCTAGTTCAAGTGAATGCTTCCTAATCATTATACTAACCGTGTAATCAGTTTTTAAAATACCTGAAGAACTTAAAGAAATTGTAGTACATTCCCTCTATTTCCCACTGGCCAATGTTAAAAAAAAAAAAAAAAAAAAACTTAGATAAAAATGGCTAATAATTAAGCACTTACTATGTTCTTAGTGCTGTGCTAATTAACTGCTTCCTATGGTTTCTCTCACTCAATCCTTAAAAACCATGTGGTTATGTATTTACAGATGAGGACACGGAGGTTAAAGGGGCCACATCATTTGTGTCAAGTCTCCCAGCTAGTCATTCCAGGTCCAGCTCAATCCCAAATTGAACTGTTTACAAAGCACTCATGTTCAACCACCATGATCAACACCTGGCAGATGAGCTGAATGGGAAGAAAAGATATAGAAGTTCTAACCTTTTTAAATCACAAGTTACTATTAAAAAAAATATCTATGATGACTTTACCTCATCAGCAAATTTAGAGAACTCTTTAAGATGCCAGAATTTGATTCCGGGACCTAGGACTGTTGTGGTAAATTTGAGAAGTCTTATTTTTATAAAAATTTATGAGTTCAGTTTACACAAATTTGGAAATAAAATAACATGGTTGCTTTGTGTGGCCATCTGCCACTCTCATAAGCATCTCTAGCTACAAAATTGAGAATACTGGTAGTTTTGCTGTGGAGTTAATTGAAGCCTTCCTAAGACTAATTTTAATTCAGTGTTTTAGAGCCAAATTCTGCTTTATGATCCACATTTCACATAGTATTTCTGAAAACTAGAGCAAGCCAAAGGTTTGATTGGCATTCTGAAATCTTTCAGATTAAAACATGATCCAGCTATTTTCTGCTACATATCTAATGTTGATCCTAAGACCCATATAAGTGAAAGTGGTTTTCCAAGAGCAGTGTAGGCATGACCTGTGACGTGGCATAGAGGATTACCCCATAAGCATTGGGACCATCTTTCTGTCTTTATTGTTATCGTATCCTGTCATGTAATCACAGTTATCTATGTTCCCCCTACCTTTAATTATGTAAGTGGCTACATCTTCCTCAACAAATTTATATGGTTTAACATTTGTTTGGTTACAATGTGCAAAAGCACATGATATATAGCTTTAAATTAATATTTCTTCCCAGTACTTTCTTCTGTCCAAGGATATTTTATGATTTCTGCTGATAAATGCCTTTTTTTAAAAAGTAGTTTCTCAGAAGATCTCATTTTTGGGTTAAAGGCAGCAATTCTCTTCAGATACAGTACAAAGCCCATATTTGAGAATTTATCAGTTATTCTTTGTGTGTCTTAATTCAGCCATTGTCTCTGAAAAGAGTCAGTTGCTTTCACAAAATTTCATTTTGACCATTTACAAAATGAAAAGATCAAAGACTCACCAGTATTCTGAATGCATTATGTGAATTATAGAAAGACAACAAAGAATTTGGAGGGAAAAACCCTAAGTATCCATTATTATCATAACAAAAATAGCATTGCTATCTATTAGAAAGAGAGGAGAGGGAAGTGAACAAAAGTAATTATCCAAGCTATAATTTGGCCCTGTCAACAGAGCACCCCTCTTCAGACTAAGAAAAGGCTCTATAATAATGAGCTCTAAAGAAGTGTCTCACAAATACCATTTGTGGGGGGGGGGGCAGTGAGCCAGAACAACATCCAAAGACTGAGTGTAGGGGCTGCAGCATTCCATGTGCAGGACATACAGAGAGTCCCCCACATGTGTCTTCTGGGGCGGGTCAGGAAGGCATGTGGACTATGGGTCAGTTACTTCTGCCACAAGCAAAATTAAAACATTCACTCTATTTTCTTCACATTTTCTTCTTTCCACTCACTTGTTAATCAAATGGCTTCCAATCTGAGAAACAACCAACCAAAGAGTTAAGGATTCAATTCAGACTATTTCACTTCTACATTAAAATACAACTATTTTATGAGTTTTGTTTTAAATGTTAAAGGTATAGAGGAATAGAAAGGCAAATGTCAAAGTTCCCCAGCCTCTAAGTCTTTCTATCCTTATAAGTGATCATTATGAGTTGTTTCTTATGTATTTTTCTAGAAGGGATATAATACACTTAAAAGAATATATATGTAAATTTCACCTTCCTTACATGAATAAAATCATCTTCTTGATATTGTTCTGAAACTTGCAAATACAGGTCTTGAACTTCAGCACACATAAATCTGTTTAAATTCTACCCAGCATCTCATTGGATGGATGTAGTAATTTATTTATCCAGCTGCCTACAGAAGCATATTTGTTTCCAATTTTTTGACATTAAAACAATACTGAAATAAGCTATTCTACATATTTTCTTGATGTATATTTGTACAAGTTCATTAGGATAAAAAAGTATGCACATTAAAAAAATTTAGTCTAGAGTAGTAGGAGTTGTTGGCTCAAAGAAAGCAAATCCCCCATCTCCATTTGTGAGAAAAAAATCGTTTGATTTAGTTATTTGACAATGATAAAAATCACACAGGTCCATGAATCCACCTGTATATATGGATAACAGAGAAGTTGTGTTTGTAATGTCTTTTGCTTTGTAGTGTAGAAGTCCACACATTAATTTTAATATTTTTGCAATTATGTATAATTGAAACACTCCTCCAAATATTTAGATCTACAAGGTAATTTACAGGAATGTTGCAAAGGTATGATATATTTCAAAATGCATAAAAATGACCATATATTACAGGGTCCTATTCTACCCTAGTTACTTTGCTACAAAGTAAGTAATTAACACCTCATATAAGTACAAATACATGTAGAGACTGCCAGCTGGTGACCCAGAGACCCTCGTTTGGGTTTTGGCCTGCAAGTGTCAACCTGTACGCACAATCTTCTGAGGTGAGGAGTCCTGTTGGTAGGCAAAGACGTCACTGCACTTAGTAAAACATCTTCCCTTTTGTGTAAGGTATTTAAATTCTGAAGCTACACAATAATTAATTTCCATTCCACTCAATGCTCCCTCTTGGGCCTTGCTTAGTATATCGTCCAGGAAAAAAAGGTGACGGTAGAACTTTCCAAGCAGCCAATCAAGGCAAAACATGCACTATATCCCCAAGTGCTTAGTACACAATACATGATTTTATGAACCTCTCACCTATAGAGTACGAACAAGTCCCTGAAAATTAAAGTGTGAAATTCAAACACCTTTGTCCTTAAAACAAGAACAATCCGCCAAAAATGCTCTCTTCTGTGAACTTTTGGCATCCACAGGGCAGAACGCAATATCCCTTGCATTCAGCTGCCAAAGACATGAAGCTAGATCCAAAAGGAAGAAGCCAGGTAAATTGTTTAGGCCGCCGACCTAACATTCTCCTTGGCATAAAAAGATTCACTCTTTAGCCTTCCAATAAATGTAGCCAACTGGAAAGGCTATAAATGCATTATTCTACAATACCGTGAGTAATTCAGATAAACAACCTCCAATGCTTAAAACCCCGTTTTCTCATTCTTTTAATTCTTAAGGCCAGCAAATAAAGGCTATTTGAGGAACTGTCCCTCTGAAACCCTTTCTGAAAAAATTTCTGCTAATTCTTCAACACATTAAACCAGAAACAAAAAAAGGAAAATTATCCCCAAATACCTATTCCCCATCTCTACTTTTCTTTTGTTAAGATTTTTATTTATTTATTTGACAGAGAGAGAGCAGGGGGAGAGGCAGAAGGAGAGAGAGAAGCAGGCTTCCCGCAGAGCAGGGAGCCTGGGGCTCTATCCCAGGATCCGGGGGTCATGACCTGAGCCAAAGGCAGCTGCTCAACCAACTGAGCCACCCAGGCGCCCCCCACCTCATCTCTATTTTTCAAATGATTATCATGACTATTTCCAGTAAGTCTATAAAGAAATGCAGGAATATTTGGTTGACATCCTCCTGAAGACAATTTGGAAATGAGAGCAACTCAATAGCAAAAAGTTTTATTATGTTGTTTTAAAAAAAAGTCCCCAGAGATAAGCTTCTTCCAAAACAGTGCTGGGTCCTGGACTAGAAGCATTAGGGCTATCCAGGAGTCGATCGGTCCAATGTATGTACTGAGTCTTCTTTATAATAAAACTGTAGTAGGTACTGGGGATGCAATGCCACGTGTATAGAGAGTTTATAATCTGTTGAGGAGATAAAAGACCATTACACAAATAAATGTTACAACACAGAATGGGGTAAGTACCATAAGAGAGGCACAAACCAATCACTCAAGATAAACATTTGTGTCATCAAATGATAGAATTCCAATTCTCCTTAATGGTCCTCTCTTCATTCAAGCATTCATTTATTCATTCCAAAAACACTTATTACCCAGCTCAGTGCTAAGAAAAACAGATACAGTAAGTAGCAGAAGAGACAAGAGGCCTTGCCCTTCTGAAATCTTTCTTTCTGTGGAAGACATAGTATGAAATAATTACACAATAAGAGAAATAATAAACAATAATAATCATAACTGATCTTCATTCAGTGCTTACTAAACATCACTGAGCTAAATGCTTGACATGTATTATCTCGAGAATCCTCATGGCGACATGATGATGCAGGAAGGCACTGAATTGAAGCCGATATGGCCCTAAGACTGCTTGGATTGGAATCCTGACACCACCACTTGTTAGTTATGTAATCCTGGCCAAGTGACCTAAGCCCTCTGTGCCTCAGCATTCTCATGTGCAAAACAAGATTAAGACCAAATTTAAAATTAATACCAAATTTAAGATGCCACCCATAAAATCTATCCTAATTTCAGAGATGTTGGGGACTATCTTAGATTCTACTAAGCAATAATGTAAAAGATCATCCATCACATGTTGTTTGTTGTGAGGATTAAAGAAAAATACAGAGAACCTAGTAGGGTGGGTGGCCTAAGTGTTTATTAACAAATACTAGTTATTATTCTTTTAAGTACACCCATTTTTCAAAAAGGAAACAAGCTTACAGCAAACTTAAATGATACCAAAAAAAAAAAGTCCAGGCCTATGAGAATTTGTATCTTAAGATTAATCTAGAGTAGGGTTCAGAAAGTGCTACTCAAGTAGTGATGTTTGAGTTACAAACTGAAGAATTAACCAGATCAAAGGTGTGGAGAATAATGTTCCAGGGCAGTGTGTATGAAAGCCTTAGGCAGGAAGAGCAAAGCAGCGCAAAGATGAGAAAGAAACCAATACAGCTGGAGGAATGAGAGCAAATGGAGCAAGAAGCAGGAAGGCTGGAGAAGGGGCCACAGGCAGGACGCTGCAGGGCCCTCCAGACCATCCACAGGAAGTGTCACCTTTACCCTCGTAGGAGTGAGAAGCCAGGAAGGGTCCCGGGGCTGGATTTGCACCACTGAAGACCAGTTCAAGGCCAGTTCAAAGGCTACTCTGATAATCTAAAAATGAGAAGATGCTGGCTTGGCCTAGAGCAAAGGTTCTCAACCTCAGCTTGACTGACATGTTGTGCTGGATAATTCTTGGTTGTGAGGCTTTCCTGTGCATTGTAGGATTTTTAGCAGCATCCCAGGTTTCTACCCACTGGACACTAGTAGCCATCCCCAGGATGTAACAACAAAAATGTTTCCAGATATTGCTAGGTGTCCACCTGGGGACAAAACTGCCCCTAGTTGAGAACCACAGGACCAGAGTGATCTCAGGGGAACTGCAAAGAGGGAGCTAGATTCCACAAACATTAAGGAAAAAAAAAAAAATCAACAGGAATTGATGAATTGGATATGGGAGGAAGGAGAGGCCAGGGGCAAGGATACATTCGTGCCCGAGGTTTCTGAGTGTGTAACTCAGTAGGTGCAGACACCATGCACGGAGACACAGGAAACACTGCAACTGGATCAGACTTGACGGGCAAAGTATGAGTTCAGTTGGAGACCTGCAGAATTTAAACTGTTGCCATGACACTGGAGTCATCCCAATGTCACATATGCACTTTGATATTCAGACCGAAGCTTGGAGAGGAAATCTGGCGAGAGGTCGAAATAAACTTTAAGAGTCAGGATCACAGAGATCATAATTAAAGGGGCATATGCAAAAAAGTTTCACCTAGGGGCGCCTGGGTGGCTCAGTCAGTTTCGTGGCTGCCTTCAGCTCAGGTCATGATCCCAGGATCCTGGGATCCAGCCCCACATCAGGGCTCCTCCCACTCCCTCTGCCCCTCCCCCGCTCCTGCGCGAGTGCGCTTCTCCCGCTCTATCTCAAAATAAATTCAATCTTTCAAAAGTTTTGCATAACAAAAAAACACTTAAATTCTATTATTTCATTGCTAGAGACCAGAGCATCTCTACAATAAAATCATCAAAACCCTTGAGTGCTATAAGATAACGTCTTACAAAATTATTGCAGTATTTTCAGCCAAACATCTCCAAGTGCACAGGCACACCCAGAGTGTACTTATACTGGAGAGAGAGAGAAAGAGAGAGTTAAGCGACATGTAACTTAAAAGTATGCATGGTTCACCTCAATCAAGGATGCTTTTTTAGAGGCTTAATTTGCAAAGCAAAGTTAAAATGAAGATCAAGAGTGACTTTTTTTTTTTTTTTTGGTCTCTACTTGTCTTTTTACAGAAATCAGTGATCTCCTATCCCAACATCTTGAATTATATTCTGATTGCAGCTACCTTAACTGAGACCCAAGCATTCCTCATCAGAGCTCAGATTCACTTGATTTCTTCCCTAGTGGTATATGATAAACATAAAAAAGTTCAATTCTTAATCACTTCAGATCTCTAGAATTTCTGAAGACAGAGTCCATGACCTTGGGGATTGCTTGCTGGAAGGGGAAAAAAAAAAAAAAAAAACCCTAGTTCAGTTCTATTATTTAGCTCCCAAGCCTTAACCTTGACTCACAGTGCCCCTCACTGCCAACGGAACCAAAAAGAACATCTGCTGTTCCCCAGTGGCTCTCTTCCAAAGATTTTCCTTGGCCAGCATTATAACACAGTCCAACGTGACCCTTACACGAGGGCGGGGGGGTTGTGCGTGCCTGTGATTTCCCAAGAAATTCTCCATTCATTCAAAAACACATTTGCTATCTTTTGGGCACTGTTATTTTGCACAAGAATCCTGACCACTTTTCCTTTATAATATCTAGGGATATTGCCAGATTAACTCCAAACTGAATATAAATACAAGGAGAAAATGACAACCAATTGGATCCACTTTGAAAAGCATGATTCATTTTCTCATGTGGGTAAGTGTACCTTGCAGAAATCAGTACTACTTAGACTTTAAAACTACAGTCATTTTTCACTATCTGAATATTAACATGGACAGCACAAAATCATACCTGAGTATCCATGTCAGGCCTTCATTAAAGTCACAAACAACCTGAATCTCAGGGAGAAAATAGCAGATAACAGTACTAACATGGAATCAGAAAAGGTATGTTTATAAACTCTGAGGAGGGAAATGGTGCTTACATTCTTCTCTGATATTTTACAATGTACTTTTGTTTCCTGTTCCTCTGTGAAACTAGAAGTACTCATAAGAATCCTGTAAAGGCTAACAGGGTAATCTTGATTGGCTAAAAGTTCTAAACACAACCCTTTTGTGGAGAAGTGTAGATAAGGAAGATCCACCTCGAGAGTATTTCCATTTCATTCATTCATTCATCCATCCATTCATTCAAATAGTTCTTGAAAACCAACTGTCTAACAGTCACAGAGCATGAAGAATGACCAAGACTTGTTAAAAAAATATTACTTTCCAGTCAAAGGAAAAGGGCAGAGGAGCTGGTCACTTAGGTTTCAGGCTGCTTGCTAGCCTTTTCTATTTTCATGTCACACAGGAACCTCAAACACAAAACTGAGATCTTCATCTTCCCATGCCAGCTGGACTCTCCCCAATGATGTATATTCTTATTAAATGGCACCACCATTGTCCACATCAGAACACTGGGCAGCATCCTGTATTTCTCCTTACTCTAACTTCCCCAGATATCCAGGTAGTTACAAATTCACTTACCCCTAAGAATTTCTCCAATCTATTTCTACCTATGTGTGCTACCACCTACTCTAAGCTGCCATCACCTTTCCTGAACTACTGCCAATAACCTCCTAACTCCTTTCTTTGTGGCCCCCTTTCACCAGCTCCCTTGCAAGCTTGTCTTGATGCTATAATAAGAGAGATCTTTCTACAGTGTAATCTGTTCAGATCTCTCTTCTACTCAAACTTACATTATTTCCCACTACCATCAGCCTAAACTCCAAATTCATCAATGTGTTTTAAAGGCCTTGTACGAACCAGTTCCCGTTCTCTCCTCTGCGCCACACCCTGCGTTTCATTCCAGCGTGGGAAGACCAGCTATCCCCTCTGTAATTCCGCTTTCCAGGGCCTCTCAGGCCTGTAAACATTTCCCTTCCCCTCTCATCCCTTTTTGGGATAAGACCTACTATCCTTCAAATCTCCCCTCAGCAGTCACTTCCTCTGGAAGGTGGAGGCAAGCATCCTTCTAACATGCTGTGGCACCCTTTTCTTCCCAATCAGAGTATCAATCACACTAGGTTCAAACTGCTCTGTGTTCCTGACCAGAGCATAAGCTTTGAGACAGGAGGTTCAGTTCAGGGTACTGAAGCTGAAGCTACAAAAGAGATAGTGGCCAATTCTATCTTGCAACAGATCAAGGAAGGTTTCACTGGATAAGTAGTCCTTCAGACAAGTCATGAAAAATGAGAGATTTCAGGGATAGTGGTCACAATAAGTTGGACATAATGGAACAGAGTATCATGAGGAAACTAAGAAGTCATAAAGCAGTATGGCAACTTATGGAGCATGTAAATATGGACTGCAGGTAGAAGGAGACAAACTATGAGGTGGAAGAGTTCAGCAAGACTCAGTCCATGGGATTCCTTAGAGCTCACCCAATGAATTCAGACTTTATACGCAGACAATGATATGCAAAGAAAATGGAGAGATGTGATTTTGGTACACATTAAGGAAAATAACTGCATTCAATGAAGAGTACGATGACAGGGTTTCCGGGGAAGTGTAGGGGCTTCAATGATCAGAACACTATGGAGCTTCTGGCCAGGAGATCATGTGGGCCTGAACTTGGCAGAAGCAGATGTCACGGAGAAGAGTAGGTGGACACAAGAGTCTAGAAGTCCAGAGCTTAGATGAGCTGGCACAACAGCACACAGGAAAAAATACAAGGAGTTAATTTCCAAAGTTCATCCAAACACAAAGAAATAGAGGGGGGAAAAGGAAGCTTAAAGGCAACTTAAAGGAAGATAGAAGGATACTCAAGAGAAAGGTGTTACTGAAGTCAAAGGAAGAGAGATCTTCTGAAAGAAGGGACTTGTCCACAAAATCAAAAGATAAGGAATACAAGCAACCAGTGGATGTTGACAATTAAGTGGTCTCTGCCAGAAGAATTTCCCTGAAGGTAGAGGATGGGAGACAACGGGAAGTAAGAGTTAGATTTCTATAAAAAAATGTGGGAATTTTTAGCATGTATGGTTGTTTTGAGAAAGTTGGCTATGAAGGAAAGAAAGCACTGTTAGAAGAGGACACGAGATAAAGAGAGGTCGGGAAGTTTTGAGCCAGCTTACATGCTGCTGTGCAAGTAGAGGAGAAATTATAAATGTGCATCAGACAGGACCAGATTCCCATGTGAACAATCACAAATTGAGTATAAAGAATTTGAAACCTGGAGTGAAAAAGAAAATACATCCAAGATGATTACATCTTGGTCAAGGGCAAGAAAAATTAAATGATTAGAATAGTAAAATTATACTGGTAACGGAAGGTAATCATTATCCAGGAATACAACTGTATGTCTGTGCATCTTACAGCTGCATTTGTTTTATTTGTTACAATCTTTAACTGTGCTTTCTAGGGAAATTGAAATGATGCAGCTTACCTAGAACATAAATTATGGCAGGAGATATTGCTTCATCTGATATAACTGAAGAAACAGCATGAAAAAAAAACAAAGGCAGCAGAGAGGTACCCTAGAGAGAAGTGTTGAAAATTTCAAACTACTCACATATTTGCTATGATGAAAAGACAACCAAGAAAATCTTAAAATGTATTTTTTAAAACTAAAACTCTAAGACCTTCAGTTAGTAAATTTGAAAGCTAAACCTCACACACACAATTGCCATCTTCTGTAAAGGGTCCATGTGATTTATTCAATCAATTTTTTACTCATCAATCACTCATTGATTACCTATTGAATGCTGTGCATACATCCCTATGTGAGGTGGGGGAGGCAGGGAGGAAGATTTCAAAAACAAAATTCTTATAGTTAAATAATGTACTGTATTAATGGGAGGGAAACCATATACACGTATGGAAGCCAGAGTAGAATAAGAGAGAGACAAGGGAAGAGCATTGTACCTTTGTCTGCACATGTATCAAAGAGATGAGAAGCAAAGACTTCAGATAAAAAATAACCTCTGGAGGGTTGTTTGCTTGCCATTCATATGCAATAAATACTGGCTAAGGGCAAGTAGAAAGGGCATATTGGTAAGGAGGAGACCTGTAGACAGACTTGTATGAACCCAGACAAGAGACTTTTCAATTTGGTCACTTGAATCACTAATCACATTTTATAGCAGCCATTTAATTTTAATTTTTTCTTCACTGATATTAAATAAAAATGTTAACAAGTTACCAATTAAGCAACATGAAAGCATTACTGAGCATAACCTCCCAAACTACTCAATGTTTAAAAGATAAAACTGAAATTACATTAACAATTTTCTTCAAGTTATACTGTGGATATATGAAATCACAGCAACATTCTTTTTGAATCAGAGACAGTAAATTATAACATGAGAGGGACTTTCTGTCCCATTATCTCATTATGCAAGATTTGGATATTCCCTTTCCCTGTTTTATGCCTATTCTCCACATCTGAATTTATACAACCTGAATATCTGACATCACTCTTTCCTTTGAGTGTCCAATCCTTATCATGGATGATTTTAATATTCATGTGAGTAACTCTATAAATACTTCCTTCCTCCTTCTGCCCTCCCACAAATACAACTGTGTCACACTTCTACTACATATCCATACATTCATACTAATGACCTTGTAATCTTTGAGTACAGAATTTTTTTTTTAAAGGTTTTATTTATTTTTTTGACAGAGAGAGAGAGTTAGCGAGAGCAGAAACAAACAGGGGGAGTGGGAAAGGGAGAGGCAGGCTTCCCGCTGAGCAGGGAGCCCAATGTGGGGCTCGATTCCAGGACCCCGGGATCATGACCTGAGCCGAAGGCAGACGCTCAACCGAATGAGCCACCCAGGCGCCCGAGTACAGAATTTTAAATTAATCTAATCTGCTTTCCCAACTGTCCAATTTGAAATCACCACCTACTCCAATGCTACCTTCTTCATTTATAACAGCGTAAGTGCCATGTGAAGAGCTCAAAGACTGAGGGGTAACATCAAATCATCTTTTACTGGAGAGTATTCTAGTAACTCCTCATGACATTACAGTGCTGGCAAAATATGGGATACGTGTGAAAACCTTCCTGTATTTCATGATGGACCTGGTGACCGAGCCATGAAACTGCCCAGCATCCATTCTATATCCATGTGCTCATACCTCTAACTCCAATATAGCAGCACGATGGAATTCAATAAAACATTTCACTCACCCCTACCCTGTCCTTTATTGAAGGGTTAAAACATGGAAGGTTATTAGTTACATTGAGAATATGTCTATTCTTATTAGCTATAAGGATGAACTACAAAGATAAACTGCCTTGTTAATGAAGATGACCCAAATCCCAGGTAAAATGGTGCCTTCTATTTTCACTTACTTATAGAATTGACACCTGTCAATCATAGTCACTCATAATTCAGCCACATCTGAGAGGACTTTTTTTTTAAATCAAGTTCTCCTAAGATTTTTTTTAAGAAGTGGCCCCAGCCATCAATATTCTCTCTTTCCCCAAATCCTTCCAATCTTGGATTCTAAAAAACTCACCTGATGACCTTTGCTCTACTTATGTATTTTAATTTTTCTGATCGTTTCTCAAAATCCTCAGGTTTTGATTTTTCTTTAGCTATCATCTTCATTCCAGCCAATGCATTTCCATCCAATATTCTGCCACTTTCTTGTCTTTTTTTTTTCTTCCCTTTATTCTGATTTCCAATATTTCTGCCTACTTAAAGGTGCCTATTAAAGTATCCAGGAAAACATATGGAATCAAATCTAAGAAAACATATGCTATACCAATTTTCTCTTCTGCTCTCCTGTACCCTCTTCAGGAGCATCATGTGTCACACTGCACTGTGCACTGGGGCATCACTGAGACCACTACTTCTGGGCGCTCACCTTCCAGTGGAGATGACGCCAATCGTGCTGTTCCCTGATATCTGGAATATATTAAACGTTGGCCCTTTCTTCATCCTCAAAATGTTGCTTTACCTTCTTACTGCTTTTCTCATTTTCCCCTAGTCCCTTCTGAGTGATTCATGGTGATTTATTCTAGGTTATCAGCAGCTGGCCACAAACCAAATCCAGCACGGTTTGGAGACCAGGATGGGGTCCCAAGGGGTCAGACCTATGTGACCATATAAGAGCCACCTATCAATGTCTCCTGCAAAGCCACAGTTCTGTTACTAGAAAAGACAGTCACTGTGCATTGGGCAAACTGATGTTTCATGGAAATATCCAATACAGCTAACTTTCCTAATTATATAGGAAATGTTTCATTTATTAAAACCTGATACCTTCATGTCTCCCAACCGCATAGAATAAATTTCAAACAAGGCTTCCTTTTCTTCCTTTCCAAAGGTATCTTTACTAGTCAGGTAGTATCAGCATTATTGGAGAATGTGAGGGTGAAAAGACAAAACTTATTAAAATATTGCCCTATTTCCACACCAGTTTTCTTTTTTTTTAAAGATTTTTTTTTTTTTTTTATTTGAGAGAGAGAGTGAGAGAGAGAGCGAGCACAAGAGGGGGGAGTGGGAGAGGGAGAAGCAGACTCCCTGCCGAGCAGGGAGCCCGATGCGGGGCTCGATCCAGGGACTCCAGGATCATGACCCGAGCCGAAGGCAGTCGCTTAACCAACTGAGCCACCCAGGCGCCCTCCACACCAGTTTTTAAACAACCCCATCCCTGTGCTCGCCTAGTGCGACACCTTTACGGGCCTCTAGGAAACTGCACGGCAATGGCCTACATTCTGCTGCATCAGCAGCAAGGCCACTCCATTGGTACGTCTTGTGAATATCACTCCTGAAAGGCACCAACCCATTTTGCAATTAAAGATAATGTATTTTTGAAATTCCTATTTCTTCACCTCGTACATCCATTTTCTTCCCAGTATGTCTGTTTACTTTGACCTTACCCATGTAAAGGGCATTCCTTCTAGGAAGTTTAATTAATGTAAGCTGTCTCCACCAACCAACGCAAATTCAGGCCCCAATTGGCCCCACTCATGCCTTCTTTTAACATTCAAATTTGACTCGACATATTTATTGCTTGATATCTTGATTTATACACTTGCCTGATTTGTTTCTGTTTAAGAAAAAAGGTATCATCCCAAACCTGCATACGATCAGGCTATAAGTGATATAGGCAAAGAGAAGGAAAAAAAGTATATGATTTGAAGTGAGTCTTTTACCTTAGACCTCAGTGTATTTTAAAATGAACATCAGGGGGTGCCTGGGTGGCTCAGTCGGTTAAGCATCCAACTCTTGATTTCAGCTCAGGTCACGATCTCAGGGTTGTGAGACTGAGCCCCACGTTGGGCTCCGCACTCAGCGGGGAGTCTGCTTGAGATTCTCTCTCCCTTTCCCTCTGCCCCTCCTCCAAAATAAACAAATCTTTAAAATAAATAAATAAAATGAAAACCAGTTTGTTTTAGATACTTTATCCACAATCACATATAAGAGAGTACTTGCCTGAACAGACCTCCCACTCAGCACTTCCAAGCCACCAGAGCTCAGGGCAGTAGGGCAATTTTCTAAAAATGGTGCAATAAGAAAATGCTTTCATGCAGGCTCACTTTGACAATGTTTAGTAATCATAGTATGACTACTATATTAAGAAAAGAATTATGTCCAATGCCTTGCTCTTCAAGTTCCAAATATCCCTGCCGAGAGACAGGTACCCTCCATGTGGGAAGGGCCTGCTCTGTGACCAAGTGTATTATTTCAAAATCCTTGGGGGAGAAGGTGGAAAAGGCAGTGAAAAAGACCCTGATGATCAGTGTAGTGGCAGGTGTCACAGTCCCACTGCCCCACACCCTACTTTCTTCATTGTCAGTGACATGGAAAAACTCAGTACATAGCATTTATTCCTTGAAAATATAATGCATTTAGGTATATAAATGAAGCACCCTTATCCTCCTAATATTTATTTACCAATTGGCAGGGGTAGCAAAGTTTGTCACAGAACAGTAACTTTCTCAAGTTAAGAATTGCAATCATTAGGGGTGCCTGGGTGGCTCAGTCGGTTAAGTGTCTGCCTTCGGCTCAGGTCATGATCCCAGGGTCCTGGGATCGAGTCCCATATCAGGCTCCCTGCTCAGCAGGGAGTCTGCTTCTCCCTCTGCCTCTCCCCTCCTGCTCATGTGCTCTCTCTCAAATAAATAAATAAAATCTTAAAAAAAAAAAAAAAGAATAACATTCATTAGAGGTGGGGTAGACTGTACTGATACAGTTTGAACCATATGCAAATAACACAGATCATTTTACTTTTTTTTTTTTAAATATTAAGCACTTCCTAAGTGCCAGCCATTGAAGAAGGTGCCCAGATTACACTGTTAAACAAAATACATTCTCTGCCCTGAACGGACTTACAGTCTTTAGGAGATGACAAGTAAACAGAAAATTACAAACAGTGTCACAAACAAGAACAGGTGCTATGGAAGGATTTAGGAGTGGCTAACCAAGGCGTGAAAAACCTAGCAAGACTTCTTAATGGAGACATGACCAAAAAAAAAAAAAATTTAATATTGTCCAGGTAAAAGTGCTGGGGGGGGGGGGAGCGGCGCAGGTAAGGGAGGAGGGAAGTGAACTCATGATATATTTCACAATAATATTTTAAAACATTAAAAATAAAATCTATTCGTGAAAAATAGTATCAACCTCACCATTCAAGATAGAGGTATATGCAACCATTTCTGATGCTAAGAAAAAAATAGAATGCCATTTTAAAAATCACATTCAAATATACCCCAGGGCTAACATCTTCCTGGGATTCACGTGCAATTATTTATTTGTTGCTTGGCAGATTATCTTATCACTAGCCAACACACCTGTTATGCCACAACATTTACATAGGAAAATCACGTTGTTTTACTGAGAACTCTTGCTGTCCTCCAAAATGTCTAAATGTTTGGAAATGATGAAGACTGATTCATGTGCATTTAGATTTATAAAGATTTTATTCATGCCATTCTTGGATTTCCTTTATTATTTTTCCTATCAATTCATCCACTCATTTATAGAATTATAGCACTCTAATTACTCTGGTCCAAGAATTTCTGTTATATGGTGTTTTTACTACGTCCGAAGAGTTCTGAACTAGGGAAAATAAGGATATGAAAATAAACCCATCATATGGGTACTCTTTAGTTATAGGCACTATTATTCTTTCTTTGCAGTGTTGTCAATAGACTCACATCTCAAGTCAGACTAATAATGTAGCATTAGGAGTCAGGGGTTAAGGACAAAAAACAAGGACTAAGAAGGGCTAACAAGGGCTAAAACTCCTTATTTTCTTATTTACTAGCTCCAAGTTTCCATGTCCATATTTGTAAAATGAGAATACTGATCACTGTTACCTTGAAAGAACATATAAAATATTTAGCTTATCACCTGCTACCTAATAGACACTCCACAAGTATTTCTAACCATATAGATGAAATTGTTTTTGTATTTATGTGTAAAGGCAGTTATAAAAATTTAAGCAAAAAATTATTTTGATTTACTCAGGTAAGACTCAGAAGTTCTATTATTTCTTTGACAGAAATGCCTTCTCAAATGAGGCATCCAAGAAAATCCTGAATGCTAGTCTGGCAATGAATAAAATTCATATAGCCGATCCTCAACAAAATACTAGCAAAACATCCAATAGCATATTAAAATGATTATATACTATACCAAGTGGGATTTATCCCAGGAATTCAAAGTTACTATGTTTCAAGAGTTCTGAGCTATGGTCCAGCAATATAATACACCAAATTAGGAGGACAAAGGGGGGAAAAAGACCCACATAACCTTGTCAATTGATGCCTGTGACAAAATTTAACACCATCTCATGATAAAAACACTCAGAAAACTAGCAATAGAAGAAATCTCCCTCAACATGAAAAAGGCATTTACAAAAAAACCCCAGCTAACAACATACGTAATGGATAAAGCTTTTTCCACTTAAGATCAGGAATAAGACAAGGACACCTACTTTCACTGCTATCCAACATTGTTCTGGAATTTCATGATAGAGTAATCAGACAAAAAAAATAAAAGGTATCAAATTGAAAAGGAAGAAGTAAGACTATCTGTTCACAGGTGACATCCATATATAGAAAACTTCAAGGAATACACAAGAAAGCTACTAGAGCTAACAAATTCATTCAGCAAAGTTCTAGGTTACAAGATCAACATACAAAAATCAGTTGTGTCGTCACAGGACAGGAATGAACAAAGAAATTAGGAAAGCAGCTCCATTTATAACGGCATCTAAAAGAATAAAACACCGGGTGCCTGGGTGGCTCAGTTAGTTAAACGTCCACCTTTGGCTCAGGTCATGATCCCAGGGTCCGGGGATAGAGCCCCGCACTGGGCTCCCCACTCAGTGGTGAGCCTGCTTCTCCCTCTCCCTCTGCTGCTCCCCCTGCTTGTGTTCCCTCTCTCTCTCAAATAAATAAAATCTTAAAAAAATTAAAATAATAAAACACCCACTAATAAGTTTAACCAAGGAGGTTAAAGATTTATATATGAAGCCACAAAACATTGCTGAAAGAAATTAAAGAGTAGTTTAAATTCCATTAAAAAATACATGGATATTGAGGCAGGAAATATATGGGAAAGTTCTTTATCTTCTGCTCAATAGTGCTGTGAACTTAAAAGTGCTCTAAAAAATAAAGTCGGCTAGATAGACAGATAGATGGAAAGACATAGCATGTTCATGAATTGGAAGACTTAATATTGTTAAGATGTCAACATTTTGATATCCCTATCAAAATTCCAACAGCGTCTTTTGGAGAAATGGAAAAGCCACTCCTGAAATTCATATGGAGTGTCAAGGAGCCCTGAAGAGTCAAAACAGTCTTGAAAAAGATAACAAAGTCAGAAGACTCACACTCCCTGGTTTCAAAACTTAGGACAAAGTGACAGTAATCAAAGCAGTATGGCACTTGCAAAAGGAAAGACATGGAGAGCAATGGAACAGAACTGAGAATCCAGAAATAAACCTGTACGTCTATGGCCAGCTGATTTTTGACAAGGTGCCAACTCAATTTAATGGGGAATGAATAGGGTCTTCAACAAATGCTGCTAGTGTAACTGGATTTCCACATGCAAAAGAATAGAGTTGGACCCCTTCACCATGCCATATGCAAAAATAAACTCAAAGGGAATCAACATAAATATGGAGCTGAAACTATAAAGCTATCAGAAGAAAGCACAGGGGAAATTTTTATGACCTTCGATTTGGAAATGGATTCTTAGATAGGAGACTGAAAGTATGAGCAATAAAAGGAAAAACAGACCAACTGGACTTCAAGTTTCAAGACATCTGTGCATTATAGGACATGATTATGGTGAAAGTAAAATAATCACCTACCCAATGGAAGAAAATATTTGCAAAACATTTATCTAATAAGGGTTTAACACACAGAAAATATAAAGAAAACTCAACAACAAAAGACAATCCAATTTAAAAATGGGCAAAGAACTTAATAGACATTTCTCTAAAAAAGATACACAAATAACCAATAAGCCCATGAGAAGTTGCTTAAGATCATTAGTCTTAGGGAATTACCATAGGGAAATGTAAAATCAAACCACAATGTGTTATTATTTCACACCCAGTAAGATGGCTGTAATCTAAAAAAAATAAAAATAAAGACTGTTGGTGAGGATATGAAGAAACTGGAAGTGTCACACATTTGGAGCTGCTGTGGAAAACAGTTGGGCAGTTTCCCAAAAATTTAAAATAGAATTACCATATGATCCAGCAATTCCACTCTTAAGTATATACCCAAAGGAATTAAAAACAGGGACTCAAACAGATACTTGTACAAAAATGTTCACTGCAGCATTATTCACAACAGTCAAAAGCTGGAAACAATCCAAGTATCTATCAATAGATAAATGAAAAAACAAAATGTGGTATATGCATATAGTGGAATATAGCCAGCCATAAAAAGCAATGAAGTTTTGGGGCGCCTGGGTGGCTCTTTCAATTAAGCGTCTGCCTTCGGCTCAGGTCATCATCCTGGGGTCCTGGGATCAAGCCCCGTGTCAGGCTCCCTGCTCAGCAGGGAGTCTGCTTCTCCCTCTCCCTGCCCCCTGGTCCTGTTTCTCTATCTCTCTCTCTCTCTCAAATAAATAAATATTTTTTAAAAAGCAATGAAGTTTTGATATATACTACAACATGGATGTACCTTGAAAACATTATGCTAAGTGAAATAAGCCAGAAAGACACAAAAGAACAAGTATGATATGATCTATTTTACAAAATATATAGAATAAACAAATTCGTAGAGACAAAAAATGGCTAAGAGATTACCAGTGGATAAAGAAAGGGGTTAAGTGGGGAGTTACTACCTAAAAGATACAGAGTTTCTGTTTGGGTGTATGACAAAGTTTTGAAAATAGTGGATATAGTTGCACAACGTTGTGAATTTAATTAATGCCACTGAGTTGTACACTTAAAAATGGTTAAAATTACCAATTTTATATATATTTTACCACAACGTTTAAAAATTTATATAGCTAAGGGGCACCTGGGTGGCTCAGTTGGTTAAGTGTCTGACTCTTGATTTCGGCTCAGGTTATAATATCAGAGTCCTGGGATGGAGCCCCGCTTCAGGCTTCACGCTCAGTGGGGACTCTGCTTGAGGATTCTCTCCTTCTCCCTTTGCCCCTCCCCCTGTTCATGCATGCTCGCTCACGTGCATTTTCTCTCTAAAAAAAGAAATAAATCTTTTAAAAAATGTTATATAGCTAAGAATACTTTTTTGTTGTTGTTTGGCATAATTTGCTCTGCAGGTACCATTTGTCTTCACTAATAGTATATAAATCACAACTATGTTGTTAAGTATCTAGATAGATAATATTAAGGTCTAAAAATAGAACAGATAATAAAATTAAATCAACAAATGAGCAAATTCATGAATACATGAATGAATACATCATGGCAATAATTTAAGTGCTGTCTCTAGGTAACTAATCTTTGATTTATTGTTTTAAAATCATATTCCATTATTACTGATTCAGCATTACCAAAAAAACTTGTTTAAGTTTATTTTAGAGACTGAAGAGATCAAAGATGGTAACACTTCACAAATACTAGGATACTTTAACATGTTTTGTTGCTAATTATTTTTTTTTAAATAATACTCTGTTGAATGTGATGCCCTCCCACTGGGATGTTGTAGTAAAATCTCAATAAGCCCACAGCAATACCTTATGAATTAAATTCACTTTTTTTCTCAACTATTCAATAAAAATGAATATACTAGCATGTATTGCTACTTATTAAAACACAAAACACCTTCTTAGAGAAGCAGATTTATCACTATGCCAAAAAGTTAACTGCTTGTTACATTGTGTTAAGGAAAAATGTGAATTCTTCCTCTAACCATTTTTAACACTATGAATAAAAAGCATTTAAAAATCTCTTCCATTTTATTTTGTTTCCCACTGAAACAAGTAGACATGCTTCCTAAGGGGGTAAAAAAAAATCTCTGAATGGTCAAACTTCAGTTTTTAATTCAGTCAGTATAATGTTAAAAAAATTAAGAATAGTTCTTTGTACAAACATTTTTTTCAAGATTTTATTTATTTGAGAGAGGGAGAGAGAGAGAGAGAGTGTGTGTGTGTGTGTGTGTGTGTGAGAGAGAGAGAGAGAGAGAAACACCAGCAGAGGGAGAGGCAGAGGGAGAGGAAGAAGCAGGCTCCCCATTGAGCAGAGAGCCCGATGTGGGGCTCGATCCCAGGACCCTGAGATCATGACCCGTGCCAAAGGCAGACGCTTAGCCGACTGAGCCACCCAGGAGCCCCCAAAGTTTAATGACATTATTTTCAAGAATAAACAAAACAGTAACTCCATAAGCTCTAAAAATTTAGGCAGCAAATATCTGATGGAAACACTTCAAATTCTAGAAAAGCTTAACAAGAACTTTTGTTAGAAATGTTTTTTTGGCATAATCTTATACAAGTATTTTGCCTTTGCTATCTACATTAAGCCAATCAATATCTGTCAAACATATCAGCTCAATTACAGTGTTCTGATTCTTGGATATAAAAATCTTTGCATAACTATCAAAGAAAAACTTCACTAATCCTAGGACTATATCTACACCACTAAAATATCTACAAAGACAGAATCCTTTTCCGGAATGTTTATTGTCGTGTCCTTTTCCACATCAATCTACATGAGTCAGACTGGAATGGCCTGGGAAAGGACCAATAGCCCCCGTGAGGTTGCTTAATGGTTGTGGCCATGACAGTCAGAAGCCCGCCCCCTCCTCCCTTGCATCTCTTCTCCATGGAAGCTCTGACACTCAATCCGATCCTACCACCACTGCTAGCTCCCCATCCTTCCAAATGGCTCTCCCAGCTGTCTCTAAGGCCCTCTTCATCTCTACTTCACTGGGGACATTCTTCTTTGCTCCCATTCTCTTTTTCAAAAGCTTTAACCATTTCCCTACCTGACTTCTGAAAATTCCATTCAGCCTCAGCTTTATCTGTCAAGACCTACTTGACAGACATCAACAGACTCCTGAACCAAGCGAGCAACAAGCAAGTTGATGGGGCCCACTAGACAGGATGGTGAGTGGGCATGTCAGGACATCAGCAGAAGCAGAAGACTTAACAAGACCCACATAGAAAGATGAGAGATGACAGACATGAACATTCATACTTCAATTTGTCTAGCTCCTTGGGTACTACGTGGTAGTAAATGTTGAATCCCAATGAATGTTTGCACACATGACCTATGGTATCATTTTCAAAATCATTCCAGGAATAAGTGACTCAGCACACATGCCTCTTGCTTGAAAGGGAAATAATCACCATAGCCATAACCACACCAGGGTCACCAGTACCATGAGACGCTGCAGTTCTTAAAGTTCTATATCTGAGTCCTAGTTACAGTAGTTCTGTGATTCTTTTGGGTTAGGGGCACACTGACACATAATAAATGGGATAAAACATATTGATGGCTAATAGCACCTGCATCTAGATGGCAAATGAATAGAAACCCACAGAGCACTGGCCAAAATCAGGGCAGAAGTACTCCAGGGCTCTTTACAAAAGTATTAATTAAATTTATTAGTTGTAAACTCTTAAAAAGTGCATAACATGGTAGTTCTATAATAAACCATGCTGCAAAAAATACACAAATCACTGAAATCCCCCTCGTATAGGCACCTGTTTAGAATCAGAACCTGTTTAAAATACTAGGAAAGTCTGCCAAATTTTTTTTCTGGTCACCAATATATCTTGCAAGTAATTTCTATAGGTGTTTTCACCAAATAACATTTTCCAATGTTTGCAGTGCTCTGCAATCATCTTGTTTTAATACAACAAATTTATCAAGAAGAAACATTTCCTGTTAATTATTGTCTTAATATAACCTTACGTACAACTTCTGAATATTACTGCTACAGTTTTTGAAAGGAAGGTTAAAACACCTGACTTTTATAAATCAAAAAGACACAAAAGATACAAATTGATCAGAGAATAAAAGCACATTCAAATAAAAAGTCAATGCTTTCCTAGAATTCTTCATGGTAAAACATACACTGTAATTATTTTCCTACATTCAGCATGACACTATTGGATGCTAAATATTCATTCTTGGAATAAATCTGAATCTGGAACTATTCATCTTTTTTTCAAATAGCTGACATGCTGCATAAACAGAAAGTTTCTGTAGTTTTTTTTAAAAAAATAAACAATACACCATGTGAACTTTGATTAATTATGCAATTTATCTCTTTCTATCTCTTTCTGCTATACATAATTCAGATCCATATAAAATAGTTCCTATACCATTAATATTTTCTGGCTCGTTTTGGCTTTAAGGCTATGATCATTTCTAAATGTTTCAAATGTATGCCATCTATCATTAATATTATAGTGGCATCACTTTTTTAAACTAATATCTGGGAGTTTATAACTGGCACATAAAACTTGCTAAATGATGATAATGAAACTTAACTTGCTACAATCTAGTTTTGGAGTAACTGTTCAAGAGAAAAAATAAAATGCAACCTAATAATTACCAAGTCCAAGATAACTGAAATACTTTTGAATGGTTTTCATACACACAGGAAGTTATTAAAAATACAACAGCTATGAGTTATTAGGCTAATTTCTTTTCCTCAATCTTTTGTCATTTATAGAAAAATCAAAGCAAGCAATTTTGAAAGCATTAAAACTCCCCATATTCTCTCGCTGTGTCTCTCTCTGTCAAATAAATAAATAAAATCTTAAAAAAAAAACAAAAAAACTCCCCATATTATTCAGAAAAATATTTTTGTTAGGAAAATATACTTTTTCTCTTACTAAAATTACATGATTAATAATCGATTCCCTTTAAAAAAAAATAAGTGATCACTTATGACCTAAACTATTACCTAAGGCCTATTACGCAAATAGTCTATGCTAACAAAATTATTTATAGACTTATTTAAAAAGGCATTTCTTGAAACAGCATGAATTCTACTTAAATCTATTCTGGGTGCAATTTTCAATTTCTGGGTGAGAACTTAGAAATTGTTTTCTGAATTTATTCAAATATCAGTTTTTGAATGTCTGCTATATATCACATGTTAGGTCATACTAGAAATACAAAAATGAAAATACTTCTATCCCCAATTAACTCTCAGTATGCTAGTAAGCTTTATTTTTATTAATTCAGCTAATCATATTTTTAGTACTGTCACCAATGTGCATTTCCCCCCAAAGATTCCACAGAGCATGGCTTTCCAATATTTGTAATGATATCAAAAATCCTCAAACCACACAACTGCAAGACATATTAGAAGTTATGACTTATGCTATCTTTCACTAATGTGAAGAATAATCTTCCAAATAGGTGCTTTGACCTCTCCAGAATCCTGTATCTATAGAATAAGAGAATTGAGACTAAAACTCAGGTCTGACTTCAATTCAATGCTACCTCCTCAATGTCAAATTGCTTTCATACAAAGGCTTATGACTGCTCATTTGCATAACATAGATGCAAAACAGCACTTAAATCCTGGCTGCCTTTCTGTATTCATCGTCCACAGACTGTCTTATTTGCCCTCCCCACAGTTTTAAATTTCTGTGATTAATCACATAATAAAATCCTAAACAAAAATGAAAAGCATAGGCACAATTCCTTTGAAATACTGTATACTTTACCCACTCTTAATTCTAAATCAAACAGTTGTTCATGTCAATGGAAACATGTAAGTATTAAAAATAAATGTTGAGATACTCAGCTACAGATCTGTGAACAAAATGGCTGCCCTCAAATAAAAGAGTGTTCTAAAAAAAAATTTTTTTAAGTCTATTATTCACTCATATAGAAAACAGTTAAAATCCAAGTCATCAAATATTTCCATTATGGATTCTCTTGACACTCCACCAGAGGGCTACAAAACTCCCAAAATGCTCTCATAAAGTTTTAGTTTTCAACTGTAGATTTTAAGTATTACTATACTTGGCTTTTCTGAAAGCATGATATTGAAGAAAAAAAAACTCAAAAGGAAAACAAACAGAAACCTATCTTTTAAGAAAGATGTCTCAGATTACAATGTATCTTCACAGAGCACAATGAGAAGTTAAGCATTTCTCTGAACCCTCTTTGAGGAGGACCATTTTAACTTTTTTAGATCTTGAGACTGCTTAAGAGTTAAAAATACTCCAGGGAAATCATGATTGGGAGTGAGCAAGAGGAAGAAAAAGGTAAATGGTTGGAAGAGGGTAGTAGGGTGTGGGTGTGGAGTGGGGGAGAGAAAGAACAGAGACCCAAAGGAGGGGACCAGCAGAGGTGACTGCCGTCAGAAAGCATCCCCATGTGCCGGCTGGTTCCCACCAGGAAACTCGAGACCAACTGCACAGAGAGAACAGAGAAATAAGCCTCAGGCAGCTTGAAATCCATCCTGCAAGGTTACAAGATCTTTAGGTTGACTGCTCTTTACTAATTGGGGGTCCACCTTGGAAATGACTCCAAGTAAACTTGTAATCCTTCTTAAAAATGATACACTGTTTCCCCTCCCAGGTGAGGCTCGTGTCTTTGGAAGGATGTGCTTCTCAGAGTCTTGTGTCTTTGGACGAACGTGCTTCTCAGAGTCTTGGTTGGACTGCTGCAACCGAGCACACACACAGTCGGATGCCTGGTGTCCTATTTCCTCTGTTCCTCAAGGCAAGGGTCAGTCTTACTCATTTTTGAATGCCCTTAAGGCTTAAGGCTGTGTCTTGCACACAATAAGTGGTCTCTAAAATGCACTGAAGAGAAGTGCAACTACCCCAGGGTTTCTGATTTCAGCGTTCATCCCAACCCCAACATTTGTGTATTTTAGAGGCAGGCAGGTCCCAAATGAACACTTCAGTCAGAGCTGAGTTTCTGGAAGGCTTCTTGCAGGCTGTGCTGCTCCTAAGTGTGTTCAGCCTGTACACCGGCCAATCAGCAAGAACAGGAAACACCTAAGGAAAAGAATGCCAAAAGGAAAAGCAAGCCACAAAAACAAAGTGAGGCTGTCCTTGACCTCCAGCCCACTTCCGAGAGATGCACAAGACACTCAGAGGCCTTGTGCGAAGCCTGGTTAGGTCAAACACACCTCCTGGGGTGTGGCATCTTATCGGAGCTGTTCCACTTACTTCTAAGCAGGAATTTTCATTAGTGTAATTACAGTAATGAAAATTCAGGTATGCCACAAGCATGGTCTTAAACTACTCATATTCAAGAACAACCCTGCCTAAAAGTTGAGGTTTTCCCTCAAATGAAGAAATTAGCTATTCTCTTTTATTACCATGGGGCATAATAAATGAATTGTGTCTTGCCTAAGTCCTCTGCTACTTAGTGTCACATTGCTCACAAATACGCAACTCAAAATGAACAAGTTCAGGACCCAAGACTCTGAACTTACCCTTAAACACATTCATCTATACTTAGAAGATTAGTATTCTATTTTCAAAGTGATAATGGTAGGATACTCAATGATACATTTTATAGCCCAGAGATTTCAGATTTCAACAATACAAATATATGTTCAACATGCATGTAGCAGACGGACTTTTAAATTTAACTTTATAATGTCCATGTGTGTCTGTGTGCTGTATGTTCATTCCATTTTCCATTCCTGCGAACAAACTGGTTCTTAACCTTTCTGCAACACTTTGACAAGATGCTTTGGGAGCCTTCTCTCCAGAGGGACATTCGAACACCCCCCAAACCCATTGTGCCTACACTTTGAGAGAGTGTGTACAGAACCTCTAAAGGCCTAAAGGTGATCACGGCCCCTCTACTAAAAATGTCTGTCGGCACTGCCAGCTGTGTGTTTTTGTACCTAATCAACAGGTTAGGGAACTGCTGGGGTTCCACCACCCATGTAGACAACAAGCATTGCAAATTCTATTTTTCTAAGAACTTTAAGGAACCATATGATGAAGTGTTCCCTATATGAAAACAGCATTTGTGAAACATGCGAAATTAAAATGATTTAAACTATGACAACATCTTGCTTAAATTGTACTAAAAGGAAACCCAAGAGCAGTATGGGAAAGTTTGGTAAGAAGAGAGCAGTGAGTGCCGTTATATCTCCACTTCGTAATATGCTAAGCAAAATGAAAAGCATTCGCTTTAACCTTAGTTAACCTTTTCCTCCAAAGCTCAATTTCCATACTCTTTAAATGTCTTAAAATTAGTGAAATGATTTCATTTATATTTTCTCCACCCCAAATTTCTAAGTGAGGCAGAATCAAATGTGTACCATCTCATCACATTTGCCATTTGACGGAAGCCAGCACCATAATTCTGCATCAGAAGAGAACCAAAATGAAGGCAATATGTCTATCAGAGGAGCCTTATATTAAATGTAAATTTCTTTACTCTTTCAGATAAAAGGGCAAATTATTTAATTCACTTCAATTCAACAAGCATTTATGGAACCCTGAAAGCCACTGGGCGAGGATACGGAGGGAGAAGAATACAAAGATTCTTGGAGGGCGCCTGCCCTCCCTCCAAGAGCCCACTGTATGGAAGGAGACAGAAGTGCTCAGCCTGAGTTCAAGGCGGGGGGAATGCAGGTTCTAACTGAGGGGTATACAAAGGGAAGAGATACTCCTGTCTACTGAGGAACCAGAGCTGTTCTCTGTGGGAGGTGGTTCATAGAGCAAGTAGGACGGCCACACGATCTGTAGAACCCAGTGCAAAATGACACTGTGAGGCTCCCTGACTTAACATTAGGAAGAATTTCAGGAGAGTGACAGTGGAGGATCATACCAAGTGCAGGGCCCTGTGAGATTCACAGGTGGCAGGGCCGTGCAGACAGGCAGCGCTGTAGCACGTCGGGGGGGCGGTGGTCAGGGGTGAGAGGGGCCCCAGGGACGGGACTGCAGCAGTCCTGCTGGGGAGGGGGCCCAGCGACATCAACCATCACCAAACAGATCATGTGGCTAAAGAATACTGGACAAGTCTTCTCTGAACAAAAATGAGGCACTGCTAACCACACTTTGGGGATGGGCGAAACTAGGTGCATATGGAATCCAGACAATATAGAAATCAAATACATTCCGGGATACGGATTCCTTTATCCTCTGTAAGGCGAGGCTAAGAAAGTTGGTTAGTGGAAGTGTCACTCTGCTTGGAAGTCATTTTGTATTGGAGCGAGGGGTTGGGGGAATGAAGAGTATTTTCTCGTTCTTTCAAATTTACCTCCAATTGGAATACAGAACAATTAGAGGGAGTAAGTTTTAAGCCATGTTAAGAAACAGGTATTCACATTTTCAGCATGGTGTACTATTTCAAACGCCCTGCCTTTTCTCTCCTCACTCAACAATAACAGATTGTCAACCAATGCTCTGATAAGACCTCCAGATTAGAAGCAATTCTACTGACATTGTTTTATTTACACTACACATGCTTTCAGTTTTACAGTTCAGTAGCAAGTAGAGCTGCACAGCTCCTCACATTAGCCCTGGAGCTACTTTAAGCTACAAGCGACTGCTCTGTAAGCATTGGAATGAATTCTCTGTAGTCCCCATAGAAATCCCATGGAATGCAGTTTCCTGCTGGTTTGTTACACTGCATCAGAATAATGAGAATACGAGGATCGCCTACTAGATTATGCAACGAAACAAAACTCCAGCACCATGGTCCACCCAGAAAGACTTTAACCCTTCTTTTCTGCAATTAAAGCTTCCTATTTACGTGGAAAGGTTGTTTGTGAATAATCCCACCAGGGAGTCAACCCAACAAAAATAAATCACCCAGTGCTTTCCTATAGGCCAAGCCCAATGCTTGGCACCCAGTACAATAAGTATTTGTTGAATAAATGATGAATGCTGGCCCATTTATCCTGATTGATTTTTTCCACCCCAAACCTAACTTCGCCTTCACTAAATTTGCCTCTTATAACCTTTTACAGAACACTTCGATATATTTTTATCCACAAAACCATTCCCTTAAGAATTCTCACAACTCTGTATCCAAAGTTCTATTAAATTTATAATGGAATAACCATGAAAAGGGAAATTATTTTATTAATTCCCTGTCTAGTACAGAAGGCAATCCGTGCATTGACAGCTAAAAAAAAAAAAAAAAAGTCAAGTGTAACCAGTTTCCCTTGTCTATTGTACAATAGAGGATGAGCACCAGGGTTCTGAGAGTCAGCATCCCATTTTACAAGCTCCGGTTATCCAGCAAGTTGCTCAACCTCTCTGTGCCTTGATTTACTCATCAGTAAAATGGAGATACAAAGAGAAATTACCTTAGGTAGTTATTGTGAAGATTAAGGGAAACAACATAAAGCATGTAGTGAAGTACCTGGAAATGTGGCAACTCTTCAATAAGTACTAGCTACTATTATTATTTCATTAATAGTAACCATGATAGCAAATCTCTAATTTTTTATTTATCCATTTAAATTGTTTTTTCAATATTTAAATAAGATTTTAAAATAAACATGAATTTTAGAGACAATCAAGAATAATATTTGTGACTGGTAAGAATATTTTAGACAGAAGATCTACTTAAGAACAGCATACAAGACTGATTACATAAAACAGTTTTCATCTCAAGTCACTTGACGATTTTTTCCATTCCATCGCCAAAAAAGTAAAACTGAACAAAAATGAAATCTTTATAAAGCCACTTTGCCAATATAGAAAGTTTAACATTTCCTGATAGAATTTAAACAAGTATTTTAATATTTTGTCTTATAAGAGAAAGTAGTAATAAGAAAACCATTGGCTCTCCTTATGGAACATACAAGTTTTAAAAAAACAAATCAGGGAACACATGGACTTTCACAAGTACTGAATTCAAACCTCCTATCAAACCGTATTATCATTTTGAAATATTTGGCTGTGCAAAAACAGACAAGCTCTTTCTAAAAGAATTCTGTCATTTCTTCACTCCCCATAACCCTGCCAGCTTCCCAATGCTCCTTTGACAGTATAATCAGTCAATTCAATCAGAGAAATTCTAAAGTACAATGGTAATTTTCTCTCACTTTTTCTCTTTACACTGTCAGTTCAAGCCACCTGCTGAAAGCATTGATGTGGAACAGCTCGGTATTAGCTCTGAAATTAGTACCAGTCCCCGGTTAAATACCTGGCACGTTTGGCATAGGATAGAGACTCCTAATGGCATCTAAGCCCATCAGTAGAATCGGCACATTACTTAAGCTAGCCTTTTTCCAAGTCATTCATACTGGCTCATATTGGTATCACAACACAAGACTGAAAAGAAGCCAGGAAAGGAAAATGGTTGTTCAAGGACATGCACCACAAATTTGAAAGGGGATACTTCCCTATAGTATGATGTCACTGTGTCTACTCTCAACAAACTCCTGAATTAAATATCCAACCTCTCACATAAAACGTCTAATACGGTCTCTACAGAAAGGAAGTGTGCATTTAAAATTAAAGATTCTTTTCCTTTAAATTTCAAGGCAGAATCTGCTACTGTGTGCACATTTTTCACAGGCACCTTTAAACAGAAAGTAAAGTGCAATTACCTCTGGTATTGTACATGCTCCAGTGCCTTGCCTTGCCTGCCAAGCTCAGCAGGTAAGTCTGTGAGCACTGACTGAGGCCACAAGGATGAAAGGCATTTACTACATCTACTCAGAGGGTCGTCAATGGACAACCTGTACAAGATTTATGCTGTAAATAATAAATGAACTAAACACCTTGAGGTAATTGGCTGTGTGAAGCTTCACAATAGGCCAGATAGCTTGTCTGAACAAAGTAAAATAAGATTAAATAATGAATGAGAAGTGCAGAGAATTTCAAGCCAAACTAATACTGCATGGGTTTTTTGGTGGCTGTTTTTTTAAAGTGGAAGTAGTTGGTAAGTCAGGTCTCTGGTTTTAAGAGGTGTCACCGGGACTTCTGCTTTCTCTGTCAACAGAAATTATTCCAAAGATGCATATTTTTCTAGATTTTGAGTATAGGACATGGAGCAGCCAGTTCTAGCAGTTCAAGAAAGAGCCTGCTGGGTGATGGAAGTCTGTCCAAAGTTTACCCAACGTTCAAAGTCCACTTGTATTTTATAAAGACAGAACCAACATCCAATGATGTCTGGGTGAACACTATCAGAGTAAACTTTTGAAAAATAATGTTTCTGACATATGTACAGATTTAATACCATCTGCCACCACAGGGACTAATAAAGAGAAGTTCTGTCAAGCAGCTTTCCAAGTCTGTTTCAGTGTAGACACTCCTCTTGGGCTTTTTTTTTTTTTTTAACAAGAAGTTGGTGATATTTGCTTGCTAGCTTTAGTTAAGAAAAATTGTAGCCTTTGGATAGTCAAGTCAAAAGCATGAGAAAAGTGAAAGGAAGGAAGGAAGGAGGGAGGGAGGGAGGGAGGAAGGAAGGAAGGAAAGAAGGGAGGGAGGAATCAATCCAGACACAGATCCAGGTACATATGTTTATGGACGCCAATTCCATCATAATTTTGTAATGAGTCATATCTACCCTTCTTTATTAAACTTTTTTAAAGAACAAAAGATAAGTCACAGTTAATTCTAAGTGTGATAATTAGCTAAGACTATGTAAAGAAAAGTGCCCTCATCAGTGAGAGCTGCACACTGAGTATTTACAATTGTGAAGAAATGGTATCTGGAACTTTCTGGAAAATATCAAAGAAGAAAAAAAGAAGTAGAGGTTAGATAAAATAAGCTTGGAAAAATATGATTTGTTGAATCCAGATATGGATACATGGAGATCCATTACTCTATGCTGTTTTTATGTTTGAAAGTTTCTGTAATAAAAGGTTTACTTTTCAAAGAACATAAATGCCTCATAGTCCTAGACTAATACAAATATAAGTTGGTGCCTAAGAAAAGGCTCTTTTCAGGGCTCTGCAAAGTTCAATCACCAAATATCTAGTAAGGGCCCACTATGAGACAGCAAGAGTGCCTAATCTCCACCAGTGATAAGGAAACATGGGGTTCTGTGCCCATCTCCACAGAAGGTTGGCCCACTCAGACTTCCCCTGATAACTGAGGGCAGCAATCAGCTCTAGGACCTGGCTCTTCAGCCTGTGGGGCTCAGGTTAAATGTTACCTCCCCACAGCATCCATTCCTAGTCTCTGTACTTTACTCCTTTACCCAGATGGTCTCTATCTCAATCCCTGCTTGCTTCCTTCAGGTTACACGTGAACATTTGTGATTACTTTCCTTGTCTATTCCCTCACTGCCTGGCTCCATCACTACAGAGCCAACAGGAACCCCCCTTTTTCCAGTTCTCCCCTATACCACTTGGCTAAAGGGCTATCAACTACTGATACCACTCCAACACCTACCTCCCAGTTAAACTTCTATATACCAAAGTACCAAGTCAAGAGACACATCAGTGTGTTACCAGTAGTATCCTCATTCTTAACTTTTATTTCCTTAAGTATACAGCATTTGCTCTTTAGAAGACAGTGGTAGAGAACTTGAGCTTTTGGACATTCCTGGGTTTTAACTTTCGTCTACTAGCTGTAATTGTGGGTAAGTTACCTAGTATCTCTGATCCTTGCTCTCTTCATATATAAAATGGGTAGGATATTATATAACTCAAGGTTCTGAGAAGTAAAAAGTTATATATATACAATTAACATATAATTATATTTATAACATTTGGGATAGTGCTTGGTACATAGTAGGCATTCAATAAATGTACTCCTTACACCCATATTTTCCCCTTGTAATACTTTCAGGAAAACTTAAACAGGAAATATTAAAAGTGTAACCTGGGGAGAGGACTTGAGCCTTTAGATTTGGAAAGTACATTTAAATTTTTTTAACATCCCAAACTTGCTAAGGGAAAGTTGTCACCAAAAGTCACATGAACATGCAGGGAAATGTTTGTTGTCTTTCATTATGCTTCACTGTTTTTGAATTATGCGTATTTAACTCAACTTCAAATTTGTCCAAAATATACTCAAGGACACAGTCCTCCAACAAGACTACAATGAAGAGTAGTCAGGAGGGTGAGCGAACTAAACATATCAGAGAAACTAGAAACGTCTCAAAGGGCACATGCTAGCCAGCCAATGGCCATATTGTGGAACAGCAAAGAAGAAACCCAAAACCATGGGAGAAAATTATTGTGGGAGACAGACTTCAAGAAAAGTTCCTAAGGTTCTGTGGCTCTTGAAAAAAATAAAACTAAAGGGGTGCCTGGGTCACAGAATGTCTGACTCTTGGTTTCAGTTCAGGTCATGACCTCAGGGTTGTGAGATCAAGCCACACGTTGAGCTCCATGCTCAGTGCAGAGTCTGCTTGAGACTCTCCCTCTGTACCTGCCATGTTCTCTCTCAAATAAATAAATCTTTATAAATACCTAAATCTAAAAAATAGTGATAGCTTTTAAAAAGAATAGAGTCTATACTTGAAACATGGATGGAGCCATCTTTTTTCCTTGGCTCAACAATTAATCAAACTAGTAACTCAGAATTTTTAGTAAATCTGAAATAGTAAAAGTTACCACTTTTTGATAATCTATTTCCTTCTTTAAATAGTTTTAATATCTCAAAACTAGGTTACTATAAAGCCCCAAAAAAATGAAACTGGCCAGATCACGCTATCACTAATAAATGGAGAGGCTTGGATTTAAACGCGGGTCTTCTTAGATGTGAAAACTATGTTCTTTCATGTTATATACGTGACTCTTATTAAGCAGACTGAAAAAATAAAGTTTTATACTTACTATTCTTAGTCTTGCCACAGTGTGAGTTCAATTTAACTAACTAAATTCTCTTACAATAAGCACAATATTGCAATAATTTCATTTTTTAAAATCTAAAATCATTGAGCTTGTTTTTAATTTAGAAAAACTTACCCCTTGCACTTAAAATTGCAAGTCAGTATTGTCTTTATCCTATGCTTAAGATGATTTTTCTTGTGGAAGTTATGGTTAATAGCAAACTAGTCAAGGAAGGGTTGATATTCATTTAATATTATAGTTAGGCATTATATACATTAATTTACATGTGTAGGGAGCAATAAAAAATAGAAGACACTGATTTAAGTTCTGAACAAGAAAAATCTGAAGCCCCAAATTATCAGATGTGTCACAAATTACTGTTAACCCAATGCAACATTTAGAGCTCACAAAGTGATTTTGGTGCCTCAGTCAATAAATGGATTGAAAATGTATGACCCGTAGACTTAGGTAGTAGGTCTATATGTGAAATAGTATGAGGAATTTTGGTAATTTTTTTTAAAGAACCTATCAAAAACTTAGCCATGAACCCCATTCATTATTGTCTACAATAATCAAATTTACCCCCGTTAATTAATATTACCAAGAGTGTTTACTAATAGACTAAGAATAGAGCCCTCTTAAAGGTATGCCCATCTTATGGCCTTTGCACTAGGAGTTTCATCTTGGAGAATTGCTCTTTTACCTAATGTTCGCGTAATTCAGGTTTAACCTCAGATTTCCTATCTTCAGGTCTTCCATGCACACCCTATCTCAGTGCTCCCCTCAATACTGAAGACCATTCAGCAACACTGCTTACTTGTTTTTTAAACTTGTATCACCTGAAATTCTTGGGTTTTATACTTCTTTACATTTTCCTTGTCTGTCCCACTCCTTCAATAGGAATGTCCATTAGAGCAGGGACCTCATCTCTCATGGTCAGGTTCATGGTCTCCCTCCCCCAGAACAAATATAGCGGGTCTTCAACAAATCTACGTATCTAAACCAGTGGTCCTCAACTTCAACATGCATCAAAAATCATCCAGAGGGCTTGTTAAAAGACAGATTTCTCCATCCCACTCAAGTTTATGATCTAGTAGTTCTGAGGCTGGGCCTGAGAATTCAATTTTCTAACATGCTCCTAAGTAATGACCAACCACGGTCCACAGCATAATCCACTGATGCTTCAGCTGCTTAATGATTTTGAATACTGTGCTTCAGCCGTGTCAAGTAACAGATTCTCCTAAAGAGGTAAGTGTGAATCTGAAATTTTTAAAGAATTTATTTTCAGAAAACTTCCAAGTATAAGCTTTAAGTCCCTCTTTTCGTTTTTACCTATAATCAGCATTTTTTCTCAGCGCTAACATTTACTTAAAACAGACTCTCAGTTCTAAGCACAATTCTAGGTGCTTTTTATGTATTATCTTCATGTCACGTTCCCCAGAACTCTAGAAAGAGCTAGGCATATCCCCCATTTTACAGATGAGACAACTAAAGCACAGGGACACCAGGTAACTTGCCAAGATCATTTGTAAATGGCTGGGAAGAAATTTAAACCCAGGTAAACCAGCTCCATTTCCCAATTTCCCCAAATATGAGGGCGCACAGTCTTAATCAGGGTACACATTCCACAAATAGATTTGGGAAAGTTAATATGGTCATATTGCCTGATTCACAGATCAGCTGAACAGGTTTTACAAGTTATGATTTTTCTCTCTTGTCCACCATAAGAATAGGAGATAAGTGATGCATTCTGTATTTATACTACTAAAGGGAAACACACGATTATGATAACTTAACGCTAGACAAATACAGGATATGTGTATGATGTATTGGCTACCCCTGCCTGTGAACGTTCCTGCAATGCAAGAATTTCTTTATCCAAGGACAAGTTCTTTCACCTTCCCATCTGTCCTGTGAATTTTTAAATGTCTGAGACAGGTGGCCTGTTGGAAACCTAAAACCCTATGGGTCTAAGATATGATTAAAATCTGATGTTAGGCTCTCCGATAAAGAAGATTCCTATGTTTAGGCAGGAATTTGTAAGTAACCTGCAAAATGTGTCAAAGATAACTTGAACCCTATATAACCAAAATTTCTTTAATTCTAGAATAGCATATGCTAGAACAAACTTTTGCTTGCTCAATTTCCCCACAGAAAACTGCAGTCATGCCTACATACTACTGCTGTGAAGGAATAAAAATAACCAATTTTTGATGGGCTGAGAAGAGCTTTTTTCCTTCCCTTTCTGAATTTACTAGGGATTTTATAAACAATGTCATCTGCTCTTTTCTTAAGGAGTTCTAGGGCACTAGTAGTTTATCAGTTTTCTTCTTGATTCTATCTTTAGTAAATTTGACTACAGTTCTCCAAGCAATATTTATAAATACTGCATTAATGACAGTTAATAAAATCAGTTAATAATGCAAGCTGAGTTCCATAATTGCATATTACAGAGCTCTTTGCAAAATATATTACTCAAAAAATCTTAACCATGATTATACTTCATATAAATGCCAAGTGTACTGTGACTTCTCTGAAAACTTAAATGCACAAGAGAATTAAAAGGCTACTTGCCATGAACCACTCCCCAGTTTATATTTGCTAATGCAAAGCACAATACAATTTTTTAAACACAATCCATTTCTTTGCTAGAAAAGATGGAAGGAGTTTAATTGAAATCTATTTAGTGAGAACTTAAATCTATGCTGAGTTTAAAGTTTGGCACAGAATACTAAGCAATGATCACGCAGATTATTAAAATTTTATATGTTAAATGATTTATCGTCTTGTAAATAATTAAGGGAATTTAAAAATCCGAGTAAGGAAATGTTAGAGAGAATATATATCACCAATTTCTTTTCTAGAACAATAATATATAAGAGTATGTTACCCACATTTTGTTACTGGTAATGTCAGCAGTGACTTTAATTTAAAAAGCTTTAGTAAACTTAATGAAATTAACCTAAATTGATTGGCATTCTGATCCAGCAGGTATTAAACACATCAAGGTAAAAACAAGGCCACTGTGACAAATTCAATAGATCAATCTGCAGTGATGCAAAAATCCAATAAATTGAAATTTAACTAAAGAATATTGCACAAATGCCAATCCCCTCTATGAAATAAAGGAGTATTCATTTGAGACTATATTACTTACTATAGCTACCATGAAATCTATAATTGTGTTGTTCTTTGATTCTACAGCCTTTGACTGGTTTCCTTCATTTTTAATGTTCCTATTTTTATTTTCAGTGCATAGACTTCATCACCTAGGCCTCCCCCTTCCTCTTTGCTCATTCAATCATAAATCTTTACTAAGTAGAGATGTATCTTTGCCAAAGAAACACCCCTTTCCAAAGAAGTTTTTAAAGAAGTTTAAATTAATGAATAAATTACCAGAGGATAGCTGAAGAGCGAGAAAGAAGTCTCTGCAGTAGGAAAAATAGGGTAATATTACAAAATTTTAAACAGAGCACTATCATTCACCATTTTGATATCATGGGCATCCCCAAAAGAGAAATAAATACATGCAGAATATGTGTGCATTTGTCATCTACAGCATGAGATCAGGAAAAAAAAAAAACTACCTCCACAATATCTGCTGGCATACACACTTTTAGATCAGACCATGCCCCTATACCGCAGATGAGTTTGCTGAGTTTGGGCAGAAATAAAAACTCTCTTCCATGACTGTGTTCATCTACCAAGATAGTTGCTTACATCTCTTAAGCAACCAGCACACTGTATTATACATAATCTGTACTCAAAAAAGAAAAAAAATATTAAATTGTGTGAATGTACACAGGACAAAAGTAAAAGAAGAAAAATGGTTAGGAAGAAGACAAAAAAGGGGGGTACACAGGAGTGGTTTGAACTGGTTTTGAAAAATTCTCCCATCAAAGCAAAAATTTGAGCATGGCTACCCCAATTCCAAACAGTGTTTTTATACCAATAGACAATGGTTGAAATTTGGCACAAGAAGAAGAGCACTCATCCTAAGGCAAGTTTTAAACCAGAGTCAGCAAAAACTGTCCTGTGGGCCAAACCTGGCTCACCACCAGTTTTTTTTATATCTGTGAGCTAAAAATCGTTTTTTACATTGTTTAACAGTTACAAACAATCAACCAACTATTTTACGGCATGTGAAAATAATGTGAAATCCAAAATGCAGTGTCCATGAATAAAGTTATTTATTGGAACAGGGAAAGCTTGATCAGAAACACAAATCAATTGCACATATACAAAATGACTGTACTAATCTAAAAGGCAAAACTCTAGGTAGAAAACCCTGGGTAGGGGCCTTAAAAGGTCTCCTTACAGCAGATCCTAGACTTTTCAATAAAATGACAATATCAGAATCAGTTTGAACATAATACCAAACAAACAATTTTGTCACCATCTTGCATGTAACTAATTGTCACGAAGCAGAATCAGAATCCAGAGTCCTGTAATCATTTTCTGAGAGGCACAGAAGTGATTGATGTCATTCTATTTTAGGTTTGGGGATTTTTTTCTGCATTTATTACCTCTATATGGAATCAACATTCTTAGCATCTTGAAAAGACGAGAAGTTTCAGATTCGTTAAAGCCCTCAAGATCAGTGAATGGAAGTGGCTTCACAAATACAGCGGCCTCTTGGTCATAAAAAGGAGTCAGGAAGCATGTGTCCCTGGGTAAAGGTGGCCTATAAACCAGGAAGCGGGAGACATCTGGTCGATGGGCCTCAACTCACAGCTTCCGACTATTAAATGCTCACAGACATTAATCTAGGATATTGACATAGCAAACATTTTGAAAAAGATTATGCACACATTCCTTAGGATCAAAGGTGAGTTCAGGAAAAGGGTAGTCAGGAGCATAAAGCAACAGCAAACTCGTGAAGGGCCAACTAATCTTATCCCCACAGTGGTGCCACATCCATCAGCACAGCTGTCAGTGCAGTGAATTGGAGACCTGGCTTTACTTTAGGAATAGCTCTAGCAGCTTACTACCAGGGCTCTGGGAGCTACAGTGGAAATCCAAATTAGGAGGTAGCAGCGGGGAATGGGAAGAGAGAGGGCCAACTCTACCAATACTCTTCCATAATGGAATCTCTAAATGAGATTCACACAACAAAGAACTCTGTGTTAAGATTGCAGCCTGGACCCACACTGAATGCTCTCACCTGATTCCACACAAAAACTGCAGTAAAGATTACTTTTTTAAAGACGTGAACACCTAAGAATAGGGAAAACAGAAGAGGTAGCAGCCTTAACTTTTTTCTAAACGTTCAGAAGATGAAACAGCAGCAACTGATTTAGCAGCATTGAGACCAAGGATTCCAAGGCAATAGTATGGAAAGCTGAAACACAGCCCAATCTACCATAAAAGCCACAGATGGTTTAAGACATGGAGCACCGGTGACCTACGGAACTAGGAGCGAGAATAGTAGCGGAGGGAAGTGAGTAGCTAAAATAAGGATTGTATGAAAGCTATTTGAGGAGCAATTAGATGCCTGGTCTAGCTGCCAAGACCACCTCCGTGGAAGTAAGAGTGGGAGGCCTGGAGGTTTATTCTCTGGACATGGATAAAGGAGAGGAAAGCCAGGAGCAGTTGAGAGGATCCCAAACAGAGAGGTTAAGAGATCAGATCATAGGCACGCTGAGAACTCCACTCTTTTACTCACGGGGCTTGCAGAACACCTGTAGCCCTCCGGGTAAGAGGCTGGAAGTTCCTTCTTTGAGGAAGTTGATCATTTCAAGAGGAGAAATTAAAAAAAAAAAAAAACACACACTAAGGTTCCCTACAGGGTTCCCCTGGACTACTCAGTGATGAAGTTCAAAGTCAACAAGCCTGATTCATGCACTCAGACAGAGTGTCCAATCCACTTAACCAGAAATTGGCAAAGATTCTAAGACAGCTGATGAAGTCTCTAAAATGGAAGACAGATACCAGACAAAACAAACAGACTAAGGAGAAGAAAAATTTTAAAAGGCATATTCCAATTATTAATCATCAGAGAGAACGGAAATTCCATCTGGAAACAGTAACAGAATAGAATAAAGAGAACATTTAGAAAACTAAAAAAAGGGTCTTAAAAATTGAAACTCTGATAGAAATGAGAAAATTTATAGAAGAGCTACAGTGAAAACTTGAGACAATCTCCTAGACAGCAAAGCAGAAAGATAAAGTGAAATATGAGAAAACAAATGGTCTACAAATTCCAACATCCAAATAGGAGTGCTAGGGTGGAACTAAGAAATAGGCAAGTCAGTTAAGTTGTTCAAGAAATTTTTCAGGACCAAAGGATGTTTCCAAATTAAGAGACAACACTGAGAACCCAACACACCGAATGAAAGTGGCTTCGTATCACATCAGACCCATTAGTGGGGAATTTCAGAACTTACAGGAACGTTAAGGTTACATACAATGATCAAAATGTCTCAGTATCTCTAAAAAACAAAACCAGAAACTCTATGACAATGAAGAAATAGCCTCAAATTTTCTGAAGTTAAAATATTTCCTCCCTAAAATTCCACACAAAACATCAATCAGACGAGAGAGCAGAGTAAAAACATTTTTAGACATTCAAAGCTCCTTCAAATTTGCCTTTCATTTACCCTTTCTCAACAAACTAGCAGAGGGTATGCTCCATCAAACTAAGAATGAACCAAGAAATGAGAACACATGGGGAAATACAAGCAAAATATGGGCACCATATTTGTAGTTATCCTAACAAGGACAACTGAGTATAATGAACATCAGTGTAACCATCACTCTTGCTGGTGAGATACACAATTATGGTTCATTGTGGAGACAGAGGAGGAGAAAGAGTGATGCTCCTAATACAAAAGCCAGCACTGAAGCCTGGTAATTCTACGGAAATCAGCATCTTGGAAAAAAGCCTTCCGATCCTTATAGCCCAGTTTCACAACCCTGGCACTACTGACATTCGGAACCAGATTAAGTCATTGTTGGCATGGGGTGGGCGGGTGGGAGAGAGGTTATCCTGCGTAGGATATTCAGCAGCATCTCTGGCTACTTCCTCCTAGATGTCAGTATCATACCCACACACACACTTCCGACAACCACAAACTCTACAGGTATTGCCAAGTGTCTTTGGGGGAAGCTAAATTGCTCCTGGTTAAGAACCAGTGCTACAGAGTGCAAGAAATAAGGTAAAAATTTTCCTGGTAAAAAGTATGTATGTAATATTTATATCCAACACTCACACAACACCATGCTTATATATGCTCAGACAGTCTCTGAAAAGTTACAAAAGGGGTACTGGTAGCAACTGCCTCTCTTAAAGGTTAAGAGGGAGACTAACTTCATTCCTTCTCATTTTAAAAGAATCTTGTATCATGAACATGCGTTCTCTTTGCAAAGAATATATAAAATTAAACAGACTTAAAATTACAAATGAACATATCCTTACACACAATTATAGTTCTAGGAACGTGACCTCCTCAAGTATGCTCCTATGTATCTGTAAAATTATATATTCAAAGCTGTTTGTGACACTGGCAATAATAGCAAGTAAATAATCTATGTGTTCAATGATGGAGTGCCAGGAAATAAATTACGTACTACCATAAAGTGGAACAGTATGCAGCCATAAACAAGTAAAAGTTCATTAAATATTAACATGCATTGACTGCCAAGATAAACCATGGTTTTATTAAAAAGGCAAAGTGTAATGTACATATTTTATGCATACGCAAACAAATGAACATTCTTCCCAGTCCCTTTCTTTTATATAAATTGACAGAAGTGGTTGACTCCCAAACAGGGAAACTAGTGAGTGGCAGGGGGCCAGGGTGGAAGAGATGTAATATGCTCTTTTGTACCTTCTGAACCGTAATAACGTAAATATCCTACTTATTCATATTAAAATAAGATTTCTACCATGTGAATTTTTGTGCTCCAGTAGTTCTCTTGGGTAACTTTCTCAAAATGCAACCAGCAACCAAGAACTCAGAGGCCTCCTTGGGAGAGTGGTTGTAGCCCCTCTGCCATCATGTCCAAACTATTCTTTCTACAAGGATATGCTTCAAGGAAACTTGACAAAGAGACCCACTATGCCTCTGAATGACATTTATACTGAATAGAATGAAACAGATATCATTCTTCCTCTCACCAGCAACAGGGATTCAGGTTCTTGATTATTAAATGCTGAAAAACAATGAAACATAATTAATACAAAAAATGCATTCTTATCAATGAATGTCATATTGGAACCAATAAAGAAGGAAAAAACAAACAGGAAGTTTTGCCCTGCTTGGTAGGATATAGAGGTTATTTATGAGAGTGAAATAGTCTCTGGTTCTGAGTGAAGGTCCAGCCATGAAATGAGCTCGGGGAAGAAAGCCAGCGGCGAAGTGGTAAAATGACTTCATAATCCAAAATTCGACTTCTAGCTTAGACTGCTCTTAGGTTAAACTGGAGAAAAAAAGAGCATGAGATCAAAGACTGGGGCAATGAGTTCTGGCTTAGCTGTACTCAGCATAATCTTGGGGAAATCATTTAAGCTATTGTCAAGTAGGGATAATTCCTGAATACAGAAACGTGGGGAGGATTAATGAGCAGGAGAACAACAACAAAGAGCATCGGAGGATTAGAGCAGAGAAAACATTTTATAACTTTAAATATTGAATTCACTTATTCAAAGGCAATCTTTAAACACGAAAATGCACAGGAGAATATTTGGAGAGCAGCTGCATTTTCAAAATATTAACTAAATGATCAATATTTGATGAGTTTATTGTACAATAAAAAGAATTTTAAAGTTAGAAAACCAGAAATAAATAATGCAGCCAACTCTCAATCAATTTATGGCTGATACACATACCTACAGTGATTTGAGTCTTGGAGGATAGAGGAAATACAGTTAAGCTCTTAAACCTCAGCAGGTTCTCTTTTAATTCAATAAATATTTTTTAGAGTGCCCACTATGTATTAGACACTACAAGATAAAACTTAAGTAAATAAGCCAGTTGTAGGCTGAACATGTAATTTAAAAGGAAAGACAAGCCAAAGGAAAAGCAGCAACACTACAAGGTAAATTATGATATAAACTACTGAGAGAAACAAGCCATGTGTATTCAAAGGCCTAGGGAAGTACATTTTATTTACAGTTGTAATATTTGAGAAGGTAGCCAAGATAAGGTATGATTAAGCATGTCTTTTCAATATTATTGAAGAAAAACCAGCTTTCTGGAAAAACAAGAAATTTTAAAGGTATCTGTGAATCTTGGTCCACATCATTTATAGGAAGTACAGATACATTCTAATACTGCAGAACTAGAAGAACAGCTACCAAGGATACCAAGTTATCCAAAGCCATTTAAACAACAGACCTTTTCTTTCTACGTCTTGATATATTTTTTTAATTTATTATGTTATGTTAATCACCACACATTACATCATTAGTTTTTGATGTAGTGTTCCATGATTCATTGTTTCATATATTCTTATGTTGATAGATAAAGGAAAGAAGTCTAAGTGTTATTTCCTATATGACATAGATAACTCATGGGTAAGAGCTATCATGAACCATCATCCACCATTAGTATTCTTACACAATGAGTCAGAATTAATACGTCAGTACACGACAAATTACTTATTTCTATGGCAACAATGTCCAATAGAAATGTAACACAGGCGACATGAGAAATTTTAAAATTTTTAGTAGCCACAATAAAAATTTAAAATAGCTGAGCTTAATTTTTAAAAATGTTTTATTTATTCCAATCTATTCAAAATATTATCATTTCAATATGGAATCAATATAAAAATATTAGGGAAATATTTTACATATATAAATTTTTCAAAACCTTCAAAATCTCATATTTTATATTTACAGCACATCTCAATTCTGACCAGCCGCATATCAAGAGGTCAATAGGCACCTGTGACTAGTGGCATGTGTGGTTTTTTTTTTTTTTTTTAAAGATTTTATTTATTTATTTGAGAGAGAGAATGAGATAGAGACAGAGAGAGCATGAGAGGGGGGAGCGTCAGAGGGAGAAGCAGACTTCCTGCTGAGCAGAGAGCCCGATGTGGGACTCGATCCCGGGACTCCAGGATCATGACCTGAGCTGAAGGCAGTCGCTTAACCAACTGAGCCACCCAGGCGCCCGGCATGTGTGGTTCTAAGGTATTACTGATACAACAAAATAGTGCCCATAATGATGGCTTACAATAAATACGTGAATAAAGGAATGGATGTATGACAAAGTGACATAATATTTTTACAGACTCATTATTCCTTGGATTAATGCATTTCAAGGTATTTCTAAACAACAAATATGAGACAATGGATGAAAACTCCCCAAATCACTATCAATAAAAAATATAAATTTTTGATGAAAGTAATCAAACTTGGAACAAAATTTAAAGACTCAGGATGTATTGCGCCCTGTGGGTACTTATTATTGTAAATATCCTTCAGAGATGAAAAGAGGCAAGGACAGCAGATTAATAGGAGGTGAACTTTTCCATTGTTCTATTTGTTTCTTAGGATTTTACCTCTTGCTATTTAGTGTAACCCTTCTTAGACCGTGACCCAATTTGAATGAGAATTTAATTAGTGTGTATGTGTGTGTGTGTGTGCATGAACACAAAATTCAATTCTTTAAAGCAATTCATATTAGAATTTGGATGTGAAGATTTTCTTATTTATATGATAACCACTTTTATTATTGGCTATGTAAATTTCACCTTCCTTTAAGTTACTGTCTGACACCTTCTAAAAGTCTAAAATAAGCATAATTGTATTTTTTAATCCAGACTTCTTGATCTTAAGCTAAACATGAAGAGTCATTTTTATTTCTATTTTCTAGCTTATTAGTAATTAGTAATTTTCTAGCAATTAGTAATTTACTACCTTAATTATAAGATAAGTCTGTCATTAATCTTCTTCTTTTCCTTCCAGAGAATTTTAGAGCTGCAGGGAACTTAAGTCTTGTCTCGTCCAAATTCCACATTTTTCACTGAGGAAAGCAAGCTGAGTCTTGAAGAAGTGACTTCTAAAGATCAACTTATTAATGAAAGAAAATTCTGAACTTCCAATTAAGTCTACACGAACATGCCTTCTTTACTCACTTCAATAAAGGTATTGGTACATCTAAACCCATTTCTTTATTCTCTATAGAATGTAGAGGGAAGAATGAAGATTAAATTCAATCAATAATTTCCCAATTACTATAAGTATGTTTTTACTTATTGCAAAGATAGACCACCTTTTGGAAAAAAAAAAGAAAAAAAGAAAACCTGACATACAAAAATCTGAACTTGCTCCACATATAAATTAGGAAGTGATTATTTGCATTACAAAAGATTTCATTTTACCAAAAAGATATGTAGCAACATTCCTTGAAATATCAAGTCCACTGGGGGGCGCCTGGGGGGCTCAGTCGTTAAGCGTCTGCCTTCGGCTCAGGTCATGATCCCAGGGTCCTGGGATCGAGCCCCGCATCGGACTCCCTGCTCCGTGGAAAGCCTGCTTCTCCCTCTCCCACTCCCCCTGCTTGTGTTCCCTCTCTCGCTGTGTCTGTCTCTGTCAAATAAATAAATAAAATCTTTAAAAAAAAAAAAAAAAAGAAAAGAAATATCAAGTCCACTAGTAGAGCAAAAATTTAATCCAATTTACAAAAAAACGGGGAGGCAAAAAACTTCAGCTTAAGTGTAACTTCTACTTAGAAACCTTCCCTGACTGAAATGGCGCTCTTCCGTGTTCTTCTTCCCTGCCCCCGGCTAAACCTCTCTCCTGGCCATTATTCACTTATGCATCCCAGTATTCATAGAATAAATCATTCATTCAACCATAGTTAAGGGGCACTGAGGGGTCAGGAACCATGAGAGGCACTGGAGTACAAAGGTGAGTAAGACAAGTTTAGAGTCTCTCTCCAGTACAGTCATCTTATAGAATATTATTATTGCTGGTTTCCTTTCCTACAAGTCCTCCTAAATTCTGAGCTCCTTGAGGGCAGAGAGTCTTATTTATAACAGAGTCTCCAGGACTGAGTTTGGAGCCTAATTTATAGCACTCCATAGGTGAATACTGAGTTAAGGAGATGACTTCTGAGTGCTAACACATGCCAAGTGATTTTTAGGTTCATGAAAGTATCCTCAGCTCATTCAATCCTCACAAGACCCCTAAAGATGGGATTTGTACAGAATGTGACACTCAGGCTCAGAAGTTATGTAAAATGGCCAAGCTCACACAACTCCAAAGTGGTAGAATAATTATGCAAACTTATGCTTTCCCCATTTTACAAACTACCAAAATGTGAGGTCTGTGGAATGTGCTAGAATGCCCATAACTCAACATACATAAGCAAAGGAATTAGTCATAGACACAGAAAAGATGCCAGTAAGGAGTGGAATTTCCCATCTTTTCTTACTAATTTATCTTTTTACTGGAGAGACATATTCTGTATTTATATACAAGGCAATAATCTAACAGGTATATACCATCTGCTACATGAAATTGCAAAACGTCTTTGACTCTTGTGAGTCATTCTTAGGCTAAAGCCCCTGGTAACCAAGTATAGATTTTCAAGCAAGCACATTCTATCATTCTTCTTCTGTTAGTTTTCATATACTTAGTTTAATTTCTTTGAAAAGAGTTTAAAAACTACAAGAACACAGGTTTCCAGTTTCCAGGATCAGAGTTATACCCCAAGCCCCCTATTTCCTGGCTATGGAGTCTATGAAATAACCTAAGAAGAATGCAAAGACAAAGAGCTGAGAAATTGGGAAGAGTAAGACATAGTGAGGAAAGAAACTAACACACAAGAGGAAAAATAAAAACTGCACTAATAGAGTGGAGTGTTTAACCAGCACCACAGAATATCAAACCACTAATGTGGACAGCAATATTGGGCTGCTCATCCAGAACTTAGAAGAACAAAGAATTGAAAACAAGAAGATTATCATGAAGAACAGAAAACAGACCCAACTGTTGAATTACACATATTACAATGGGAGGGGGAAAGGGAGCAATTGGAATAAAAGCAAACTCAAGGACAAAAAAGGAAAACTAGAGAAATTTAAAAACAAAATCTTAATTTAAAAGGGGGCAAGGAGATTTCAGGTCAAGAGAGCCTCATGATCCACACAAAACTAAGGAAAAACTCTCATATACATTCATACACACATACACATATCCAGGGTAAAGACTGACAATGCAAGGCCCAAGGGGTATGAAAGAAACCTGCAAACTTCTGGAAAAAGCCACCTTATCTTCAAAGAAATCAAAATCTGGTTGCCATCAAACATCCCCCCTGCAACTTAAATACCATGAGACAAACAAGCAACATTTATAGTAATTTAATCAAGAAAGAAAAGTATAATTTATAAGCTAAGAATTTTATAACAAGCTAAGTTATAAGATAATTAAAAAATTAAGTATTCAAGGGCTTAGAAAAACTAACACCTAAATCCCTTTAAAAATTCACTGGAAGGGCGCCTGGGTGGCTCAGTTGTTAAGCAACTGCCTTCAGCTCAGGTCATGGTCCCAGGGTCCTGGGATCGAGTCCCACATTGGGCTCTCTGCTCCGTGGGAAGCCTGCTTCTCCCTCTCCCACCCGCCCCTGCTTGTGTTCCCTCTCTCACTGTGTCTCTGTCAAATAAAAAATAAAATCTTTAAAAAAAAAAAAATTCACTGGAAGATATACTTCAGTTAACTGAGAAATGAATCAAAATTACTGGAGATGGGGTGGTATGAAACGACTTAGAGGTCAAAATTAAACAAATGTCTCAGTAAATGATGAAAAAGTTACAAAACTGTATCCAAATAAAAAATCATAAAGATAATTGAGTAGCAATAAACTGAATTCAAAACAATAAGTTTTGGGAACCCCTACTGGCTCAGTGCATAGAGCACGTGACTCTTGATCTCAGGGTTATGAGTTTGAGCGCCACGTTGGGCATAGAGATTACCTAAAAAAATAAAATCTTTTTTTTCTTACTCATATACCATTTATTAGGTCTTCAAATCCACAGTGTGAAGTACATGTCCTTATTCCAAAAATGAGAATTTTTCCAAGAATAGAGATAAGAATCAATTTGATTTTCAGAGTTAATACAGCCTAGTAACATCTTTAAAAAATTAAGTTTTGCCCAAGAAGCATATTAAAACATGTTTAACATTTTTCATTAGAGAAATACAAATCAAAACCAAAATGAGATACTATCTTACTCTTAATAGGATGGCTATAATTTTAAAATATAAAAAAAAGAAGAAAAGAAGTATTGGCAAGGATGTAGATAAATTGGAGCCCTCATGCATTATCAGTGGAAGCGTAAAATGGTTCAGTCACTATGGAAAATATTTTGACAATCAAAAACTTCAACATAGAATGATCACATGTCACAACCATTCCACTCCTAGCTATATATCCGGAAAAACTGAAAACAATACATGGACCCACATGATTATGGCAGCACTGTTTACAATAGTTAAGAGATAGAAACCACCCAAATGTTCATCAATGGATAAACGGATAATAAAATTACAGTATAAATGGACAGTGGGATATTATTCAGCCATTAAAAGGAATAAAGTATTGATATATCCTGCAATGTGAATGAACCTCAAAAGTATGTTCAGTGCAAAAGGTCAGACACAAAAGGTCATATATTTTATGATTCTGTTTATAGGAAATATCCAGAATCCACAGAGACAGAATACAGATTAGTGGTTGCCAGGGACAGGGGTAAGAGGAATGGGAAGAAAATGCTTCATGGAAATAGTGTTTCTTTTTGGAGTGATGAACATTTTGGAACTAGACAGAAGGGCTGGTTGTGCAATATTTGAGATACTAAATGGCCAACTGTTCACTTTCAAATGGTGAAATTTATCTTGTGTGAATTTCACCTCAATAAAAACAACAGGTTTTATTAAAAGAACTAGAAAGCAAAATAAGGAACAGAAGGATATTTTTTTAACCTAATAAAATTTAAGTGGCAAAGAGCATAATTCTCACATAATCTTCATAAAGATAAGACTTAAGAGGCATTTCCATCAAATCTTAAGAGAAGGGCCAAATTTTTCTCAGGGACATGAGATGATTCCTGAATGTAGATAAGTATCCTAGTCTTCAGTGGAAAGATGAGCTATTTGAAAAGTGCCAACTTTTGCCAATCCCTAATAAAAAGGACAAGTGAATTATTTGTTAAGTTGACAAGTGATGTCAGTTTACCTTAAAAAATCAATAGGTCAGAATTTCCAAGAAAATTTAGAAGAGAGGAATAGGACAAAGTTCCTCCCTGCAACCAGTTACTAGCTTATCATAAAACTACAGTAATTAAAGCACTATGGTTCAAAAACAAACACTGACATATGGCAGACACACACAAAAATGGCCTGGATCCTAAATATATCTTGTAATCATCCAGAATGTTCAGTTATCTCTTTTGCATCCACTGCATCCCACATACTGTACTGAGAGTGAGAGTCAAATCCATGTCTCATTAGGGCATCAGTAAAATTTCAGCACAGAGTTAAGGGTAAAAAATCCAATGTTATGACATATTTAAAAATGTTAGTGTAGGTCTTGTCTTCTATAGAGAAAGATTACTTTTTTTTTTTTGATAAGGATTACTTCTTAACTGTAAAAGTAATGAAGAAACCCCAAAGGGAAGAGTTCACAGATTTAAATGCAGACAAAGAAAAGTATCTAAATACTAAAAAACAATTATGGAACAAAACTGTAGGAAGTATCAAGGCTATAAATGAGTTATAGCTTCAATAAGTAATTCACATCAATTAAAATCAGTAAAGTTCTAACAGAAAAGTAGGTAAAGCCCTTTAAGTGACAGAAAAAAATAAGGTAATATAAAAATTGTTTATTCAGTAATAGTCAAAGATATGCTATTTTCAATGGAATACTAATTTTTACTATCAAATTAAATGTTTTTAAGTGTCTGATAGTATTAAAGATACGGCAAAACTCTACCACTCTCATACACTGCTGGTGGAAATGACCCCACACATGCTGGAAAGCAAGCTGTCTGCATACATCCAATTTCTTCAATGTACATACCTACACCATAATGCCAGCCCTTAAAATCAACACAGGAATACAAAAATGTATCTAACACTGATACGAAAATATTCATCACAGGTTCATTTATGACCACTAACACAGAAAACTAAATATCCAATCAAAGAGGATTAATGAAATGACTGTATATCCATCTTACATGCTATTAAAATCATGTTTTTAAATATTCAATAATGTGAGATATAGTAAACTATTAAAAAAAAAAAAGTCTTCCAAAGTATACTCAGATAATTTGAAAAGACTGGAAGGAAACCGCTCCAAATTATAAACAGTATTACTGTGATTGGTAGGATTATCTATTTTCATCCTTGCATTTGCTTGTAATTTCTAAATTCTCCATAGTAAGCTCATTTTACTTTAATAATCATAGAGGAAATCATTAAATAATGAGGGCAGTGTGACAACCCATTTGGAGTCCATTATAAAAAGTATTATCCTGTTGTATAATGATTTCAATAGCCCATACTTTTGTCATCTACCCCCCCCCACCTTAGTTACAAAATAGAAGTACAGGTGAAAGCTCTAAAGCCCAGAAATGACCTACAGTAGCAGAGAACATCAAGAATGCTTAACATGAGGTGTTTCGTGATCAATTTCAAGCAAGCATACATTGCTCATGCGATTGATTGGCATGTCAAATTCCTGACAAAATAATAAGTGATTCTAGGTGCCAATCACTGTCTCAAAATGCATTCCATTGTACAGTTTTTGGTATCAATATGATTAAATTATGATGGCATACCAAATACAGCCAACTGTTGAGAAATTACTTCTCCTCTTATACGTCTGCTGCTCTGCCATTCTCTGGCCAAAAGCAAAGAAGAGGCAAACACAGATTGCTTTTGAATTGATGAGTTGATAGCAGCCAGCTTTAGGAATTTCTAATTATGTTTGGCCATAGTCAATAGACTTTCATTCCATCACTTACTTGCAAATGCAGCCAGTCCTGACCATTTTCTTAACATTAACACTTTTCAGTTCATCCTACATCATTCCCTTCCAAGAATGCCCTGTTTCCCGTTTCCTCTGCTGTTCCACATCAAGAAAAGGAGAAATTTCTGCTACTTAAAAAAAAAAAAAAAAGTGGAGGGGGAGGACTGTTTTTTCAGTGACTCTTCTCTATTGAGTATCCAAGGCATTTGAGAGTTAAGAATTATAATCCTGCATTGATGGAAAAAGCAAAACAAAACTGAAGTATGAAAGGAAAATGACACAGTGGAGGACGCATGAATTCAATAAATGAATGCAATGCAAATGAGAGAATTCACAGAAGAACAGAGATAAATACTGCCAAAGCCAACACTTGCAGAAAGACACGAGACACACAGGCCAGGGTGTAACAGGAAAGGGGAACACTTACACAATGGTCACCTGCAAATGATCTACATTTTCACCCCCTATTAACAGCAGAAAAAAGCACAAGAGCTGAAAGTAATCCATATTATTTTTTCCTGTTTTCTTTTCCCTACCTACATATCACCGCAATCATCTTCTATCCCCTTACTTCCTGCCAACAAGAGTGCAATCCATTTCCTAATATCTGAGTGATGTATTAGCCACCTGAGTGTCAAACTTGTTTTTCCTCATTTTCCGGGGATATTTATGTCATGATACGCCACACTTATTTCAATATAATTTACTGTGAGGCAGTGGTGTTTCTATGAATTAAAACCAAGGCAGTGAACCACACCACCTAAGAGGAGTGGTGAAGGTACACTTCATCATAGCCCTACTAAAAAATGTTTTAATGTATATTCAGAAGAGGGGAGCACTACTAATAATTATTTAGAAGGAGCACCTACAGCAAACAACACACAAAGTACACACACACACACAAAAAGACAAAGAAAATCACTTAAAAATCAGCTATTCTTTCTTTTAAAAGGAAAGGACAATTATGCAAGCAGAATGTTCAGGGACTGAAATCTGAAAATGTGAAAGCTGAAAATATGTTCAGTGTAGGACTTCCTGTGATGATGGAAGTGTTCTATGGATTACGTCGTTCATGACGCCGGCTACTAATTCCATGTGGCTACTGAGCACTTCCAATGTGGCTAGTGCAACAGAGACTTTTTAAATTTTATCTCATTAATTCAAATTAAAATTTATAAAAGATAGCCTTCAAATAAAACAAAATTAAATTAAATTTAAATTTAAATAGCCACATAGGGCCATTGGCTACCATACCAGACAGGGCAGTTACATATGTAGCTTGTAGTCCAAACAGAAACACACAAGACAAATTGTGAAAATAACAAGACTGAGAAATTCAATTCTTCAATGTTCCAACACAGCCAGTGTTTAAAGTAATTTGAGAAACCACCTCCTCCATACCAGTCAGTATCTTCTCAATTCATCCAAACACCAATAAACTCCAATTATGAGAGACATCCCTACCCCTTCTTTTTGGCAAATTAACACTCACGATGTAAGAAACCTCTTAATTCTTACACCAGTATTTGTCCTTTTGAAACTAATGCACTAAGTAAAAAACCCAAACCGAGAAAAACTGACTGAAGGTTATGGGTTTGGTACAATGGGATACACGGGCAGTAGAAGGAGTGAGTGATTTTAACAGGTGGAAACAGTCTCAAAATCCCACCAGTTGGATATTGGGTTGTTCTGATGGTTATATATGCTTGACAATCCAACTGACAGTTTTGTGATCATCACGTGAGGTGACTAAAAAACTACTCTGATGTACTGAATAGAGAACACTACTTATCTAGACACCCAATTTTAAATTTCGGACTACTGGGAACAAGTGAGTAATAATCCAACAGGAATCCAAAGGCAGAGAAAAGCTCTCTCACTCAAACTTTTGGAACTACACCTTAACTAAATATCCCCCACTAGTCAAATGTAGTATATATACATTTGGACAGATGGATTATATCCTCCAGAGTGGAATTTTTTTTTTTTTTAGGACAAAGCAGCATTTAATAATGCATCCAGTTCTTTGTTCTGTCTTCCTTTCTTTCCTTGCTGAGACAGACTATATTGTAAGAAAACACTGTCCGGCAGCCTTAAAATCAGGTTTCATCTTCTGTGTCAAGTAGCACATAACCCTTATTTATTTTCATGCCTAACTGTTGAATTTCAGATACATTTCCATACATTCAGATTTGCATTTTGATTTAAATTTGCAGTACTCATGATGAGATCATTGGAACTGTTTTATTCCCTCTTTCCTAGCCACGATTATCATTCCTTAGATTTAAAATTGATGAGAAAATTCCTCTACGACTGTATTTATTGAACTTATAGATGCTTTGTAGCTCTCTGGCCCAAAGAGAAAGCAGAATGGAAGCACAGCTCACTGAGCATGCTGCTGGTACATGGACGTACTTTCTTTCCATTCCCAATTGGCTAAATGAATTACTCTTTCAACTCTGCTTTCTGACCCCAAAGACGAATTAACCTAATCCTTTAAAACAATATTAGGCATAGCATCCCTATACAGCTTTCCATGATTCAAGAAATAATTATTGGAGAACTACTATATTTGATCCCATGTATTAGGCACTGTTGAGAAAATGATTAAAATGTGTCAGTCTTGTTCATGGATTACCAAAACCCTAGAGATATGACAAACTCCCATCAAGAAAAGTGATGGATTATGTCCAATCTTAAGTAGGATGAAAGAGATGTTCTACTACCCTTGATCTTTTGGAGAAGCAGGACATCTTATATAACATAAAAAAAAAAAAAAAAAAGTCTTCTGCACCTACCAGCTGAATCTGTTCAGAGATCTCTATTCCTCCCTTTTTCCTTGCAACCTATTGAGAATCACTAGTCGATTTCACAACAGACTTCCATATTTAAATCTAGATTAAAATATTTCCCAATTTTGGGGCACCTGGGTGGCTCAGTCGGTTAAGCGTCTGCCTTCGGCTCAGGTCACAGACCTTGTCCCGCATCGGGCTCTCCGCTCAGCCAGGAGTCTGCTTCTCCCACTCGCTCTCCCTCTGATCTTTCTCACTTTCATTCTCTCTCAAATAAATAAATAAAATCTTAAAAAAAAATATTTCCCAATTTTGAAGTTCATATTATGATATCAAAGAAAGCTGTAAACACATTTTGCTGTTGGCCAACTTATAAAAGACACTGAATTATTCTTGATATGTTAAATTTAAATTAACTCTAGAACTTACTGACGGTATTATAAATTCTGGCTTAATCCTTATAATATACAACATGAATTAGGCTTTTCCCGTTAATATCACAATTTCCCACTGGTTTTGATTTTAGCCAAATGTTCAAACAACAAAAAAACTGGCTGATATATATATATGTACCCATTTGTACGCACATATACACTGACATTGAAATTTTACTTCATTTAAAATAGCACCAATTATAAGTCCTTTTAGAATACAACAGACACATTATAAATAATGGTGGATCACTTGCTTTAAGAAAAAAATAATAATCTGGGTTCGTAGTGAATAAAGCAAAATTTCTTCAGTAATAAGATGCCATGTAAATGATTCAGTTTTGTCTAGAAACTCCTCAGATGTTGCCAGAGGCTATATCAAAGTCACATTTAAGTCTTAAATATCTTAGATGCCTTGATTGAGATTTTCACTATAATAGTCCAACTACTCACCCTTAGTCAATAAAAATTCATTTTATCACTTAATGTCCTCATGCTAATTCAATTATGTTTCTTATTTCAGTCTACATTTTATATATAAAGTATGGCTTTAGCATCCATACGTTTGAATTTTTCTCTTGAATCTTTCTAGCAAATAAGTCTTCATAAAATTTAACAGTGTGCTCTGTTTCTGCACTGATTACATGGAGCTTCCAAAACTTCTTAAATTTTTCTAAGGGAGCAGAAAAAGACAAGAAATTTTGACATATTGATTCATCTCAGTTTTTATCAATGATATGTAGAAAAATAAGGGGAAAATTATTCCTATGGAGTTAAGCCCACCTCTTTGGGAACATTATTACAATAAGCTAGTATAGAGAAAGAAGGAATTAAAATTGCCTCCTTCCACAGATATTGCAAAAGCAGTGTTTAGAAATTGTTCCCACCACCTTTGTAATAGGCATACAAAATATACAATGCAAAGGCCATATATTTGCAGAAGCAACAGCTGCTAACAGGCTTCGCAAGTGCCCCCACACCAAGGAGCACCTGAGATATAAAAGGCTGTGTGACTGACACAACTGGAGAAAGCAAGCTGCACAGCACAGACTTTGCACTGAGGCTGAGCTGGGTTCAAATCTCAAGTCTGTTATACGATCTAGGGTGAACCTCACTCTTCCTGGGTCTCAGTTTCTTCTGTGTAAAATGGGGATCCTACCACTTATCTCATTGAAGTGGCTAAAGGGATTAAACAAATTGAATTACCATGATTATTACTATTGTACAGTTATAAATCTCAGAAGACAATATAGAGCTAATTATAGCCTCTTTTATCGATTTTATAGTCAAGTTAACATAGATGTGTTTTGTGGGGTTCTGCCTGTCTTACAGCCAAGGAACTTTTCGTTTAAAAAAGGTGGTCACTGGGGGGTGCCTGGGTGGCTCAGTCGGTTAAGCGTTCGACTCTTGGTTTCAGCTCAGGTCGTGATCTCAGGGTTGTGAGACTGAGCCCCACATTGGGCTCCACGCTCAGAGCGGAGCCGACTTGGGATTCCCGCTCCCTCTGCCTCTGCCCCTTCCACTAATGCACGCACATGTGCTCTCTCTCTCTAATAAATCTTTTTAAGAAAAGGTAGTCATTGCACATGAAATGGTCACAGCTTTTATGTCCACTTACACCATGTCTACTTATACTGTCTTTACCTTAGAAGACAGTGTATTGTGTCTAGTGTAAAACCTTATAGGATCTATCCCAATTATATCAGGTCCACTTTACCAGAAGGGTGCCCTCACCTCTGTTCAGTCTAAGGCAATGGGCTAAAAGGAGCACTAGTGTGTTCCGGTTGCTAGAACCGCTTGCATTCATTCATTTTAACCCTGCACCATTCCAATGGCAATATTATGTTTTCTTTGGTCTTTCCCTTCCCTTTCTCTCTTCAGAAATCCAAGAGAGTCTAAAGGGAAATTTCTCGGATCTTTCCCCACCCCCCTGAAAAACTCAGACGCCTATGTTTGTAATCAATGACCCGAATACAAGATAATCACATTTGCTTTTCATAATCAGAATCTCAAAAAGCTCAGTTTTTTTTTAAACTTATTTCCTTACAAAATAACGGTCTTGTCTTATGACAAAGAAATGTGCAGTTTTTATACAAAATTTATTGTTAATAAACTTCAAACATTTTATGGTAAAATGGATTGAATGTATCTCATTTTTAATAAATTCCTTACCATTACTGAAAATGTTTGGTTCTCTAACTGAAACCTGTAGTGATAGGCCCCATAAATTATAGTGGCTGAGAAGAAACACATTTCAAAATTAAATCAGGAAATCTGTTCAGGACACCGAATTCAGTGCATAATACAGCCATCATCATCTCTTAGTTTACTGTAAGGTCAACAATTGTAGGATCCCAGAGTCCAGTCTGGGAGTAAGGTTTTCTCACTTTTATAAATCCCTATGACTTCTAGGATTGCTGGAGTTTAGAAAAGGATTCTTGGAAGAACGGCCAGCTGGGGAGGATAGCTATGAAGTCCAGAGGCAATTTAAAGCCAAGTCCAAACTTCTATATTAGACAGGGATAAATGGAGAACAAACGTAGGGATATTTTTCAAATGACAGTTTCAAGTCTTACTAATACGCTGAACATAATGTAAAGGAAGGACATTTTAAGGGACAAAAGCTGGCACCAGCTTTATAACTAATAATCCTGGACTAAGAGCTCTATTTACGTTATAACATTGAAATTAAAGGTTGGGTGGCTCAGTTGGTTAAGCGACTGCCTTCGGCTCAGGTCATGATCCTGGAGTCCCAGGATCGAGTCCCGCATCGGGCTCCTTGCTCGGCAGGGAGTCTGCTCCTCCCTCTCATGCTCTCTGTCTCTCATTCTCTCGCTCTCAAATAAATAAATAAAATCTTAAAAAAAAAAAAAAGGTTGGGGTGTCCTAGAGCTCAAAGTCAGAACTTACCTGTGAATACCTCTCTTTAACCACCATATCCTCAGAAAAAAACGTCAGTCTTTTAGCACATTCACCAGGAGAAAGATCAAGTAGCTCACAAGTTAATGTCATCTATATTAAGATCTAACAGACCAATGGCGCTGGGTACAGAAATAACTACTTTCACGCCAACACAACACCAAAGCGAACAAGTGCGACATAAGTTCTAGTTCAAAACAAAGCTCCACTGGTTCATCATGTTGCTCACTTCAGTAGGACAGAAGGTGCCTACTTACACATGCAGCCACCTAGGTTCATGGCAAAGCAAACAGACCAGACGCAAAACATCTTCAAAACAGCCCCTGGTCGCAGGGTAAAGTGGAAAGCATTTCCGCAGCTCTACTAAAATAATCAGACCTCTAGATGCTATTGTTTTAACTAAGTAGAGTTTTCAATATTCTTGAAAAAACCATTTAGCTAAAATATTTGCCTACAAAACTGTGCTTTTCAAGTGTTATTTTGATGTAAAATTGAGTGTTTAAGAATTCCTTAAGAAATTCCCTCAAGCACTCTGAAATGATAGCGTGGTTGACAGTGTCAAAAGCCATGCTGAGATCAAGGGAAATGAGAATAGAAGCAGTAGCAACTGCATTCATAAAGAGGTCATTTAAAACCTCTTTGCTATGATATAAACTAAAACATGACTAGAATCTCATTCCAAAAAAAAAAAAAAAAAAAAAAAAGTTCAAGTGTCCATCCTAAACCAAAAGAAGAATAACAATCAAAATTTCTAAGAGACTTAGATGTCTAAAGAACAAATTCACTTGTTGGCTTCCGAACAGTCAATCTGCATGTTATGGGTAGAAGATGCAATTTAACTTTACCCACGAATTTCCAAAAGACGGCATTTCCCCTCATTTTCAGACATAAAGCAAACTTCAATATGGCCAACCCCCAGAAGCAACCTTCTTTATTTATTGAATTTTTTGCCTTGGATAGTGATCCGTGATGCCACTACCTATTACTTGTTTCCAAATCCCACCTTCAAGTACCACAGTTTTCAAGTACCGCTTCAATCTAGAAACATTTCCTACATTGGCTAGAATCCCAAACCCAGAATTTCCATGACCTCTCCCTTCTCTTGAACACCGTATTTTGTCACCAAGAAGCAGCTGTAAAGCTTGAAAAGCTCTAGGACAAAAGCACACAGGGCATGAACTACATTGCAGCAAGAGTTTCCACTTCTCTGTTACTCACATAGAAAATGCCCAGGCTTTCTTGCCTTTACTATAAACCATGGGCATTTTTCCAATGGGCTTATTATTTTATACTATTTACTGTGATGGGCATGTTATTTTACTATTTACTATTCATTATTTTATTATTAGCCATTAACATGGACATTCATTAGATACCGATCAGTTTAGTTCTCAAATTATGATAGCTGGTTTAACCTAGACCTTTGTAGGCCTTTGTGGCTCTTATGATCAGGACATTATTAATTCTGACTGGTCCTAAAGATTCTGGGATGCATATTTACAGAGGGGCAGACTTTGCTAATCTCTCCTATGTAAAGTATTTTATCACCCATTTTATATAATCCTTACATTCCTTCATTGCTATCAAGTTTGCCTTCAGAGCCAACTTAATACATTTATGTAATGTGTACACACACGTGTGTGTAGGCTCTCCTTCATTACAAAAGATTTTTAATCCTGATGCCCATGACATATATCCATACATACAGCTTTATCGCATGTTGCTATTGATCACGCAATTGCATAAAGATGATATGAGTAACACAGAGTGGGAATTTTTAGGATACCACACAGAGTACAGATAGAAGTTATCAGTCTTATTTCAGAAAACATACTTGAAAAATGGTCATTTTGGAGATCTATCTTACTATTCTCTCAGTAGATAAATAATTCTACCTAACTTATTATATTCATAGACCAACTAATTTAAAACTAATAAGGAACCAGAGATTGAATTTTGGCTAATTTATTCATTGTACAATTTGGACAAATACTTAAAACTCAGCTTCTCATCTGCAAGATACCTCCCTCACAGGGTTCATCTGAGAACTCAAAAGAAAACCTAATAAGCACCTAATAATATCTGCAGTAAGGCAATTTTAAGTCAACAGTTTCTTCCCCGCCCCCATTTGCTTCTAAAGCTACTATCAGGTGACTTTTTACACCAACACTTCAGTGAAACTGCCCTAATTTAGTCCTCCAACCACCTTACTTCTCAGTTTTCAGTCTTCTGTGGCATAAGATACTTCCCCTCAACGGTCCTTTCCATCCTGGCCACATTTCCCTGCCTTCTGAGGCTCTGCTCCCTCAAAGTTGAGTTCCTTACCTTGCTACCTGGCTTCCCTGTTCTTACCATCCTCAGTGCTGGTATTCCTGGAGGGCTCATGTGTGCCCTCCTCTTCCTGACTCTCAAGGTTTTCAACCACCAATCTCCATTTCCATCTTGAACCTCTCTCCTGAGCTCCAGACCAAAACCTCTGGTCAATTCCTACAAGTCTAGGGGAAAGTCAAATATCAGAGTTGTCTCTGTCTCAATGCCTCACTACAGTAACTTCTTCTATACTTGGAAGCCTGAGCTAGAGAGACTGAGAGTCACTCTAGACCTCAGCCTTTTTTATTGCCCCTATCCAACTTACACGGCCCCTACCAAGCCTATAGAACCCATACTTCCTATTCATTCCCACTCGCATTGCATTATGTATCCAAGGTCCTCATCATGCCACCTGGACTACCACCAGTAAGCTCCTTGTCAGCTTCCCAGATTCCATCCTTTCTCACCAGCCTCTGATCCAGTTGCCACATCATTTGCAATTTCATCCAAGACACAAATCACTTAAAATCCGTTAATGACTCTTTCATCCCTGTGGTTTCAGCCGATTTAGCCAGCTCTTCCCAACCAACCTGTTCAACCCTGTGTCCCAACACTGATTCCAACACTTGTAACCAATCCCAAATTGCCTAAAGAGCCAGCTCCCAACATGCCTTTCCCTTCTTTCCCTGTGTAATAAAACCCAATTGATCCTGCGAGTTTCACTCAAATATTATATTCCCAGTTCACTCCTATAATGGTACACAACACACTTTACTGGCTTTTTTGACATCCAGCCTTACCAACAAAGCCAGAAATTTTATCTTATCCATGCCCATAGTAGGCATTTAACAAAAACAGACAGAAAAATGCATGCTTGTGTGTGTTTGTGTGGTATGCATGCATACAAGCAAACACTAGGGGCTGCAGTGAGTGGGCGGATTGTTAACATTATGTGTACCACATGACAAAAAAGGACTGCAAATTTATAGGTATTTTTCTCTAAAAATGTAGGTGTCTAGTTAGAGAGAGACAGGTACACAAACTCCCAAATTTATCTCTTAGATGAAATACATGTGAAAGCATTTAAGGGGTCCAACTTACAGTTTTTTGAGAGTGTTCATAAATACCTATTTAATTTTCGGAAAATAGCTAGACCACTTAGAAGTAGATGAATGTATGGATGAGTGCAACTGGTGGCTCATTCAGCTTGGAGAGGGTCAAAATAGGTTATTTAAGCCAGATGCTTAAAGGATCATCAATAGATCTATTTTAAAGCTATTATTTGAATTATTTAGTCTACAAGACAAAGTAGCCAGATTACAAATGGATGAGCTAATTAGTTTTCAACACATAAAATATTATTACACAAGACAGACTGAAAACTAGTTTTTCCTTGAGGGAAAAAGTATATTCAAACCCTCAACTCCCAAGGAACCTGGTGTTGAGATTTGCCCTGAGTGTCACTGAAAAGTAAAGAAGACAACAAGGGAACTCAAATAGTGGGGATTTGGGCCAGATAATAAAGCTCATCTTAACAGTGAGCGCAGATTGACCCTGCTATGGATTTAACTTCTCTAGGCATCTTTAAGAGAAGAATAAATACCCACATGCTGGGAAGGCTTTAGTCGTCCTTTCTCAAGGTGAAAGGCTGCACTGGTTGAATTCCTCAAGGTTTCTTAAAACACAAGCTTCAACCTGTCAGGGATACCACCTCTCTAAGAATTTTAGGAAGGGAGTGATGTATAAAGAGTGGATGTGAAGAATGAGATTATTGACACTGAAGTTCTGTTTCTACATTTAGTGTGTTAGAAAATAAAGAACTTGAATAATAAATACAAGCAAAATTTCTTTTTTTCAATCAATTCAAAAATTCTTTTTCTAAATTTACTAGGAAGTTAATACTTTCTAAAAGCATAAGGCAGTAATTACATCTCCCTTTCACTTGTCATACAATTCTTTAGCCCCCTCCCCTGCCTTTTTTTTTTTTTTTTTTTTTTACACAAATGGCCGAAAAATTCCAGGGCACACAATGTGATTATAAAATAAGAATGGAGATACTTCCAGGAAGTATAACTGATTTCAAAGCAATCTCAGATGCAATAGAAATATCAATGATTTTTAAGCCCACATCATGCTTATTTCACTTATCGTTAATGTATCTATTCATGTAGTTACACTGTCAAGGGAAAGGAAAAATAATCTTGCAGTTCAGGACTATTCCTCTTCCCTTCATCCACTTTCTCAGCATCTCCACTTGCACTGGCAAGCTCAACGCTGCTCTAAGGATAGCTCATGCCTACTGAGATGGTTGTGACTCTAAGTCTGCAAAGGAAACTAAAGGGAGTATATTATTAACTTATTTTAAGGAGATTTCAAAGACCAACTGAAAAAAAAAATGATTTAATTAAAAAGAAAAAAGGGAGGGAGGGGCAGACAGGGCAAAGGGAGTAGGAGAGAGAGAATCTTAAGCAGGCTCCACGCCCAGCACGGAGCCCCACGTGGGGCTCAATCTCAGGACCCTGAGATCATGACCTGAGCCGAAATCAAGAGTTGGATGTTTAACTGATTGAGCCACCCAGGCACCCCTGAAATATTGTTTTTAATCATAAAATGGATGTTTATAAAATAATATTTCCAACTCCTTCATAACACCTTATTTAAGCACTATTTTTTATTATGTTATGTTAAAAAATTCCAATATATGAGAAGGAAAAATCTCTTGAGGTTTCCTTTAATGGGCTTTAACTTGTATTGTTAATTGAGAAACACAATTATTTTTCCACGTGGATCTCATATCCATTTGTTGGTAGACAGATGTAATATACTTTTTAAAAGTATATACAACCAGTATGACTGACTATCCTTCTCTTGGTTTTGTTTTTCTTTGTGCTCATTCAATTGCTTTAATTGTTGTCCAACTTTTCACCAAAAATAGTGCCATCAGTATTTAAATGAGGTCCTTCAGTTCACTAATCTCACTAATTGTTGTGGTTTTGTTTTGTTTTGTTTTTTTACACATCCAATCATTCCAAAATTTTATTAGTGAATTTAAACCATGACAGCTTTGCATATGCCTCAATGATATAAAAAGACAAAATTTTACCACTCTGCTACCACCAGGCGTAGAACTCCGTTTTAGTTACTTAAGCGAACACAGGTTCAGGCCAGATACTTCCTCGTCTGGGAAGCAGTTTGTAAATGTAAGCAGCCCTTAGCCCTTAGTGGTGACTTCAGGGACACAAAGTGCCTGCTTATTGCTTTAAGAATTTCCATAAAGTGGGTCCATCATGGATACAGTAGAGGAAGAGATATTTTAGTGGATCTGGAAGATTGTATATTTACAGGATAAGGGATTTAGGAAGATGAGCCACATCCTCAATAATAAAGCCCTAGGATTTTCCATTTTCTTTTCTGAGAAAAAAAAAAAAAAAAAGAGTAAAAAAACTAGAGACCAACACAGGGAGAATTCAGGAAGCTCTCCAACTTCCCCATGCTTGGTTTTATGGTTAGCACTTGCCCGGTTTCTAAGGCAATAAAAGCCGAAACCAATAAAACGCAAAGAGTGCGAACGAGTATGAACCTTTTTTTTAATGAAGGAGCAGGAGAAAACTATTGTCTTTTCTGTGGCCTGGCTCGTAGAAGAAAGAACCTCAAGGTAATGTAAGTAACAGACGACCCACAGGAGAGGAAACGGAACCAAGGGACTGAGCAAAGAAGGGATTGAGATCACTGATTAATGATGAGAACTGAGAAAGCATTTGGATGTGAGCAACACAGAAGTCCATGGAGGGCGATTCCCCGACCGACATACAGGGCATGCCTATTTCTATTTCCCAGTTGATGTCCCCTTTTGCTGATGAATATACACTTTTTGAATAACAATAAAATCCTACTAACAACTGTATGCTTAAGTCACTGCATATTCAGTACTTAATATATTTAACAAGTTACTATTTTGACATGACACTAGTATACAATACTTGTAAGCACCATTGGAGAGGTTTTAATAAAACTTGACCACATGGCCCAGCCAAATGGATAAAATTCCTGCATTCGTGTGTTCATATAAGGACATGAGACTCACCCAAGTGAATAAGAAGACCACTCATAAAACCTAGAAAGAGTGTTACTTTATAAAATCTCAATAAATGACAAAAGTACTACAACAAAATGTCAGGAAACTGTGTTCAACAGTGTCTAAAATAGAGAAATTCCATGGCCAAGTTGGTTTTATATCAGAAATACAATACTAGTAAAATCTTTAAATGTAATTTGCCATGTTAATAGATTACAGGTGACAAATCAGACAATATGGGGGTGCCTGGGTGGATCAGTCGTTGAGCATCTGCCTTCGGCTCAGGTCATGATCCCAGGGTCCTGGGATCGAGCCCCGCATCGGGCTCCCTGCTCAGCGGGAAGCCCACTTCTCCCTCTCCCACTCCCCCTTCTTGTGTTCCTGCTCTCGAGATCTCTGTCAAATAAATAAAATCTTAAAAAAAAAAAAAATCAGACAATATCATCAATACATGCAGAAAAGCCACTTAATCAAATTCCATGCAAATTCATAATCAACAAACAAAACACTTCTTTAGCATACTCAGAGACCTCTTTCACTAAATGACAGATACCCGTAGAACAACTCAGCCAATCTTGGTAGTTAAGTATCAGAAGAATCACATTTAAAATCAGAAACAAGACAAGGAAAGCAAAAAATCAAACTGTGATTCAAGGATGTGATATTAATACAGGAAGTATCAAAGAACCTGCCCCAAATTATTAATTTAGACTTAAAACAATTTCAACAGGCATCAATAAACAATAAAAAAATCAGTCTATCTCAGTAGGGGACATATAGGATCAGGGAAAAAACAGGCAGTTTCAAAGGTACTGCTAAGGTTTTAGTCTTTTAAACTGGGTGGTGCAGTCAGGTGTATATATTATTATGCCTCATAGCTTACATGTGTTACATGTATTAACCAGCAAGCATTTCACAAAATTAAATCATTTAAGCCACATGATTATGTGCATGTCCCCAACCATGAGCTTCTCTGGGGTTCGGATAACAAGTGTTATCTTTAGCAATAAGTGAAATCTGGTCAGTACATGCTTGTTGAACTCTGGTAAAACATGAAGTTCAAGAGGAACCCACAATGTAGAGTAGGAGCACAAATTGTCAGTCATTACACCTGTTCTTCCCTGTGTTCTAAAGCACCCTGCTACCTTTCCCTCTCTACCGTCTCACCATCCACACCCTTTCAAGCTGGCTAAGACCTTTCCATCCATCATTTAACCCAGTTGATGCCTCTTGTACTGAGAAATTCCTCTGTGGTCACTAGCTCAATGAGTCTCAAAGTGTGTTTCTCTAACCACACACATCACCATTACATATATAGTGTGATGACATGGAGATTATGGGCTCCCACCACCTTCCTCTTCCCCTACCCCCCCCAATACACACAGCTAATAGAAGCCATCCCAGTGTAATACCTGAGAATCTTCGTTTTTAACATTTCCAGGGAATTTCTGAGCCCAAGAAAGCCATGAGAATGCTGCCAGCCTAGGCTTAGAGTATAGGGGCAGCATCCATTCTGTTTTGGGTTAGTCTTGGTCTAACAAGTAGTACTCAATATATACCTGTCAAAGGAATTAAAGAATGTATACAGTTTTCCATTTATTGCTTAGTCTTTTCTGTCCTCTACTGTCACCTGCAAGTAGATAGGTCTCTGATAAAACCACCCCTTAAGAAAAAAATACTCAGGATACTATAAAAATGAAAAAGCTTCCATTAATTTTAAATTAACAGCTGACCACCACTGGAAGACTGCAGGTTAACAACTAGCAAGCTCCACAGCTCTTGAGTCTGCCAGTTCATTTTTCATGGAGTATCTACTGCCCATGCACACAGCTGAAGGCTAAGTGGTGGCTCTTCTTGGGACCTGTATCTTCTTTTCCAATAGCTATCATTTAGGAATTCATGTTTCTTTCTTCTAACCTCTACTCCTAGTTGTCATATAGTCAGACAAATGTTTTATACCCTAGGTTTGAACACATCTAAGGCCTTTATGAGATAAAGCAACTGAACTGTGTTCCACACACATTCATCTTTCCCCATTTGAGGAACAGTACACAGGGAACTTCTAAAACAATTTCAAGGAAACAGACAATTCTCCATAAAGTTCTGAGGTGAGTAATGTCCTTAAAAATTCTGCCTTTTCTTGCAGTTTGATGACACTTCGACCTCTTGATTGGCCATTTTTGCTTCTAAATCCTTAATACCTCTGTATTTAATAGACTTTTAAGCAGAAAATACATTCTCATTGTTCCTTAATTTTATCTGAGTAATTCTGAGAAATTCTCTATTATTTAACTCTCCATTTTTAAATTCTGTGCCCTGAAATACAAATACGAAAAAGTCAAATCTAAGAGTTAAGTTTTCTATATGACCTACTTCCTTCTAATGCTCATATCAATTATTTATTAATAAATTTAATTCCTCAATCCATTAATTAATCCATTAATTAGATAAACTCATTCACAAATGCATTAAATACTTAAGTGTGCATTATACACTAAGCACAGGGCGGGACACTAGGAAGTCAAAGAAGATAAAGCCCTTGTTCTCGAGGGGCTAATTTTTTTTTTAATTTTTTTATTGTTATGTTAATCCCCATACATTATATCATTAGTTTTAGATATAGTGTTCCATGATTCATTGTGCATAACACCCAGTGCTCCATGCAGAACGTGCCCTCCTCAATACCCATCACCAGGCTAACCCATCCTCCCACCCCCCTCCCCTCTAGAACCCTCAGTTTGTTTTTCAGAGTCCATCGTCTCTTCGAGGGGCTAATTTTTTAACAGAAGAAAGTATATATTCCTTTTTAATGGGAGAAAGTATTTCTCCCTACTTTCTTCTTCATCCTGTCAATGTAGGTAGTTTTTAGCTTCTTGAACTAATTCTACTGCAAACTCACTTTCAATTATTTTGATTTCTAATAGCCTCCTAGTGCATTTTCTCTGCCATGGGCCTTGAAAGGCAGTCATAACTTCACTTCTTTATGTTATTAAACTCATCGTTGCCCTTTTCTTCTTGAAACATCTTCTCTTCCTTTCCAAAACTAATTGCTATGTTTAAACACCTTTACGGTTTTGCACTGCATTATAAAATTTGCTTAGAAGACAGTGTCTTATCCTCTTAAATATTCTGCCTTGGGATATTCTTATGCTATCAACTTTCTCTGCTGCAGTACGGTTTCCTCCCAATAGTCTTCAGATAGCTTATATTTTTGTTGACAATAAAAACATTTATCAGTCTCCTGTTTCTCTATATTTTTTATCCATTAAAGAACCTCTTTCAAATTTCTTAGCAGTAATATTATGAAGCACTGACTACATGCCAAATATTGCTCTAAGTGATACTGAATTTAATCCTCACAACTGTTTAGAGGTAAATAGCATTATTATCCCATTGTACAGATGAAGAAACTGAGGCACACAGCAATGATGTGACCTGCTCTGGTTTCCTGAGCTAGTTGTAGGTAGAGCCAGGAGTTGAACCCAAGTGGTCTGGCTTCAGAGCCTATGCCTTGCCCTATCCATTATTCTATGTTGCCCCTACAATACATGAGGGGTACCCTTTCTTCTTTCAAGTACCATAAGAAAAATCTTCCAGTGCCCAACATCGCCCCTGTTGTTATTAGAGGGGAAAATGGTTTCAGTAAGTAGTCTAGTTTCCCAAAGAAATATACACAATCTTTCCCTTATAGAAATTCATAGAAAGTACTGCCAAACTTAATCATTTCAGCATATTAATACTAATTGATCCTCGTAAGGCTGCCAAAAAAGAAACAGCTGAATATACTTCCAACCACCCATCTTTCTCTCCTTTAGTCTGCATTTATCTCATCTGCTTTTAAGCCTGCTGTTATTTCTCCAGAATTATTTGATTTTCCCTGAGCACCCTGAACTCTCCTTTAATCCAGTCTATGCCCCAAATGTGACCAGTGATTATCTACAGGAACTGCTAAAACACACCTTCACTGACCATTTGCAGTACTATTTCTGACAGTCCTTTACATTCTGAATAAAAAGGATAAGAAGTATATCCTCGTCCTGTGCAGCAGTGACAGCCTAACCAGGATTCTCAGGTTTTCTAGTACTCCCCCCCCCCCCGCCCCCGATAATATTCCCAAAGTGTTAATTAGTAAAAGTGTCACTTTGTTTTTGTTTTCTTTAGCTTCTACATAACTGAAAATAAACCTTTCATTTTAATGATTTTATAATCAAGAGTTCCACAACAAACATCTGAATGTGATCTAACTTCAAGAAAACATTTTTCGATAGTAAATGGCCCCTTAAATTGTTTTATTCTGGAACTTCTTCCCCTTATTCTTTGTTTCTCCTGCTGACACTGAGCCATCTCAATCTCCTTAATAACTGTAGAATATCTCAGACCTGCCAAGCTTTGTAGTAGAATGAAACCTGTACACTATTAAACATTTGAGCTCTTCCACAGTGCATAGTAAAAAAATAAGGTCGAGTTTGTACCTGTGGGTAGCATAACATCAGGCTCTAAACTATAAGGACCACAGATTCCTTTGTCCAACATTACTAAGACACTTACATTAGAGCCAAAGCCCAAAACTCCCATTTCAGTGAAATACAGATTTAAAATCTTGCAAAATACCCCCCAAAATTAAAAATTTTTTAAATTTCAAATTTTTTTTATTTTGCAATATAGATCAAAAATGAAAGTCTTTTGAATTAAGAATTAGAAATGTCATTGATTTCTCTTACCAGACATCACAAACCTTATTTTGTTATTCAAATTAAATGTGGTAGGTCTATCTAAAGTTTCCCTCTTCTAGGTAAAATCTGTGGGCATATAGTTAAGTTTGCCCCTTTTACTGAAGAAATACTCAAACTTTTCATTTTGTTTCCCCAGTATATGTTAGAAATACTACCATGAGTTCAAACTGTAGCAGTTGGTGTAAGACAAACAAGGTGAAAATGTACAATAGTATGCCTGTCCCATAAGCATAAGTGCATTCCTTTACAGCCTATATGGTTTCTATGTCAACATTTATACAAAAGAAAATAATCCTAGTTCGATACAAACCACTATCATTTACATTTGAAGAAAAATTCAGTATGCTCATCTGCTCCCCATATTAATACTAACACTGTAACATCATTTGTGCATATGGAATTCTTATAAAACACGCTGTTTTAAGGTACATCTAGAAGGTTATTTCAAAGGTAAACTTTTAATCTTTAACCGCCTATCAAAGTGATGGCTGATCCTCCAACTGTACAAAGGGTGATACAATTTTCACATTAAATATAATCATATTCTTGGAAACCATTTTTATTTCACTCTTGGTTTTCTCCAGTATACCAGTTTCTCTACAGTTGAACATTCAAGCTTCTTCAGTAGTTTTTCCAATTCAGGTCCTTCTCTTTTTTATAGCCTACTTTATATGTGGTCTTCTATTATCCTTTCTATTTCCAGCATATCTGATATGATTCTCTCAGAACAGGAAGGTATTTTTTTTTTTATAAATGTTTATAGCAGAGAGAGGGGATTGATTTACCCTGAAGTCTCAGTTTATTAGCAGTTCTCATTGCTAAAAAGGCATTCTTTTAAGTGGATTTGGCATTCATTCATTTAACAATCACTAAACAAGCACTTGTTATGGGCTGGCTACCTTCCTAGGTGTTGGGAATACACAGGTAAATTGGGTAAGAGTAGTGTCTTCAAGGAACAGTGAGTCCAGTGAGGGAACCAGACTCCTAAGTAAATAATAGATTGAACATGGGGTCATGAGAACTCTAGCAAAGGTTTGCATAAATACCAGAGATACCCTATGGAAAGGGCAACTCATTCTGTTTGCATAAAAATGAATGCCTCATCTAGAAAACATTGGAACTGAATGAATCTTCAAGTATGAATCAAAGTTTGTCAGGTGGAAAATAAAAGAATATTCCCAGCAGAGGAAACAGCATATGAAAGGGCATGGAGTTGTAAAGAGCATGTGTCGAGGGCATGAGGAATCATTTGTTGTGATTTTGGGTCAGAGTTCATAGGGCAGACTGTTAAAAGAGGAGGACAAAAAGGTGGATTGTTTCCATAGACAGAAGAGAATGAGACTCAAACATTCTGAGTAGTCTAAGTAGCTGGTCAACCTGTATTTCTGAAAAGATTTTTGGCACTAATTATCACTAGCCTGGAGGAAGAATGAACATAGAATTGAAGGTGTGTGTGTGTGTGTGTGTGTGTGTGTGTATGATGCAAATACAAAAGATAAAAAACTAAAGAGTGTTAAGATGTCTACTAACAGGTCCTAAAATAGTTGATGAAACTATGCACCTTTCCACAATAATCTCGAGTACACTTTTAGCTCCAGCGTTATGGCCCAAAGCGATGCTTCTCAAATTTAATATGCACAGCAACAACTGGGCATTCTGCCAAAATGCAGATATTTTTTCTGTATGGGGGGTGGGGCAAAATTCTCTATTTCTAACAAGCTCCCAGGTGATGCCAGTGCTACTGGACTACGGGCCACACTTTGAGGACCAATGCCAGGATGAGTCAGTAAGGTAGCTGACTTTTTTCAAGAAATGACTTCATGAAAGCTGAATACTTGCCCATACCACTGTCGATTATATGGATACAAGGAAGCATGTATGTTTGCTTTCCAATACCCCTTAAGAAGTGACTTTGTTGTTTTGTTTTGTTTTGTTTTGTTTTGCTAAAAATGTGCAGTAAATGGCAAGAGATTGCAGTCACCTTTTACAGGAGGTACCGTGCCTTCAATGCCTTCAGAGCATCCACTCTGTAGACAGAACTCGTTAACAGTTGCCATTTAAAATCTCTAATTTATTCGAGTAATGACATCAAAATTCATTTTCAGACTTATGTGGCTATTTGTAATAGAAAGATAAAATATCTGAAAGGAATAGGTTCCTAGCAGAGATGATCTTTAATGACTCCCTGTAATAATGCAGTTTCAATGTTAAACTGCTCGGTTCCTGCCAAGAATATACGGCATTAAACAGAAGGCCTTCATTTAGTTTATCATTTCAAATTTTATGTTGACCATCTCACTCGAGCAGAACCATCTGTAAGGATGATGTCTCGATGGTTCTCTGCAACAGTCAACCTCCCATCCAAAAATATCTTGTGGGGAGGAAGATGAGAAACATTTATCTTGATTCTGAATGCTTTACTTTCCTTCTAACGGAGCAACTTTACCTGGATTTCAAGTTCTCCTTTCATCATTTTCCTGGTGCTCTGTGACACAGATGGTGAGAGGTAATTTTATGCATTCCATCTAAAACCATCAGTTCCCCTTTTCATTGACCAATCCATGCTGTTCACACAAAGGAGACATACTGGTGATTTATCTGGTGTAGTACAAATCAAGACTAAACAAAAGCAATTCATTCCAAATCAGGACCTAGCTCAGAGCTGGAGAAACTTCGAGATCTCTTGATTGTTACAAAAGCAATCACCATTTTTCTATCTTGTTTTCCTCCCTCCTCCACTAGAAATAGTGGGGGTGGGGGGAGGGAGTACTCAAAGAGCTGCCAAAGTGAGAAGATGCAGAGGAGCAAGTATTTGTCTGATCATTCGATCTAAACTCCTTTAAGAAGTTAACAGTACTGGGCAGGAGGAGATCAAATTGCTTTGATATATGGAGTATAATGAATAAGCTCTTCATTTCAACTTGCAAAATTTTGCCCTCATTGAAGATATATTTGCTCTATTTTCATATAATTTATTTGGAAGTGAACAAGTAACAGGAAATGATACCAATAGCTTGGCTGGAACTTGTGAAGTTTTCCTGGTATAGAGTAACACTTTACTAAGATGTTTCAGAACATAAAAAGCAAAATTAATGCCAGGAAAAAAAATGTTCTTTTTGTTCTAGGGTCTGTGTTTGGAAAATATTGCCATGTAGCATTTACGGTAACAGCTGTATGGTTAAACTTTAGGCACAAACTGAACTGCAGAGGATCTGCTGCATAAATAAAATCCCCATGGCAACTAAATGTGCTACTAGATAACAGAGAAAAAAGGATTTATGTGTTTGCTGAGCTGTCTTGCCCTAAAGGAATTCTCCAGGCAAACGCAGGCCACCTGCCACATGTTATATTAAGCTCAGCCTTCTGGACTTATTTTCAAATCCACAGCAAAAAGGTCCAACTACTTTTATTTGGAAGTTTCATTGTTCTTTATTCCCAGCCCCTCCAAAAATAAACAATTCATTTTTCAACTTGCCTGCTATATTTTGCCCTGGATACAAAAGATAATTAATGAATTTGTTTGTGCTCCTAAACATTTTGTTGATCTTACTGAAATAACAAGCATATGTATAATGGAAAGTTTTTTTTTTTAATTTAGAGATTTGTAGATTCTGTAAAGTTAAAAAAAAAAAAAACCTGAAATGTATAACTTGCCTTCTTCATAATGTAGACTGTACATGGAAGAACAGTGGTTGATGAAGTTTTGAAGAGTATGGGAAAAAGGGAATAGAAGAGCAAGATCAACATCCTCTATAAATTTAAGACGTAAAGCATTTACAATTACTTTATTTTGAAGGAAAGTGGGGGCTATAAACATTCTAGGATTTTGCTATACATAGTGATATTAAATCAACTTTAATTACTTGAAATGTTTTTTTCTTTTAAGTACGATACCCCACCCTCTAATTCCCATATGCAAGGATACTTGTTGATAACACTGCCTATTTAGCCTATAATACTGTGATATTATAATATTAAAGTACCTTTGAATATGTGAGAATAAAATATACATAGTACTGAACTGAAAGGAAAAAAAAAAAAAGATAAAAACTCACTGTGCGACATTCAACCAATTCCTTACAAGAAATTGGGGAATTGGACTAGAATATACACCCCCAAATCTGAGATCTACTAACTCTAACAAAAACACTGCCCTCCAAAAAAAAAAAAAAAAAAAGTTTCACCTGTAAATAATCATGACTTTTTTCTACTCTTTAACTGTAAGTTGTAGAGACATTGAGAGAAGTTTAGGCTATTTCTGCCCCGGTTGACAAAAAGTGAAAGGAGAAAAAGGAATCAACTGACAGAAAAATGTCAAGGAAAACTTTGATAGTAAATAATTTGTAGTTTCATTCACTTCCGGTGATATGGACTAAATAAAACAAATTGTTTTCAGCTATTTAATATTGGCAGTGGAAGTGTTAATTATGATTTTAGTAAATAAGATACGCAAATTTGTATGACATAAGAAAGTTCCAATTTCAATAGGATTTTATTTTCTCTCAGAAACCTATGGCCCACGGTTACAGTTGGAAAGCAGCAGCCCTAATCTGGACCCTCGAAGCTCCTGCTCCTGACATCACACAGCAGAAAATACTCATTGATGGTTCCACCGATGACTCTGAAAGGTCTCCATTTCTTAAATCAACACTCAGTAGAAGCCAGGGGCCTAATATTGAACTTAATGAAAGCATTTGCACTATTAAAACTTAGCTAATAGAACTATTGGAACTTAGCTGAAGACACACAAGTTATTCATCACTCAGTATACTATAGGAGTAGAGAACAGCACACATACAGGAATAAGGATAATTATTATAACTCACAAGAATTAAGTGCTTACTATAGAACAGGCACTGTGCAGAATGGCTTTAGATGAATTGTATAACGTTGTCCCTGATCAGTCTTACAAAAGGAGGTATTTATTTACCTATCCACTCAAAAATGTTGATCATATACTTCTATGTGACAGATACTCTAAACAATGAGTCACAGTGGTGAATCAAAGAGCATAGAGCTGGAGGCTTACGTGAATTAAATCATAAGAAATAAACACTTAGGTACAAACAGAGAAAAAAAAAAAAAAGAAACCTATGGCCTTTCACAGGTAGATTTCCACACTGTCCTCTAACGTACATGCAAGTCTTCAAAAAGCACTTGATTTTTGCAAAACACAAATGTGGCTATAATCAAATCTCTATGAACATAGCACAGTAATTCAAAGAAACCCCATTAACAAACTCTTTGCCTGCTACAGACAACTCTTGACATCTCAGTTATTATAAACTTCTCAACAATACGGCTATTTCTCTGTCACCATCATAGATACTTACTTAGAAATAGCAAGTGACTTCCCTTCGGTAGAGGTGGAGTCCTCAGGTATGCTTCTGAATCCTTTGCTTCAGGTGAATCTATGTGCATAGCAATAGCTCTACACTATGTTTTTGACGGTGACCCTCTTAGACTAGTCAAAATCCCCTTTGGCCTTGAAACCCCTTTGTCTCCACATCACCATACCAAAATGCCTTAATACTCATGTATACCATATTTGTTATATAAATTAGGATGTGATAATTACAAAGAACATGATCTGTGATTTTATATTATGAAGCCATATCCTTCTAACACTTTCTAAAAATCAGTATTTATTAAATATTTTGGCAACAGATAGTACACCAAAATACCACTTTTTCTTCTTCTGGGAATATTGTTGGACTCTATGTTCCACATTCCCTTGCAATCGAATGTGGCCATGTGATGGAGTCCCAGCCAACAGAATATGAGCCAAAGTTTCTGTGGGCTACTCTAGCCTAGCCCACCATTAGCTTCCCTGGGTGATGCTTGCTCTCCTCTGCCTTCTAGGTAACTGGGTAACACCACCCAGAGTGATTGTGGAAGCCTGGCATAGTAGCTTCTGTCAGCATGGGTCTCCAAAATGACCGAGAGAAGCAGTAACTTCCTATTCACCAGTTAGGTCTGTGCATGTTGGAAAGTTCTAAAATAAATAACGATGCTATTAAAATTTTAGTTGTTAAAGCAGTTAGCATGGCCCTCATATAATATTTATCTTAGTAATGTAAGTTATTTTAAAGGAAGACATTCATAAACAGCTCATCAACTAAATAAACTGGGGAGAGGTTATACATGCATACATATTTTCATACCTATAGATCTATAATATCTATATGCATGTATGTATGTGCATTTATGTTTAGTTATTTATTTCAGAAGTTATTTACCTTTGATTCAAATTGGATGTACAACACGTGCTCATCTTAGGACATTCTTTGAGAAATTATGCAAATTACTACACAGTATTCCTGACAAGGGTTAGCTCTTGTAAAATGTATCAAAGGTTACTTCATAGAAAACACCAAGTAGCAGATATACTGCTTAACTTCTAAATTATCAGCTCAGTATTACGGAGATAGTGAAGCAAAGCACTGAGCCATAACGCCTTTTGTGACTCAACTGGAAAGCTACTCTTACCAAACAGAGTGGGGTTTTCAGTGATTTTCTTAAAAAATCCACTTAAAGGCAACCCGGTGGCTTACAAAGGATTTTAAACCTGGTGGCTTGTTTTGTTTTAAGGGAAATGGCAATTTGGATGAGGTTCCTGTCCGTATATTCCAAATAATAGGTACTGAAATAGGACCATTCAAGTACCTAAGACAGACCTTGGAGTCTCCTAAAATATAGACATTCGTTTACTGGAAGAGACATTTCAATACTATCAAATCAACTTTAACTTACAAATCAAGGAGCTAGCAGGGAGATTTCTCCATTACAGTAAGTTAGACTACATCATCAAATACACACAGATCACCTTTATAACATTTTCTGTATCTGTCTTCATTACAAGCCACTACTCAGAGAAATCTCAAACTAGTCAAAGTTTCTACAAGACAAATCTTGGTAGACTGCATGCAGTTTGACCAGAATACAGTGATGACAACCTTATGGAAAACCCTGAAAGCAAATTTTTGCTGTTTTCATATTCCAGTAATTCATATGCTTGATTTTTAAATAGCACCCATTTCTTAGGCACTTTCTTTACTCAATATATTGCTCTACCTTAGTCAAGACATTACACCTTACAGGGCAACCCCACTGCCTTTCACAATTACATTGCTTCATCCTCCCAAAGCAGCTGGTGGTCCATCACAATCTCAGACTCAGAAGAGAGGTCTTACGACCTCAACATTACATGTCCACCTTCTCAATCTTTAAACATATCTATAGCTGCAAGCACTCAAGGAAAGTAGATAGGACTGTATATATGATCTTTCTTGCTCCATTGACAAAGCTCTGGGAAGAGTAATTTGAACTCCCTTCACAGACATCCTTACCAATCCTTCTTTCCTTAAACATTTGAAACCTGGCTTCTGACACTTTCACTGTGTTAAAATGTTTTCCCCCCCAAGTCAGAAATAACCCTCCAAAGATCAAAGCCAACAGCCTTTTCTCAGTTCATGGTTTTCAGGGCCTTCCTCTGATCTCTTTACGGTATTATTGTCCTTAATATACCCAAAGCGCTCTGAACCAAGACTGGACCAATGTAAGTACTCAGTCATGGAGTAATGTCACTACCATTTCTCCTCAAAATTCTCCTTGTAATAGGAATCTTATTCTCTTCCAGCCCTCATTAATTTGTTATGGTCTTGAGCTCCTTCTCCTCCCACCTTCTAAAGTCAACTTTTCCATAGCCTGTTTCCTCAGACCTCTTCATTTTACTACAAATGTTTGCATCTTTTAGTCACAGCCCTGTAACCTCGTCTAACATGCACAGTCTCTAGATGTTGCATATTCTATCAATGAGACCTCTTTCACAGAAGCTCCTTCCTTAATTTCTTGACTTGTAATCCTGCTTGGCTTGCTCTTGGGCAGTTGTAAATGTCAAACTGGATCTGGTCAATAAGTAGAATTTAACAAACCCCACAGATAAGGTAAAGCCAAAAGGTGCCTCCTAAAACTTTTTTTTGCTGCAACCTAAGTAAATATAAGGCTTGGACAGAGAAGGAATTTCTTATTTGCTGATTGCATTTCCCAGGCATTACTGATGACTCTTGTAAGTGGTACCCTTTGACTAACTTGACTAACCCACCAAGTTTGTCAAACAGCCCAGTCTTCTATAAAGCAGTAACCTCACCACCATGTTAGTGTCTCACAGATTCTCAGTAGCAGAGCGTCGTGCTGCTTGAATTCATGTGTTTGATTTCAAATGTCTGTCTGCATATGAATCCCAGGAAGCAGAAGAAATATGCTGAATAGCATTAAAAAGCTAGGAACTGTGCAGGCCTTCAACAGTGTATTTTTTTTAATGATTCAAAGTACATTCAAACTAACTCTTCTGTGTTGGGAAACCTGTACATTAATAATGGAGTATTAATGTAATAATGGAGTATTAATGTAATAATGGAATACTGCTCCTGGGGATATAAATTATAAAGTGAGTTGGTTTGCTTTGTGAATTACTATAGCAAATTCAATCTAAGATGACAATGGGACCATTCTGAAATAATTCTAACATTCCTTTTTAAGAGCCAGGATTCTTAATAAAGCAACTGTGCCAATTAGCTATTGTTATCAGCTTCAAAACCATCCTTCCCTGATCTGCCTTGTGCTGCTGGGGCTGGCAAACCCCATTTATGCCTGGCCAGATGCTCTGTTAAGGCAGTGTCATGGGGACATGGGAAGGAGACTGCGAGGCTGAACAAGGAAGCCAGGACCTTCTCTGTGTGTTTCCTGGCTGGTTCTGTCAGCATCCCCCCAACAGTGGCAGTTCCTTCAGCTGAAAAGCTTACCACTTTCCTAACACTTGCTGGAACCGTCTTCATTCCCTGCGTCCTCAGAGATGCCAGCACAAGCTGGTCAGAGTCCCCTCTCCAGAGCTCTGACTTCAGGGGGTCTCTCCTCTGAGCTTCTAAGTCTTACTAATTCCAACCTCTTCTCTCCCCTCCCCCAGTCCTGATGGTAGTGCTCGCGTCTCACAATTGTTCTCTACATATAGATCAGTGATCTCACTTTATCCTAGTTCAGAACATGATAGCGCGTAACAAACTTTTTATAAAATTTTTTCCTCTGTCCAAAGAGCTGTGGTTGTTACCATCTCCAGAATGGGTCTGATACAGCAAAATATATAGCACATTCCCTTTAAACTTGGAATTTCCAAAGTATGTTCTATTGATGACTAATGTTGAAAAATATTTTAAAAATTTAGAAGGCTTATTACTGACAACTGTAATCTAAAAGTTTTTATACCAATTACTGTAAAAAATGAAATTTTCGAGATAAAGATCAAGAGTGGTATCCTTACTTTGAAAAGGAAAGAAACTTAAAAACTTAACACTAAAAAAAGCACAGATTATTTTGGCTTGAAAATAAATTGTTCCTAAAAATTACTTCCTTAAATGATAAATCCACCTACAGATTTAAAATATAAGTTGTACTTAAAGATAAATGAATGTTAAAACTATAACTGAAGATTATAATAACTGGAACACGTTCACTAGACCATCACAGCCATTTTCCCGTAAAGTCTGGAAGACGTCAAGCTAAGTAATGTTCTGTTTGCTTATATAAGCGGTGACAAGCAAAACCAGTAATAACAAGCAATACTGTTTAAAAATATGAACATTATGACATCAACTGGTTTAATAAAAAAGCATTATTTAAAGATAATTTAATACATATACATGTTAAAATAAATGTAAAGTTTGATTTTGAGTGCAAACATGTGGTTACCCAAAGAAGAAAAAAAACCTCCTCCATAGTTGTAATAAAACCTATCCCTGAAAAGTTAGTGGGTATTACACAGAGGTATTTATATTGTGTTCTTCTACTACTCCTCGTGCTTGCTTTTAAAAAAATCAGGAGAATTTGAACAGAATATGAAAAAATTATAAATATAAAAGTATACCTTATAAAATTTTTATTGAAGACATGATCATTGTATAAATGCCTAAATGTGAGACTATAAAAAAAAATACTGAAAAAAACTTAGAAGGCTTTTGTGTTGAGAAAGTTTAGGGAAACAGCATATCACAACCCTCCCATGGTCTATTACTTTGTAGTTTAGCAATGAGCAAATTAAATGCCTTAACAACCTGTACTATCAAATGGCTTTAACTCCACATTTGCCAAACTTATTTCAACCTGGAAACCTTCTTTGAAATAATTCTTATGAACACTGTAGAACTTGAGTTCAGTAGAACACACGTTGGCAAATGTTAGTCTTGGTTATTCATTGACTGTTAAATTTATAATGCAATCCAATCATTTTATATTATATAGGCAGATCATAGAACCTCAGTCCTCCATAAAAATCTGTAGGCTAAGTATTAAAATATTTAACATTTTCAAGTATTCAAATTAAGATATATTAAGCAAGATTATACATGTATATAAGTGTCTACATACACATGTAAATAACAGATGATATTTGTTAGATAAATTGGATATTAAGTGATTAGGGCCTTGAAAGGACTTCTGCTAAACAGAACTCCTCGGTCAACATAATATACTGTAACCCTATCAGCAAAACACTATTACTGGAAGCTCTTACCCAGGAAACAGAAACAGTCTAGTTTTATTTATGTAAGGCAACTTGTATGATTAAAATTGACATCTTAATTCTAGATAAAAGGTTATGAGTACCTGACTACATAAATGGAACATAAATGATATTGCTGCGCGATGCTAAGGTCCGTCCCAGTTTAATCTGTCCTCAATGAACTCTCTGGAACAGAATCCAACTGATCATTACACTCTCACCACAAGCAGCCCCAAACGGCTCAAACATAAATAATCATGCAGGACTGAATATGTACTGGGAAGATTAACCGATTTTTGTAGTATCTAAGGCCATATTTTTTTCAAAAAATAAAAACACTGGAGTCTCATCGCAGTATGTCCTGGTATGCTCATACCTGGGTATTCTGCAGATTTCCTTCCATAAGTGTAATTCCCAGAAGCTGTAAGAACATAACAAAGCTTTTCGCAGAATAACTGCTAGGGGACAGGCACTGAGTTAGGGTTATACACCTAACATCTCAAATCGTTACCGTATCAAAAGAAATCGACAAAAAACCTACAAGCTTGATAGTATCACCCCCATTTTACAGATGAGAAAACGGGGGTTCAAAGGTTTATAAACTTTCTTCTAATTACACCATTTCTATTTGCTAGAGTTGGAAATTGAAACTCCATTCTAACCTCATGCTCATTTAGAAAGTACCTCTTCTGTGACACAATCTTGAATTCATACGGGTCTTTGAAACAGCAAATGATTGTGGTAATACAGAGATGTTCCACTGCATTTCAAAATTGGTTCAGGCAATGTGTTTCTTTATTATTACTAGGAATAGTTTATTGGACTTTGTAATAAATCAAATCAAGACTGTAAAGAAAACAAGATAAAACAAAATCCTCTTCACAAACACATAAAAAAACAGTTTAAGTTTTACTCTAACTTGATCTTTGTTAGATGCGATCACATAAAATACTCCACCAATAGATATGACAAATGCACTTTATATTTCAATGTGTCAAACCATTTCAATGCTCTGAAACTATGTTGAAGCTGGCAGGCAAGCAGACTATATTAAATTTTTCTCTGGAATCGACTTCAATTCTAGACTGAATTATTGGAATTTTAGTGACCCTAAAAAAGGCTGTCAGAAATGATATTCAACACAGAATTTTCAAATCTAATGCTCTATTACACATACTTCACAAAAAATAATATAGTTTCAATATAAACAAACCAGTCAAAAACAACATTCTATTTGTTCTTGTAATTTTGCACACATTTTGATATTGATTTGTCACAGCAGATTCTTAAATGTATTTGCTTCTTAACAGAAAACTCACAGCCTATACTGTATAATTCAATAGTTTGTTCTGGATATGGTGCAGTTATAATGTTTGCCTAAAATGTTTCTTTTGTTTTTAAAACATATCAGCACAGTAAGCAGGTGGCTAACTGCTATTAGCAGGCCTCGATTTCTCAAAACTACTTTTTGTTTTGTTGTGTTTTGTTTTGTTTTGCACAACAAACAAAATAGTCTTAAGTGATTTCCAGCAAGGCGCAGCCAGTTGCACTGGGAGTCCAATTAGCCATCCGTGAAGGAAGAGATGGTTGGTCTCCCTTGTCTAGCTTTGGAAGGAAAACAGGCATCTTTCACTGCATTGAAATCTGGAAAATAGGAATTTATGAAGCAATTCAATCTTGAATTTATTCTCAGAATTAAAAGCCTGTTGTTACTTTTTTTAAAGTAACTCTACCCCCAGTGTGGGGCTCAAACTCACAACCCCGAGATCAAGAGTCACATGCTCTACGGACTAAGCCATTTAGGTGGCCTAAGCATGAAGAGCATGTTGTGCATTCATCTACGTGATGGCCTCTGCCTCTGGTGCTCACCACTTGCCACAACACCAGTAACATGTACCTGGCAAGAAAAGGTTAAATCTCAAGTGTTGATATAAGAAAACTGGGAAATAAAATGGGAAGCCAGTTGGCTATCCTAGAAACACATCCTTTTAAACATCTACTATTTGATAGAAAATACATTTTTTTTTTCCACACTGCATGAAACCACAGCTGCCTGGGTCACTGTTGAGCCTGGTGACAGCAGGGAAGGAACCAGAGGGATCCCATGGTAAGGAGTCCAGTTGAGAAGGAGGCCTGCTTAAATCCACAGGTCCATCTTGGTAAATAGGGAGCACCCACCAGCAGCCTTTACCCTGCCTGGAGGCACCACAGAAGCTGACTCTACAACGATCAATGTCACTCAAACTCAAGTGATAGCCATGGGGCCCCTAACCTGTTACTGAAGTTAGAACCAAAGTGCGCACACGTGCATGCACCCACACGCTTTTATTTCCAGATGGATCATTTTAAGAGATTCATTTTATTCACAATATTAAGGGAGAAAGTCTATCTGGTTCAGTAGTACCCAGAAATGAAATATTAGGAAATGATATGGTATTCTTGGTTTTACATTATTTTATTGTGTGAACAGAGGCAAGTTGTTTAGACTTCCTGTGTTTCAGTCCTGAGGTAAGCAGACCATTAATTTCTGCCTTCTCAAATTGTTTTCTAGAAAAAAATAAAAATTACAGATCATACTTTTTTTCCCCCTCATCCATGAATCCTTTTTTTTTTTTTTTTTTTTAAACTTTTGGAAGTCACCAAAGAGCCCATGTTTGCAAAATATGGAGAAAATAAGTTTATTCTCAAGTCAAAGGTTTTATGGCATCAAAAAATAATTTGTTGAGTGTTCCCCACACATATACTCATACAAAGGTTTGTTGAAAATACTTTAGTTGATATGTGTAAAATACAGAAAATGAATAATTTGTTACTTCACACTCCTGAGGCAAACTATGTGGGGAGAACTTTTCTTTAAATTCAAGTGCCTGGGGAAATAATCTAAGGGATTCCAGTCAGGAAAATGCCAGAATGCACATCTCTTCAAAGTTGCCACCTTTATGGGTTGTTAATTGTGTGCATGGTTAGATGCTCATATTGGTTAGCATGCACAGTAAAAACAAATTTCATATTCAACTCTGTCATCGCCTCTAATAAATTATCATTGCCTCGTGCTTAATCTAACAGCTTTTCTCTTTAGAGCAGGTGTCCTGTAGTAGTCTGAGTCACAGTCATAGTCCTACTTTTTCAAAAGGTTTAATTAAAAGTTGCTGATTTTGCTTTCCCCCTTTATTTATCTATTTATTTTGACTGATAAAATATCTGATACCTAACAATCCCGAAAAGGTGACTGTAGTCTAGTTAGGATCAGTCTGGCTCCCACAGCTGGAATGAACTCACATCGGTTTAGAAACTTGGATGTGAGCGGACAAGCAGCACTGGGCGGCAGGTTAGGTATAAATAAAGACTTATTTTCAACCTTCATAGTCATCTCATGAGCTAGAGGTAAGGATATACTTACTCCCTTCAAAATGTCCACTGGCTTTATAAATTAAGACTAGTTTTTCTTTTCTTACAAAAGAATTAAAATGTTATCAAGGGGAAGGAAAAGTATTTTGGATAACCGTGTTTGTGTATCAGTATAAAGAAATGTCTTCAACAGTAATTTGGGACTTTGAACACAGCAAGCCTATGAAGAGGTCTTTCATTCTAGGCTTCCTATCTCCAGGAAGTACTGCATTTAAAGAAAGCTGGTATCACTACCTTCGACTGACTTTAGTGTAAGAATTCTAATATCACAGTCAATAGAATTGATGTATCCTTGATATCCAGCTTCCAAGAGGAAGCAACAGACATTTGTCCCCATCTGATCTGTTTGCTAATGGGCATAATCCTGAAAGACAATAGTTAGGTAGACTAGCAAAGACTCATCAGTCTGACCCAGGTCATTAGTAGACTATTTCCTTAGGATTTGATTTTGTTGTTCCAGGAGCATATTTTTGAATCAAATTTTTCCCTCAATTATACACATTCAATACCTATGCATGCATTGTTAACAGAGCTCCAATTGTTCCGGCTGAAGTGGACTTGGGACTAATTAACACAAAGCTTGATCCTGCAATTTATCTGCATATTATCTAATATTGCCTGAGTCATTCTAACAAGGAATAGTTTTTGCTGTGCCTTAGCAGTCTATATAATCTAGCTGAAAGAGTTAAAACCGGACAGAAATAACCAAAAATAAGTAGCTGGATACACAGTTTAGAACATGGAAGGGAGTTCAGGACTAAACATGCTACTTTTCAAGTCATAAATGTGCGTAACAGAAAGGTCAGATTGTGTGAACCACCAACACTATGTAGTTCCCTGCTTTATTTCCTACTATATTGTTCTCATTCCATTTTCTCAACCTTAAAATGGAGTAAGAGTCATAATTCATGGGTTTTTTTTAATAAAATTTAACACGCCTTGGGATAAAATGTATTAAGACTACAGTGTCAGTTATATAGGTAATGTGATTATTGGCAAAAATAATTAAACTACAGATTTTCATGTGAGCATTTAACAATCATGACTATAATCCATTTTGTATGATGTTATGATTGGTGATTTTTAACCTTTATGTTTTTTACACAGATTACTGAAAGCAAATACACACACACACTTCTCCAAGATACATTGGATGCTTTCCCAGATCATAAACATCTTCTAGATGCATTCTAGGTTGGTTAGTAAAACCTCCCTTAAGCACCAGCAACAGATCAACCCCCATTATCATTGCTTACATGCTTAGTGAATACATATCGGCATCTTCATCAACTGAGCTGTGTCTACAAAGTCAAATAAACCCAACAAGAAAATGGGCACCATATTTTTAAAGATCCATCCCCAGTGCAGAACATACTCAATTGTCTGATAAATTGGTTAAAATTGGTGCCACTAGAATTGAGTCACTGAAGAGTTTATTTCTGTCACCATATTAACTGTGTCATGTAGCAATTGCACCTAATGAACTTAATGTGGCTTATGGCCATGCACTGCTTCCTCTCAGAAACAAAATCTAAATGTTCCCGAGTCTGGCCAACTGGCATCCAACACAATCTCAGTAGAGGCACGCAGGCCACTAACGTTCCACTCTAGCCTCCGTCTAATGTAGTTTTATTTCCAGTTTTCTCGAAATGTAAGATGTTTGCACTAAAATGCTCAGCGGCTTTTACAAATAAAAGAGCCACAGACAAAATCTGGCTTCTTTTTGATCAGTTCACTGCACATAGAATTTCTACAACTCACAATAATGTGGCTGAGGAGGAGTTTCAAATACAATTAATCACAAATGCAGTAGCTTACGGACTTTACACGTGTGAACGGAGATGGAATCATCCTCTGAAGGAGAAGGAGCAAGGAAGGAGAACAAGCTCAAGACTTAAAGGAAAAAAAAAAAAATCACTCGGACACATCAATAAATTTTTAGAATGATACTAAAGCTATACTGTAATGCTCTACTCTATGCGGTTCTCAAGGACCTTGTTATAAGTTGAAAGTGTTAGAACAAGGTCCTTCTGGTATTTACAGAAGTGAACTCCCCATACACGGAGATACAATATTCAACATTACAGTGAGTCTGCCATGTAGCAGGAAAGCCATATCGATTTTTCATACTGTTCTACAGTTTTGCCTTTTTTATTTTATATTTCTTAAGGGCAGATTCCATAAGGTTGTAGGGGTAAACCTGAGCCCTTCTCATCAGCCTTATACTTAAATTTTGGAGAGCCTCCTCCTCTTGTTCTTCACACAGGGTCCCCCCTCTTTTCCTTTTGCCACACAAGAGCTATCTGCCCAATACTGCTTTTGCTGCAGCTCACCCCTCACGGAGCTCCGAAGGCATAGCCTCTCTCAAAGTCTAAATATGACCACCATTGTTATTCTCCCCCCCTCCAAACACACAATAGTTTCTGGACAAAAAAAAAAAAACCCATCCTTCATTTCTGCCCACATGTGCTGGACCTTATCTCTAGATGATGCTACTCCAACTCTGTTACTGTCCTATCACTCTCAACACAGCCAAGTCTCTGCTCTTCCATGACTGAGCAGGGCTGACCTCAAAATCAAACTTTAAAGTCTAAAGCTAAGGCAATTAAAATTTCACAGTACGAATAAATGTTGCCAACTGCTCTTTGGCAATATCTTCAAGGATGCTGTTTCTTTACAACGGATTATCACTATAAACGGTATTTGGCACCCTTTAACCCCAAGGACATGCAAGTGTGTGAAAGCCTAAACATACAGAACAAACTCAACTCTGCAATAATACCATGGAGGTAAACCAGATGCCGGAATCACATATAGACGAGCGTGGTGTTAAAGGTTGATAGTAAGTCTACAGAGCACAATGGCCAAGAGTCATGACCATGTCCACCTGTCTCACTTTCAGGTGAGATCCTAACATGGCCCCAAAGAGGGCGAACAGTAGGCTCTGTGAGTGCAAATGCTCCTGGGTAAGTAGTAGCTGCAGGAACTCTACTGATCTATGGCTAGTCCCCAGAGGGAAACAGCACTGGTGATCTGCATAGGAAACAAGCTCAGTTTCTGGGGCCAACTGAGGAGCCTGAGGGTGAACCAGGCCAGAGGTATGGGCGGAACAGTTTTCCATTGGCCGTGGGAGACTGATTTGCTGGACTGCTGACCCAGCACATGAAGAAGTCCTATCACATCCCCAGTAGCTTACCTGAATTTTCACACATGGAACCTGTTCTTCACCAGCTGTTGGTGAGTTTCTTCCAGCTGAAATTTCTTCTAAGGGCCTCACTCTTACCATCATAGTGTTTAGAATAAAAACCTGTCTATTTTCCAATGACTAAATGAAGGAGACAATAAAGGTCTGAAGACTGCTGCACTGAAATGTAATACTTCGCCATGCAAAAATAGCTGTTTACACGCGCACACAGAAACAGGCAAGTTAAGCAACTACCTTAATAAAACCGATTTGGGGAGAAGAACCAGAACCATCCAGATAACTAAGTTTTCTTTGTTTTGATTTGAATCTGAGCTTATCTTGGGAAAGGCTTTCCCATGTACAAGCTCAGGAAGAACCCACCTCCACCGGTCTTGCCTTTTTTCCCTTCTTCCCACATCCATTCCCCCTCCTCACTGTGCTGGAAGCAGGAGCTGTATTATATGCTGCATCCTTCCTATTGGGCTAGTCAGGAGTCTCGTGCTGTTGCTTTAACTCTCTCCTCAACAGTGCTCCAATAAAAATAGTAAGAGCAGCTACCATTTATTGGGTCCTTACCATAGGTCAGGTGTTTGATGTGATTATTCACTTAGTCCTTTAAGCAGCCCTATAAATTAGTTTCTACTTTATCTCCATCTTACCAAGGATCGAGTTTCCAAAGGTTAAGCAAGGTGGTCACAGCCACAAGCCTGACAGATCCATGACCTAAATCCAGGCTTTCTAAGAAGTCATAATGCTCAACCACTACTGTATATGGTTCAAGGTGGCAAGGTGGGTTCCGCCAGCCCTCTCCCTTTCCCCTCATTCTCTGCTCCGAACACCACCCTCACTTGTGCACTGTGTTCTACCCCCACCTAGTTTTTGTTTATTGTCATAACGGTAAGCAACCTCATGCAGAAGCAACCATCCATAATATAGTCCTAATAGCAGATGAAGAATGGATTTGAAAAGGGGTGGGCAAAACTGGAGGAAGGGAGAACAAGTAAGAGGTTGATTCAGGCAAGAGATGACTGGCTGTGACGGGTGATGGGAGTGGGAATAGAGAGCTGTGCCAATCTGACACGTGTTTAGGAGGTAGTAGCACCAAGGTGTGGTGCCTGATTGAATATGGCAAAGAAAATGGAAATGGAAGCACCAAGAATAATGCCTCGGTCTATGGCTTGTAAAACTGGATTATTAGATACCATACATTCCAAGAGAAGACAGGGAAGAGGAACTGGTTTTAGTGGACGCCACAGAGTTCAAATTAGGAGTCAAGGTCATTTGGGATTGTTGGACATTTGTGAACAGAATGTTGGAGGATTAGGTCTAACTCAGGAGAGAGAATGGGGACAGGGACACAAATTTGGTCACATGAAGCATAATAATGTAAGCTATAGAAGTAGATGCTATTGGCCCAGATTTCAGAATGTAACTGAGTCTAGTCAGGTATTTCTTCCACTAGAGGGTCAGCAGGCTCAACCAGCAACATGCTTTCTGTCCCTCAGCAGTCCACCATCTTCCCTGAGGAGACCATCACTTCAGTGATTTCTAACAGTCCACACAGGTTTAAAGATCCAATTTTTAAAACCCTTCAGAATACTTTTCCAATTGCTTTATGTACTACCAACAAACCCCTGTGCCACATTTTTCTCTTCAGGTTTTACTATTTTTAGATTTTTGTTGTTCGTATGCTACCCTCTGAACATATTCTTTGTTTCAAATACATCAGTGCTCTCTTCCCCTAAATTATATATATATTTTAGACATAAGGATTTATAGCTTCTCTTCTTTAATGAAACCTGCTAACCAAAAGGCCCAGTAACAAGTTCACATTTTTTTTTATTAGAGACCATTTTTCCAATGGAGAGAAGAAACTAACAAAGGCTTAAGTTGGTGCACATTTAGAAATGCTCGTGTATTAGATGCTGCCCTGTGCCCACGCGTGCCTGTACTTGCTTGCAGGTGTGTGTGCACGCCTGTGTGTGATGGCCTGTGTGGTGACATCGGTCTGGAGTCCACCTATTTTAGAAAGAATTAGTCACATGATTCTGAATCCTCTCTAACTAGGAACACTGCATTACAATTTATTACCTTCCTGATAACCCTTCAAATGTAATAAAGAATCCAGTAAATCAGAATAATTGATAATTCAGGGCTGTTTTAAGTTCAGCCTCCCATTATGTAATAATATGGAAAAAAAACTGTATCAACGTAAGCATTTACCTTCATATAGAACCATATATTTCAGGACTTTGGAGGCACCCATTTATAATCAACAGCAGAAACACACTATAATTATCTGGAGACTAGAATTTTAGGCTGGTATTCTAGCACAATTAAAAATAAATTCCCACCTTTATTAAAACTGAATCTAATGGCTTATACTGTAAAATTTAGATCAGGGGATGACATGCATTATGAGTAATTTATGTTCCAGAACTTGCACTAATTCAGACTGACTGTCTTCAAGCTAACCTCATATATACGAATTTTTCTCTAAATTCTCAAATTAGTAAAATTATCTTTTTAAATTAATATTGAATGAGAAAAATAGGGAATAGTTAACCAAAAGTTTCATTTTACCCCTTGCTATATAAATGTAGCTGCGATTGCCTAAGTAGGTTTTTCTATTATGAATAAAGCAATAGATGCCATTACGTATCATGTACCTTAAGAAATGACTCTGTAGATGTCAATTATTTACATAGCTCAGAATGCTTCTTTTTTGCTAGATAAAATTAAGTCTTAAAATAGTCATGACTAAAATTTCTAAGGGGCACCTGGGTGGCTCAGTCATTAAGCGTCTGCCTTCGGCTCAGGTCATGATCCCAGGTCCTGGGATCGAACCCCGCTTAGGGCTCCCTGCTTGGCGGGAAGCCTGTTTCTCCCTCTCCCACCCCCCCTGCTTGTGTTCCCTCCCTCGCTGTGTCCCTCTCTGTCAAATAAATAAATAAAATCTTTAAAAAAATAAAAATAACAAAATAAAATAAAATTTCTAAGAATGGCCCAATTAATTAATGGGTCAGCAAAAAGCCTCTCTACTGCACACTTTGTATCTTAAATGCCAGAAGAGAGAAAATTGGTGGTTCAAAGCTGAGGTGAATATTCAACATAGGAAAACCTACCTTCCCAATATTAGCCTCAGTTCAGAATGTTTAAAATTGTCTAATCAGGAAGGACATGGGTGGTTAATTGTAAATAAGATTACTCCTTTGTTAACCCAGAGCAAAGAATCACTAAGAGCAATGACCACCCCAGACATGTCACAAAGGCAAAAAAAAGAAAAAAGAAAAAAGTGACTTAGGCCAGTTCTGTAATTTGTGGGGCTACATGTACTTGTCTCAAAATATCTAGAAGTTTTTAAAAGAATAAGTTACTCCCAAACCAAAACTGTTCATTGTTTTTCTATAAAAGACAACAAAATAGGGGAAAATGTAGGTTTTAGAAATCCAACCATTTCTTTAGTGGAGTACTTCCCTTCTCCCCACCATCCCAACCCCCAGTTTGGACTCTGGTAGTTGCAAATACAAGAATCTCAGAGTATAAGCCAAGTAAAGGCATGGCCCCTGCTAGTGATTTTCCATATTCAAACAATGTAAAATTAGTTATTTTTAGATACTTAGGTAGGTACATATGTAAGTACCTAATTTTAAAGTATCAGTTCTTCCCATTTTGCTTTTTCCCCTCTGATACTTTCAACTATTACCTGGGTTAAACATCTTCTATAACTTTATGCATCCTTGTACTATACTTGTTCTTCTTAAAGTATATTTCTTGAGCTAATTATAAATACTATTTAGTTATCATTTAAGTATTTTTCTCTTAGAGAAGTTTCCTTAAAGAATGTTTCAACTCCAAGTATCACCATTTCCTAGTGTCACTACTTTCCATTCAAACTACATTTTTCCATTATTATACATAATGTAGAATTTTAAAGCCAGTTTCTGAAGCTAGGGTTCATGGAGTCCATGGAATGGATGTGCTAGTCCTGGAGTTCCCTGAAATACCTGCAGAATTTCCCAGGTACATAGAAATACACAAAGGTGGTAATATTGAGTTGTCCACAACTTTCATCAAATTTTTAACAATCTATGTCTTCAAATTTAGTACGAAATCAATTATGGTACTAAAACATTATGCAAATCACAATGCTCCTTTATACTAGTGCTTGCCAAGGCTGAGTCACAGTGGGACCAAGCAGAAAGAGGTGTCCTTGTTCATAAGCCAGGAGCACCTGCCACGTGTTCAGAGGTGAGTGCACTATCCAAGGCCTCCCTTAGGAACCCTGCATCGTCCTGGGTGGAACTTAAGGATAAGAGCGGACTTGGACCTAACCTTGCCTGCCAGAGCTTTTGTATAAATTAGACAAGGTCCTCCAAGGTTCTTTCTTAGTTCCACGGGGGCACTGCTTGGCTACTGGAATGTGGGCCGAATTTCAGTTCCCCAAAGCCACCCCTAAGCTGGGTACTTTCGAGCAGCACACAAACTTCACAGTTGGTTTTGGTCTCAGACGACTTAAGGAACGAAGCTTCAGTTAACATCAGTTTTCATGTCCCATTACTCTTGAGGGAAGGGGGAGACTGTGGCAAACTTACTTGGCTTCCCTGATTTTACTTCTAAATCAGTCTCAGTTTAGAGTTTTAACCTGTGTACACCAAATTATTAGAATAGACTTTTCCTATTTTGACTAAATTAGTTTTGTCTTCTGGGTTTTTAAGAATTAAAGAGATTTAATTTAGATTGTATAGGTTTGGTCTTTGATAACATATTTTTTAAGATTTTATTTTTAAGTCATCCCTACACTGAATGTGGGGCTCGAACACACAACCCTGAAATGAAGAATTCCATGCTCCACCAACTCAGATAGTCAAGCACCCCTCCTAACATAATCTTAAAGTACTTTAGCATGGTGACTATAATTACAGCTTAAAATTGGGCCTTGAGTAGAATCCACATTTGCCCATTTACTAGCTCTGTGACTTCTGAGTCTGTTTCTTTAAAAAGGTTATTTTAAGTATTAAATACTTAGGCAATGTGTCCAGTATAGTACTAGCTCAAAGTAGGCAGGCAGTTAGACAGTGTTCACCATTATCCTTGTCATCATCATCTTTGGATCAGTCAAATGCCCACTATTTATCAATGGACTCTCTGTAATCCCATACTAAATGTGGGAAAAAGTGACTATAAAATACTGAAATGAAAAATGGAGATTGGGCCCACACATGTTAACCTAATTTGTAATTGAGGTAACACTGCTGGGGGGGGAAGGGAGATAATGCCAGCTCAATACGTGGTACTAGACTATTTAGATATCCATATAAACCTCAATTTCATGCCATACACAAATAATTCCAGATAGATTACAGATATAAATATTTTTTTAAGAAAATACATGTAAACATCTTTAGGACACTGGAATAGGCAAAGACCTCTTAAATAGGGCACAAATATTTCTAAATTAAGAATTTCTGTTCCTCTGTAGACAAAAATAAAAGTAAAAAGGAGACTCAGAGAGAGAGGGTATATTTGTATCCAGCAAAAAGGTTTCTATCTGACATATATAAAGAACTCCTAAAAATTAATTAGAAAGGAAGATAACCCAACAGAAAATTGGCCAAAACACTTGAAATCTCAAAAGCGGATACTAACTGGCCACTAAACCCCCACAGATGAGTTCAACTTCACTGATCATCAAGAGATCACAAATTAGAATCACAATAAAACACACATCCACCAGAATGGCTAAAAATATAAGAAAACATGTGTTGGCAAAGGTAAAGAGCCACTGCACTTCTCGTGTACTGCTGATGGGTGTGTGATTTGATGCAGGCACTCTGGAAAACTGGCAGCATCTACAGAAGATAGACACATGCGTACCCTACGACCACGCAAGTATGCATCTAAATGTACATCCAGGGCGCTGGGGTGGCTCAGTCGTTACGCGTCTGCCTTCAGCTCAGGTCATGATCCCAGGGTCCTGGGATCGAGCCCCGCATCGGGCTCCCTGCTCAGCAGGAAGCCTGCTTCTCCCTCTCCCACTCCCCCTGCTTGTGTTCCCTCTCTCGCTGTGTCTCTGTCAAATAAATAAATAAAATCTTAAAAAAATAAATAAATAAATAAATAAATAATCTTTAAAAAAATAAATAAATGTACATCCAGCAGAAATGAATACATCTGTTACCACCAAGACACAAACAAAGTTAATATCTACACTAATAGTTGAAATGTTCACCAATAGTAAAGTTAATAAATTATGGTACATTCTCAAAACCAAGCCCTGTACAGCAAGAATGAACCAACTATGATGATATACGCATACAGCTAATCTAACATGTTGAGTAAAACAAGTCAAACGTAAAAGAATACACATTGTAGGATTCCATTTGTATGAAGTTCAAGGATAGAAAAAGCTAATCTTATGGCGTTAGAAGATGAAATTATTCTTGGAATGAAAAGGCTTGGACTTAAAAGGGACATGAAAAGGTCTTCTGAGGGCTTGTGTTGTTTTATTTCTTAAAGTGTTGGTTATTATATATGGGCATTACCATTTTTAGATCAAGTGGCAGAAAAGTAGTTAATGTAAACGTTGGGATATGAAACAAGTGACAGCAGAGTTCCAGGTAACTATCAAAGTGACATTTAAAATATTACTCAGTAGTGAATCGAACACTAAAAGAACAATTTAAAACGTTAAACGTAGAGGTGCTGCTGAGGAGACTTCCATGGTCATTAGTGACCTTCGGGGAAGGTCAAAGTAAACATTCTGCCTTGCATACATATGTGCAGAAGCTGAAAAAAATTCATCTTATAGACTGCCTATCTTAAGATGTCAGATTATGTGTATAGGTTCACAGCACCAAAAATAAAATAAAATAACGTAGTCATAGAAAGTAAGACTATGTATTGAGTTCAACTCTATCATTTCCCATATGAGGAAACTAGGCCCAGAGAAGCTAAGTCACATGTACAAGGTCACAACTTTGACTACGGACAAGACTTAGCTAGGGGCGGGCATCTGGGTGGCTCAGTCGGTTAAGTGTCTGACTCTTGATTTGGCTCAGGCCATGACCTCAGGGTTGTGAGATCCGACTCCACATGGAGCATGGAGCCTGCTTAAGGTTCTCAATTTCCTTCTCCCTCTGCCACTCCCCCTGCTCTCTCTCAAATAAGTAAATCTTAAAAAACAAACAAAAACAATAAAGCTGCCCCTTCCCCAACCCCCCCTTAAAAAATATTAAGTTTTGGGGAGAAAAAAAAAAAGACTGAACTAGAAGCCTGAGTTACTGATTCATGATTCAGTACTAAACCTGCTTTTGGTTCTCACCAAACAGGTGGTCCCTGGCTCACGTCTAAAAATTAGCTTGAGCTTTTTGCAACTGAATCGACTTAGTTAAATTATGATTCAGGCCCTGCATCAATCAACCCTGACCATTTAAGAAGAGGCCAAGTAAACTGGAGGAGTGAAATACAGTCATGACGACTAATACCTAAGAATTGCTCAAGCAGTACTTTCTAGTTGACCTCATCAATTCCTTGCACAGTTTACTTCACAATGGCAGAAAGAGGGCAGGTTGAGAGAGAAAGACAGGGCTCAAACTTTTAAAAAGATAACGCCAAGATTCCCATGGGAAATCTTTCCATCCTAGTAAGACATATCAGCATAGGGATACATGAACACCTTCCTAAACCTCATCCCATTAGATTAGAAGGGGGCAGGGGTGAGTTTCCCTACCACTTGAAACTCAGAACAAACCACTACACTGACAGTGGTATGCTACTGAATTAATTTGTAGGTCTACCCGTTATGTACACTAGATTCACAGCATTGAGCTGCAATCACCTTCACAACAGAAAACAGACAATGGCCACGCCTTCGTGTAAAGCTTTATTTGCTTTAGGACTTGCTATCACCCCAGCATCCTGACTTTCTGCTGTTATTCATCTGGACAAGTTACCTTTTCACCAAGAATACCATGAAGCACAGGATTTATTGCCATAATGAAGTTCTTTCAGATCTCTGTTCTCTCTGCAGAGGATAGGAGGAAAGGCGTTCATCTCACCAGGCAGCTTATTAGGATTAGCACTGAATAAGACACCACTGAATGTCAGGCCTATCAGTTACTAAACATGCATCATACAAACTTTGTCTTTGCGAGAACCTCTGCTCTGCATTTGTCATCCACCTGAATAATTAACAAGTACATGCTGCCTGCCAGCAGCCTAGGGAATTAATTTCCCCAGATTAAATGCAGATCACGTCCACAAAAACTCAGACCACACACATACTGCGCTCCTACCTTTCAGCCACTAAAAGGTATGAACCACATCGCACAGCCTCCAACTTTAAAGTGATTTAAAACTCAAGGATTGTCAAGTCAGACTAGGACTATTTTAAATGTCACTTCGATGGTCATCTGGAACTCTGCTCTCCTTTGTTTCATGTCCCAACACTTACATTAACTACTTTTCTTCCAGCTTGAAATGAAAAACGGTAATTCCACAATTCTATGAAATCATTTTAGATCTGCGTGGGTAATCGCATATTCTGAAGAAGTAGATCCATGAAAATCTTTCAGAAAGGCATCTATTGCATGACAAGAACAAGATAGTGAGGAGGTAGAACAGAAGAGCCAAAATTTAAAGTAAAACCAGTTCGGGAGGCTTTCGAATACCTAATAGTGGTCACAATGAGTTTGTACATTTCTAATTTCATTTTAAGCTAAAAACTGTATCAGTTACTCAATTGTACGACGAAGGAATAGTAACATAAAACATGTGGGCAGTTATATGGAAGCAAGACCAGGGATTTTGAATTGAAGCTCTTTAATGTTAAAATACTGGTTTACCATATATAAAACAAAAATTTTTTTAAAGACCACCAAGTGACTAGTTTGGTAACTGACTTCATCTCTTTAAATTCCCACCTTCTGGTCATTATGTATAAGTAGTTGATGATATGATGATAGAGAATTTTTAAAATTAGTTGTAATTGTATGAAGAAAATAAAAATTTTTCCTCAAAAGTGTGCTTTTGATGGAGGTAGACTAGCTTTATTAACTCTAGTCATTTGCTAAACTTAAACTGTATTGCTCATCTCCAGTTCAGATCCTCTTATTATTATTATTATTATTATTATTATTAGCCATCTTCTAAACTACCCTTAATTTTGGAGATACTCACTGCTATTAAACATAGTAGGTTTCATAGGGGTAAGGCACCTACTAACATCATCATAAGCTTCACTGAAGTACAAAGACAACTATGAACATATACATGTTCTTTACTTTGGCTTGTGAATATATTAGGGATTAAAATATTCTTTTACTGTCAAGAAAACTGATCTCTGTTGATACGCTAAGTTTTCATTAGAATGACATTTTAAACTCCCAGAATTTTACTTTCTATTCAATGAGATGCTCTTATCCCTTTGCTTGAGTACATTTAAGCTTGTACAATGGTTCAATACTTGCACAAAATTATCATTCCCCCAACAATTATGAGAATATAGTCCTGCTTTCTTCTAAATGTCTTACGAAAAAATTTCTGATGTTTATTATCAGAAACTGTCTATTTTAAAACAGCTAAATATGAATGAATTTTCAATTAATCATTTAAATAAACAAAAATCGATTTAAAAATTTGCATCACAGTGAGGTGATGTACATACTACTTCATAGCATTAATTTGATCATTTGCAAAGAAGCCATTAGCTTATTTTGTTCCCTCATTAAGTTACATTATCAGAAAACAAATATCCTGTATCAAATTAATATACAGTAAGTTAAATTTGGCTTAATTTATTATGGGAGAAACATTGGGCTTGAACTCTAATTTTAAATACATATTAAAAATATTTTATTAAAATTATATTTTATGTATACTAAAAAAATTTATTTTATGGGAGGGATTATAGTAGTAACCATTCTATCCAAGTTCCCATGGCATGTGTAATGTTTTTGCCACTCTTACTGAAATTGACGATACCTGATTTTCTCCTGAGCCTGGACCTAGTTCTAACTGTAGTTTGACTATTGTTAGACAACTCAAATTAAGGCCCTGGCCCCATCTCTAGGGCTCTATTTCTAGGTAATACTAGGATGCTATGCAATGCATGGGAGCTTAGCAAATTAAAGTGACAGACCTCCCCTGCAACTTCCCTGACCCTTGGAGTAATCCCAGATGAATGCCTCTATCCACTCGGCCACATCAAAAGGAGAGGTTACATGGTAGAATGGAAGAGGTGGGTAGGTTGTATTTCATTAAAAAGGGTTGGAACAAAACGACAAGAAATTATCCAAGGTCAAATATAGTAATTCATTTTAGATCAGAATACAGGATACTTGGTATAAAGTGGCAAAATGATGTATAAATCTATGTTTTCGATTTTAAGGAATTATACTTGACAACATTTGTTTGCTTTTGTTTCTTTTATTACTGATAGGATTTCAGTTGTAAAGAAAGAAGTGGCAGAAATTAACCTAACTTAGTGAAAACCCTAACTCAACAACATGCTCCCTAAGTATATTGTTAATCTTTCTGCAATATTAAGTCCCATAGGAATTCCCAAACACTGATCTTAAGCCATCATAGTAACAGTAATAGGAAAATGCGGTGACATTAGTCATTAGGAGCAACCCAAATCCATTTATGTACTGGTCCTACAGAAACTAAGCCAGACTCTATTGCCCTAGGTTTGCTTCTGAGATGGTCTAGTCGCAGCAAGACCCAAAGGCCTAGAAATGTCCATATTCTATGGAAAAAGAAAAGCAGCCTCTGCTTCATAGTAGTGAGACTAGTTTATGTCATTTAGGATCCAGAGAAACAAGATGGCAGCATTGCAACTGCAGAAAATATGTAGACTGACCATCCTTAATAAAGCAAAATAGGAATTACAGATTTAATTGATAAAAGGATGGTAGCTATGCCAAAAATACAAAAACAAAAACTAGGGAAAAAAAAAACCATGAGGCGTAGTCACTAATTAAGGAAAAAAAAGAAATCAAGGTAAATATCTAGACCACATGGAAAAGCAGAGAACTTGAGACACAACAGGACAGGAGGTGTAATCAAATGGAACAATGGGTTTAAAAGTTAGAAAATAAAAGTAAATTGGGCCAGTTGAGTGGAGCAGAGACAAATAAAAACTTCCAACCAGGTAACAGGTTCGTTTTTCTAAAAAATCATTAGAAAAAATGTTTTTAGAAAAAAAAGATCAAGAGAAAAATAACCTCCCACATTAGGATTTTCAGAAGAAAATAAAAGGAGACAAAAATGCTTGAAAAGCTTAAGTATCATTACAGTGACTATCTGGTATTAGTAAGTTAAAGAAGACCATTTAGAAGGATATACTGAGTAACCAGGAAGCAGCACTTAAATAATGAAACCCCACAAAAAAAAGTTAAGTTTTGAAGTCAACAACAGGAAAAGCTAGCAAACTGCAATGGAAATTTTTAAATTGAAAATACTTGGCTCTGTCACTAGCATGTACCTAGATCTGACTGCTGGAGGAGACTTTAGGGTCAAGTCAAATGAAGACCCTGGCCGTATCCCTGTCTCTGGATTAGAAATTCTGGATTAGAAATTCAAAATACTATCCAAGATTGTAGATTAGAATTCCAAAACCTTCCCCCCACCTTTATAATACTATCCTTAAAAAAAATCTCCTACATATAAAATCTTTTTAAAAACTTTACTTCTTCAATACCCTCTAGGACCCTCAGTTTGTTTCTCAGAGTCCATAGTCTCTCATGGTTCATCTCCCCCTCCGATTTCCCCCCCTTCATTTTTCCCTTCCTACTATTTTTTTTTTTAAACATATAATGTATTATATTTTTCAGAGGTACAGGTCTGTGATTCAACAGTCTTGCACAATTCACAGTGCTCACCATAGCACATACCCTCCCCAGTGTCTATCACCCAGCCACCCCATCCCTCCCACCCCCCACCACTCCAGCAACCCTCAAAGAGGGCACGTACTGAATGGAGCACTGGGTGTTATACGCAAACAGTGAATCATGGAACACTACATCAAAAACTAATGATGTAATATATGGTGATTAACATAATTTAAAAAACCTTACTTCTCAAGTTTTGCGTTATTTGAAGAATGTAAGAAAAACTACCATTAAATCAAAACATAGCATGTAGGCATTTTATTGTACATATATACACATGAAAATATTATTTCTTTGTAATTGCTTAATCAAGATGTTTTTTAACCCATAAAGCCAATTAAGTGAAGCCTCCAATGACCATTAAGTCAAAGAGAAATATACATCATTTTTTAACATATGACAAATCCAATCCTGTGTGATTATCTACAGCCTTTGAGTGTCACAGAAGAGAAAGTGTAATAACCTTGCACTGGGAGCGTAGAAAAAGCTTGTTTGTAAAATATGCCAAGAGACAATATGCCTTCTACTCCTAGGAGACTGTTGGTAAATCTTTTTTATGAGTGCATTATGAGGTGAATAATTAACACTTCCAACTGAAAGTTGACTACCATCATAATATTTAGTCAATGAATTGTTACAGCTGAGTTTTAACTCATATGAAAGTAACTATAATACTTTCAATAGTAATAATACTTCAACATAAATCTAAAATAAAAGATAATGAATTCAGTTCAAAATGTCTGTTCATACACCAGTGTTGGTGGTTGTATCTTACTATATTAAAAAATGAAACAATATCAACATAAAATGTCTTTTCACAAGAAAAATTGCATACTTACTATTTTAATAGTTTGATTTCTATGGCATAAATCTGCTAGAAAAAAAAAAAAGGGACGGCGCGTGCATTAAAGATCTGCAAACCTTTTGGTTTAATCACACGACTAGCCCACTGGGGCCACTATGGATGAATCATTCCATGGGAAAGGAGAATAGATTTTCCCATGTAAATGGGTGGGGGGATCAAGAATTCCAGTGAGTTTCCTAAGATGACCAATGAATCCTTCCGTTCTGGCTGAGACTAGCGTACTGTTGTGGGTGAGGCGGCTTTATAGCATTAGCAAATTATTAAAGAATTACTCCTTCTTCTCTTCATAGCCTCTTCCAGGGCATTACATTTTAGATATTTCTTCTTAAAACTAACAGATTAAGTGGACTATACGCAAACAATTTTAATAACCAGAAGCACCCTTGTCTGTACAGGATTTCACTTTCAAATGATGTTTTCTCACCCTCCTTCCTCATTACTGAGAATTAGAATACACAAATTATCTTGAAATAGACAAATCTCATAGGACTTGGTACCAAAGCAGGTAAGAGAAAACACAGCAAATGAATATTTTCATATTCGTGTACTTTGCACTTTTCAAATGTTAAGTTATAGGAAAACCAAATAAAGAGTAACTAGAAGACACTTCTGGATGAGTAGCTTCACTACTAAAACATCCTGGTGTCAAATATTTTTCTCATCTTATGCCAAAGCCATCACCATCCAAGATCACTGCTGTGCTTTCTCATCACTGTACTGATAGGGATTTTCCCAAGAAATCAACACTAGGCTCTCCAGTATTATCTGCTCATTAGATACAATCTTACGTGAGAACAGATGCTTTCCATTAGTATTTGATACCCTTCCTCATTTCCACCATACACTTTACTACCGTAAGACTGGCTATTCCTTGTCTACACTCCAGGGCCTCTTCCCTTTTTTGCCTACCTCTCTTCCTGCATATTTCATGGACACAGAGGATCTCAGAACTTCCTTGCCAAAGGATTAAGAGTAGGGAGTATCAAGAATTTTTTCTTACTATAATTTTCTTACAGGCTAGCCTACCCTGCACATATAAACACTTTTAAAAAAACACACACACACACATTCTTTTAGGATTCCAAATCCTAACTTCTTAACTCAAAATTATATAACCCATTCCTAGACTGAGGTCTTCTTGTTTTAGATTAACTGTTTAACTATTGGGGGAAAATGGTACCCCTACTCATATGCATGCCGTCTTTTGTACGGACCTCAGGGAAATTCTTATTAAACCAGGAAGTTTACACACTTGGTCCCCCAATCTGTACTTAATACAAATCCAAATGTAGAAGGTAGAGAAAATTCTAAGGTTGTCTCAGGTATAGGCAGGTATGAATTCGCCTAACATTAGTGATAGTACTTAAAGCTGATGGTGGCATTGATGGCATTAAAACTGGTTAAAGTCAATTCAATATAGGTCAATTTCCAATGTATTTGGAAATGAATACATTGGAAATGAATACAATTTTTTGTTTTTGCTGATGTGACTATATCACCTCAAGGGAATGAGAACATTAACCTCAGTCCTTAAGAACTTTCAGTGGTTTTCTAGGAGAGTATGGATTCCTTGCTCAATTGTTACACGTAGAGAGAGGAGACAGAATCCCTGGGGTCTCCACAGTGTCTCTTCACATAGAGGAGCCCACTGGGATTCTGTGCTCAGAAATGCTGTGACTATAGAGCAAAACTCAAGATCCGTCAGATCTCTGTGAGGTTCCTATATCCCAGACGTGGCAATTTTCTCTGGAGAGGATGACTACTAGACAAAAAAATGTTATGATTTTGAAGGAAAATATAGAATAGACATTGTTTAAATTACCACCTACACCCCCTTCTTCCTGTACTATTTCCTTCAGAAGTAAAAGAGAGCTGCATTATCCGCTCCTTCTGAGGCAATATTTCTATAGGGTAGTAAATTTATGGCCTATTAAGCCTCGTGGGGAGAGGCAGAGAATTAGGAACTGCAGATTCCTATTGTCCTCACAGTTCAAGAATACAACTCTCTCCTTAACTGGGTTGAGACTTCCTTAGCTGCCAAAATAGCCACCACTTCTTGTAAGGTCCATTTGGATCTTCACTGATGTGGGCACATAATTCTAAAGGCCACAGTTTATTACCTCCATCCTGATAACTGCATAAAGAATTCATCTTTCTTTCTGCTATAGAGAAGTGAAGGCCAAGTTACTTTGTAAATTGCAGGCTGTTATTATTCACAGTACTAAATGCCATTTACTGTGCTAAGTGTTTCAACACTTGCATCCACCAGGGCATTTAAACCTCAAAACACTCTGTAAGGTAAAAATTGTTACTTGGGTTTATACCAAGGAGAACACAGGCTGAGAAAAGCTCAGCAACAAGCCCCAAGTCAGAAAGGCAATGAAGGGCAGAGCTGAGACTTTAAACCCGCTTCAGCCCCAAAGCTGATCTTTCGAACCACTGCTTTACACTGCTTATCCCAAGAAGTCTCTTCTGCAAGCACTTGTCTCAAGTCTAGTGCTAAGTGCTGAAATTTTGACAAATACAACTTACTTTCAAGTCTTTTAAATTCCACATCAAATTTACAAGAGAAACATCAAATCAATGGAATGAAATACAAGTGGCAGAATACACTATAGTGAAATAAAAATATAATAAAACTGGACAGGATCTGCAAGTTTTTTTTAAGTCATTTTTTCAGAGGCTTCCAAAAAACCTAAGTTTTAAAAAAAAAAAAAAAAAAAGTCTAAATGGCCTTCTAGCATCACAGCAGCTCTTCCTTTCTTAAAACCCACTCCAGCCCCATGGGCCTTCACCCCTGCTAGGTCACCCATTCTCTAAGTCAGTTATAAACTCGGTCTTCCATTAGTTTTTCATCAGAACATGATTTTCTCATCAACATGATTATTTCCCACAATACAACGTAACCGAGCATTTTTATTCAATCAGGATTATGTCCCAGTTCTCCCTGGGCTCACCTGGATTCTCTTGAGCCACCCACAAACCAGTCAGTCAACACTATCTTCTGTATTTATAACACAATTCTCCTTTCCATAGATGCTTAACAGTGCTTATTTGTCACTGGCATGACCACTCATTGGGGACAATTGATCTTTTAATAAATTTTTAAAGAGAAATCATTGCAAGTTCGGCCTTCCAGGAAAAAGTCCTATAAATCAGCCTAAGGTAACAATATAAGTTTGCCCTCCAGAGCTTTCCACTTTGCTAGCACCAAAATATACAAGTATACCCGAAGGATTGTCCTACAAAGTGGTTCAATACAAATGGATTCATGGACACCCAGAGCTGCAGAGGTGGCTCCCCTTGGCTCTGAAACCAGCTCAGAGCTGTCCAGTGCTGGTGAATAAAGGGGACAGTGAGACAGGTTGCCTCAGAAACTCCATTAATGTTGGACAGCAGCAATCCTCCATCCTCTGGAGGATTTAAACTATGGAGGCAGAAGGATTAACCAGGGAATCTGAAAGTTTGGGGAGGTCATCTTCAGCATACAGAAGCCATGCAAATGGGCTCCAAGAATGGGCGGGGGGCTTAATAATGATTCCCTCCCACTTGATAAAGTAGGAAAAGTCTCTATTTATACAAAATAATCTCTGCAGCATGTGGGAACCACTCCTACAGCCACGCAAGGTAGCAGGTTAAAATTAGAGTTGGAACAGCTCCTTCTATTTGGCAGCTGATCGACTCACACACACTTCAATACTTGAGAATAAGCTGGAAAAAAGTTGGCCTCTTTTCCTCTCAAACTGGGTAGATATTTCAAATCCTATAGGTCTATGTTGACTGCTCTGTGTTTTTATTTTAAAAGTTCTAAAATGATAGCAGTGATTTCTCCTCCACTTGAGGAGCATGTTCCAAGGAACACTAATCCCGTTGATGGCAATGCTGTAAGACAAAAGCCATCTACCCATCTACGGACAAACGTATTGGGGGAAATGTTACATGGCACTGTTCCCCCTCCAGTAATGCCACACTGGGCATCAGCTCATTAGCTATGTACGTTACTGATAAAGAAAGCTGCTACTTTTAAGTCAGTGTTTACCAAACGACCACCCATTTTTCAAGTAACACCTATTACAGGCCTGTGAAAAACACAGGGAAAGAGTATTCAAAGAGCAAAAGCAGGTAGAGAGGAAAACCCTTCCTTTGTTAAATGGTTCTTAGCAAAGAACCACAGTAAAGTGGAACCACAAAAAGCAAGCTTTTCAAGATTTCTACAACCTCCTGATGGGTTCCCTACTTCCTCTCTGGCCTTTCAGATCTTAGGAGCTTCTCCCGTGATGTCACTCAATTCTTGGGCAATCGCCTTCTATTGCTTCCTCCTGTCCACTTAGATTGCAACCAGGCTATGCCCAGTTTTGCCTCAAGGTTTTTGTCCATGAAGCTCTCTCACCTCAACTGTTTACTGCAACCCCCAAAGCCTCTGAGGTGAACTCAAGTTTCTTTTTTTTCCCCCCATCAAGACTTTCTCCAACTTTCCCAGTTTTCACCCTCCTCTGAACATTACTCTTCTGATTGGTGGTAAGGCTCACTGTGGCACTTAATTGCCTGCCTATTCTCCTAATTGCTACTACTTATTTCTCAACCATATATAGTTACCAATATATCTGGGTCTTTCTTTATTCATCTAAGAAAACATCAGACTGAACTCTGTGCCAGACCAAAACACTGATCCCATGCCTTGTCTCCCCAGAGACACTGTATTTAGCTTTCTGGTAGAAGAGAAACATATTTTTAAAACTTTGTAAGTCTTTATTGCCCCACAGTACTCTGCACACAGGAAGAATTCAGTGCAAGAAAAATCACAGTTTGAGGATTCCAGGTAGCGAACCTTGAAAATTTATGTACACATCAGGTATACATAAGAGAAACAGTTCTATTTGGAGGGAGAAAAACATGGTAATCAGTGGAAAGTATTTTCTGTATAAATAGCTATTTCTCCCTTCAGTGAAGAACAGTACTGTAAATAACCCCACAATGGATGAAGAAAGCAATCTAAACGGTCTCCAAGTACTATGTGTCTGAATGTGCACATATAATTACTAGCACAGGCAAATTGGGGCTTGAAAGCCACAGAGAAGGCAGATATTAGCAGGAAAATAGCAGTTATACATTTATGTTTGGGAAGGTAATTCCAGAGGTCTCCTACAGTTCATTAGCAATATTGGTTTAGGTAATTCCCAATTATTTTCTGATATTAAATCTATTTAACTCTAAGAGATCCTTACTCTAAAATAATTTAATTTCCCCAAATTTTACAGACTTAAGAAACCTAAGAAATAGGACACTGCACATTTGTGTCAACAAGAAATTCTTTCTTCCTATTCCTGTGTAACTTCTACCAGGAAGGAAACAATGCTGGGAAATAAGAGTTCACTCGACAAGAATTTCTTCTACCCCACATTAAATATAGACTTAATATTATTACGTCCGTTGTGTTACTGTAAGGTTGATTCATTCAAAGAGAAAACTTCTGATAAAAATCGAACTATTCTGCTCTTTATCCGATTTTCTCTTGTGTTTGGAAATCATTCGCATGGTTTTATTTTTTGGTAGGACACTAGTGTGCACTTTACCAAATGACTCTAAATTGATTAACAATTACCATAGATAGCAAGGCAGGCAATTCTCCAGAAGAGAAATCATCTCAATATTTTGGGAACCAATTCGAATGCAGTCTCCAAACTCAGAATAAACAAAATCGGTGCTTCTTTCATTTTATTTCTAAGCCCAGAGCCAAATCAGAACTACGTGCACATTACTAAGGAAAAAGTGCTCAATTAGCTCCATCCTTGGGATGGCGAAGCAAACGTACGTCTAATATTTCCCGATAAGTCATAGTTCCATCATCCATTTAACAGAACTACACATACTTTCAATGAGGATTCTGGCAGTGAAAATAATTGATATATTTCATATAAACAGAAGCCAAAGGGGCAAAAAACTCACTGCAATGTTTTTGAGCAAACCAACACTGGCTCACTTTAGAACACTATTTAAGTACTAGAAACTAATTAAATCAGGTCTTGAAAGTGCTAAGCAGAAGAAAGTGTTAATTAGTAAATTAGTAAAAATACCATTTTTAGAGTGGAAAAGCTTTCTTTTACACTTTTAAACATTTACGAAAAACAATTTGATAAGGTGCAATTTGGGATATTTATGGAAGCCTGGTTTATGCTTTCTTTAAAAAAAAAAAAAAATCACAGCACCTTTTATCCAATGAGCTCAATGCTCTGTGAAATACATTTTTTTCTCTTAAAAAGTAGAACAAAATAAAATAGACTGTAAGGCATCAGAGAGAACATTTAAATAGAGGCCATACGAGCATCCCTGGAGAAAGTGAGCATCAGCAATACAGTCAGCTGACCAGGACTAATACATTTCCAAATGGTGAATCAACCGTATACACATAGCTTGCACCAGCACCTCTTTCCAAATTTTGTTCATTTGTCACCTTCACAGTGAGGCCTTTTTCTGGCCACCCCATTTAAAACCCAAAACCCCACCCCCATCTCTGGGACTTCTGAACCCATGTTCCATTTATTATCATCTCTATAGCACTTATCCCCTTATATATTCTGTAATTGGCCCATTTGCTTGTTGTCTACATGCATTTAACTACTGCAAGAGCTCACACCCTTGCCGGCTTCATCCACTGTTGTATCTCTAGTACCTGACACCTAGTAGGTGCTCATAAATGGCTATTTTATGAATGAACAGCATCAAGCCTCTTTATAACAGATATCCAAAGTCTTGGATTTATTTTGTTGTATTTTGAACTGAATGTAGAAAAAAACTTTTCGTAGGGGAAAACACACACGCACACGCACACACACACCCCAAAAACAGTTCTTATAAAGTTCTAGACATTTAAAAAATAAGTATCTGTCATATATATTCAGTTGAAAATACTTTATAAGTAACATTGCTTTGGATTAATCAGATAAAGATGAAAGTCAAGAATTTTGCCAACAGTGTTTCTTGCTAACATTACTCAGTTATGCCTTTCAGCTCAGTATATTGTATATGAAGGGTATCTTGTTAACACAACTGTTGAAGGCAAGTCGTGTCATATCAGCCACACTCTGTACCCTATGGGAACTCAAATGTTCCAAAGTCTATGTTAATATAATCTTGCTGCTCTGTTGAGCTAAGGAAAAAAATCAGTTTTTCAGTGCCATGTAAGGCTTTATGAAAGTACCACATTATCTATATGTCTTCCAGAAATGAAGGAAAGCTGCAGTAAGGATTATGCTGAATCAATTTAGGAAGGTAAATATTGTTAACAAATACCATAAAATAACCTAATAAATGATTCCAATCTCCATTTATCAACTAACACGAAGTCTGTACTCTTCTTTATGTAATTGGTAACACAACACCTATGGGAAAACAAAATTCCCCAGCTCAAGGGCTCCAAGTAGCTTTTTAGCACAGAGGCTCTCTACTTTCTTTTTCTTTTTTTTTTTTTTTAAAGATTTTATTTATTTATTTGACAGAGAGATAGCGAGAGCAGGAACACAAGCAGGGGGAGTGGGAGAGGGAGAAGCGGCTTCCTGCCGAGCAGGGAGCCCGATGTGGGACTCGATCCCAGGACTCTGGGATCATGACCTGAGCCCAAGGCAGACGCTTAACGACTGAGCCACCCAGGCGCCCCTAGGCTCTCTACTTTCTAATGCAGATTTCCTATGCAATACTCCATGCGACCCTATAAATCTGTACTTCTTTTCTTGGGATGTGAGGTCTCAGTTCTGCTTATCAACCTCTCTACTCATTAGAATTTACCTGATAAAAGACAAAGACCCTTGTTTTTAGGTTTTTGGGGAGGACTGAGGGAGAGGTAGTGCTAGACAAGGTCAGGGATTTTTGTTTTCAATTAATGATATTTAGGTCTATTGAGGAATTATTCCAGAAAAACGTAAAAATGCTTACTACTTACCAACAAAGTGCTTGTTTCATTGGCTGAGGATTTTGCAGACCAATTATTATTACAGAAACAAACAGACACACAGAATTGCGAATGACTGAAAACCTGAGTGTAACATAACTCAATCCAATTCTACCAATTAACCAAATAAAAAACTAAATCTTAAAATGTTAGAAGTTAAACAAAACACAGATTCTTATGGACTCTGCAAGTACAGTTTATTAAAGATTTGCTGAATTGTAAACTTATTAACATTCATTAAACCATTGCCTCCTTTAAACAAATATTTTGAAGAAGTTAAATCAACTTATAGTAATTCCCCCTTTCTGCCAGCTCGGTGGCCAGTATTTAGCATTAAAGATGCAGTTCCGTTTCTGTTGAAAAACAGAAGCTGGTCTAAAACGTGTCCTGGCCCCCCCGACAGAGACAGGCAGGTGGACCAAGAGACTGTGGCCAGTTCAACCAGAAAAATGGAGCACTGGCTATAGTGGGTGAGGTCAGCTTCACGAGCTAAGGTCCAGAGACAGAGAAGACAGCAAGTCTAAGACACAGCTTTGAAACGAAGGTCATGAAGACTTTTAATGATATAACCATATCTATGAAACTAAAAAGAAAACAGGACTTCCAAACAAAGGAATTAAAAGGTCTTAAAAGGATGCGAGCTAAGCTGCCTAACATGTTGCTAGTGATAGAGTCAGCTTCCCTTCCAGGATACTCATGCTCATGTTCTTTAAAGTCATCTGAATATGCAGAAGATCCTGGTAGTCCAGGTAGTTCTAGGAATAAGCTATCATCTGCAGCAGTAAGTGCACAAAATCTTAAAATAGGTAAGTCAGAATTCCTACCAAAACCAGTGCTCAAGAGCGACTGTCAGAATTCCTATAGAAATGGAGTGAGCTCTGAAATTCTAGCATTCCAATAATTAATGTAGTCTTACGATTTAAAAGGTGAAAACCCTTGTCTTGTACAATGGACCATCTCTCAATGGGGGCCTATCTATTGAGGCAAAAAATACATTAGTAAATTCTAAGGAAATTACGATTGAAATGGGAATTTGTTTCCCCTTTTTCTCGAATTGTTTACCTAGATGGAGGTAGGAAGCATGAAGAGTGTGAATTCTGAAGTCCATACCAGATCAGAAAAATGTCTGGCAAACCTCCCCTCAAAATGGTGGCAGTCAAAACAAGACTACTAATCATGCAAGTCGGCTGTGCCATTAGCAAACACATATACACAGCAGTTCTCAGGCAGTGACTGAGGTTCAAGAAACAATGTGTCATTCCTGCACCGCCCCTGCAACATGCACATGTGACATGTTTGATTGGCACCTTGACTCACCAATAACAAACAGGGCTCAAGGTCATTATTTGCTGATCCCTAGTTTATCTTACCCACCCCTATGTTATAATGTTAGCATATATTTGCTTCTTATATAGCAAAATACAAATTAAATGGAGGCCATTTCTTAAAATAATTAATGCATCTATGGAACTATTTTTGGTTATCTACTCATGCCCCCAAGTGTTTGTTATCTCATGAGTTCTTCCGGGTGCACTATCAATATATACAATTTTAAAAAGTATTTCCTGACTGAATCCTGCTGAAGAATGTAGGTCATCATGTAAACCACAGCCAGTATGCTGGACCTCCAACAGTGACTCTCAAACTCTCCGGTCTGCTGAACACTTTTGAGTCAGGACATCACATGGTCCCTCCACCCAACCCCTTGTTCCCATAATAGCTCTTAAATAAACCTTGAAATAGTCAAGCCTATGCAAATAGAAAATTTATATAGTCTTCTCATTTCTTAATTATCCTAAAAGCCTGTCAGATGGCCTCTGTTTCTTATCTACTCCATGCAAACACAGAGGTAGAAACATCCCACATACTCCAGTATTCTTCAATATGCTGAAACCATATAAAATGTCAAATCCAAAATTCTCAAGGCCCCATCAATCTTACCCCTTATTTCTAGTCCACCCTTAATAGAAACTCTTATTTCCATCCTCTGCCGTATACAAACACGGCCATTCCCATCCATCAAAGGCCAGCTTAAGTTCCATCTTCCCTACAAGAGTTCCCCAATTCTCTACAGCCATAAATGGACTTGCTTGTCTGTACTTGCAGAGAACAGACACACTTACGTCATTCTTAAGGTACTTAACATGTCCTCTCTGGCAACGAAAGCACTTAATCATGCTCCATCTCCTTGCCCTGATTTAATTTCTTTCATACTATAGAGCAATACCTTTTTAATATGATATACGCATCTGCATATTGTCTTCCCTCCACAAATGAATATAAACTCCCATGCTGTAACAACTTTTGATGTCCTGTTTACTATGGAATCTCTAGGGCCTAGAACAATGCCTGTCACTTTGTAGGTATTCAGTAATTATTTATCAAATCAGTCAATTATTATCTTAGTTTCCCTGCTGGCTTGAAACTTCCTTGAGATTAAGGAACGTCTACAGTTTCCCACAAAAAGAAAGTATTTGTTCTTGGATGGACCCAAGTAACTTTGAAAGCCATCACATCCTAGCCCAATATATTCCGTTTTCCCCAAACATTGCCAACTTGTCTAATTACTAAAAAGGAATATTAAAAGCCGGTAAAGATGTCACCATCACTTACATAAACCTCATCTAATTCATTCTATCTCCTATTGGGGTATAAACATAAAATGCTTTTTGAGTTGTACAAATTAGGGAATTTTTAGTATTGAAAGACATGTACTTTTATTCTATGTATATATTTGTTTCTTTTTATATATTTTCTTAGAACCAAAATATCAATCATAGTATGGGGCACAAGTCTACACAAAAGAGTCCTGTGTGCCAAGTTTCCTGCCCCATTCAGAGAAAGACTAAACGTTGAATTCAAAGGCCTAAAATACTGGCTCTGCTAGATAACCATGCTATGCATACACATTTCCACATGGCCCTGCCAATTCTACCTTGACCCATAGCATCCCCCACTATTTCAGTTCTAAACAAAGATTTCTATCAAATTATTTTCTAGTTTTGTGGTGTGGGTTAGGATGGGACCACCTAATACATGTTCACTTGGAACCAAATCCAAATTAGATCCTGGCTCCCCTGAAGAAAGATCAAAACAGTGGCCCATTACCACTCTTGAAACAACATAAGCATTCAGTGTATTTCTATTGCAAAGAAATTTCACATTTGTTAAGTTAGGTTTTTAATTTATTGGGTACTTAGCATGTACATGACAGGTTTATTTAGATTTCTAAATATAATAAATGATAGGGTGCCTGGGTGGCTCAGTCGGTTAAGCATCCACCTTCAGCTCAGGTCACGATCCCAGGGTCCTGGGATTGAGCCCCGCATCAGGCTCCCTGCTCAGTGGGAAGCCTGCTTCCCCCTCTCCCACTCACCCTGCTTGTGTTCCCTCTCTGGCTGTGTCTCTGTCAAATAAATAAATAAAATCTTAAAAAAAAAAGAATTGTTTAAAAAAATATAATACATGATTTCTAGCACATTACTTTGCAAGTAGTACTTGCCTAGTTGAGGTTATTTTCTCAATGAAATTTTAAGTTCTTTCCCTCTTTGGGCCAGAGGTTGAGAGGCAGGAGGAGAGGGGTTCCCATCAACTAGGCTAGAACATTACAGTTAAAGCGAGAGTATTAATATTTTCCATGATTTAAAAGCAGAATTGAAACACATTTTTAAAAGTGATACTAACATAGAACCCCTTCCCCAGAAAGGGGATAGGATCCTGTAGTTTACAGTTCTAGTTAGCATAACTACCTTATATTGTACTCTGTATTCAAATGATTTTCAGAATAAAATTATCTTTTAGTTTATATAGATTTTGTCACTTTTTTGGGTTCATACAGGTTCAACAGCAAGTAACAGTGGCATTAATCCATGTAATGAAGCAAATTTAAAAGGCTGGATTATACATTTAAAATGTCATAAAATGTCTACCTTTTTTTTTTACTATTGCTCTGGAATAAGGGTAAGAAGGAGATAGGTTTGCATTGCTGCTATTGGTGATTTTAATCTTAATTACAGCACTTAGTTTTCTGAATATTTCTATAGCTGGACATGATTAAAGACTCAACAGAAAGATTTACTAGAAAATGGTAACCGTATGTAAGTGGTTTAGAATGGCCTCTTTGACCACTGAATTAGGTCTCTCCTGAAGACGTATTAACGAACCCACTGTAGTCTATCTTTTAATGACCATGTTAATGTTGACCTAGAAATGTTTGAGACCAGGTGGCTATCTATTTTTATTCAGTCTTATCTAGGTCTTCTTACCAAGTGCCATGAATACTCTTTGATAGGAGCTCAAAATACTAATAATTGTAATGGTATTGTTTGAAATGGTGATAAACCATTAATGTACCATGAGGTTCAACAGCTGGATCAGAACCTCTTAACCGAGGACAGTTTTTCCCATTAGGTGGTATAAATTAAACTTCAAGAAGTAGATCAATGCTGAAATTACATCTTTTTGGCACAAACTAGTAGGATCAAAAATTCACTTTCAGTCTTTGTCTAAATTCCCTATTAAACAATTTCTGGATCTGTATAAAAAATTTTAAAAATTCAAGTTAAGTTCAAAAAATTATAAATATGCTTTAACATATTCATACCCACAGAGTGGGAAGTCCATCTGGACCATTCTTTGTGCTTTATCATCCTAAATATTCTGCATTCCCATCGTGCTAAATCATCACCATTTAGCTTACTGGATAGTTGTAACCAGTCCAGCACTGCACGAATGCAGGACCAGGTACAGAAGCAAGAATGCAACCTCAGCTTTTCAACCAACAGCCTGATGCTCTGCCCCCCATGCCATGTGCTGTGATCATGAGTGATGGAGCTGTTCGGACGGCAAGCTACTTTCAAATAATGATCCACAAAGTTAATCAAAAGGGCTTCCCTGTTCAATATTTACCTGTTACTCATTGACAGCCACTGTCTACATTGCCATCTAGAATGTATAGAATGGGATCAGCAATACCAAGCTCAAACAGAACCCGAGGGCCTCGCTGAAGTACCAGGCACAACGAAAAGCAGAATTAAGCAGCTCTTCAAACCACCTCTGACACTAAAGACATCCATAGCATCCCCAGCAGCAACACACCGCTACTTCCTGGATTTGGAGGCCCAATTAGTTGCTGATAATAAGAGGAATGAAAGGAAGACTGCCACATGAGAAATAAAAAAAAAGAAAGAAAGAAAAGGAGATATTATGTATCAAAATATAAACATGGAGGGAAAAATAGTAATTTCCTGTATTGGGGCAAAAAAATAATATTCCCTTCTTGATGTGATCTCCTTGCTTTTATGTACTAGGAAAGTCATATCTATCCTGAAAATTATTTTTCTCATTTCAATACACATTCAACATTTTAAGCTACAAAATAATAAGAAAACATTGATTTTTTTATGTGTTAGGTATTTAAATACTCTTTGCCAGTCTGTCAATCAAATGTACCCATAGGGGATGCTGACCAGCCTCCATGTCCATCTCTAAAGAGAGGCAGGTATCTGACTGATCGTAATGCAATTCTCTCCTGTTATTTTTAACCACCAGCTAGAAAGCAGGGCTTACTATGAGACCTTATAATTCACATTTATTATCCATGTAACCTGGCAGGTTTTGACCATGGGGTTTAAGGAACGAAAGTCACTCCAAATGTTAATCCTCTTTTAACTCATTTTCCTCAACATTTACTTAGGAATGATGAACACTATCTGAACCCTTAGTATGTACCAGGCATTGTTTTAAGTATTCTACATGTATTCATTCATTTACTCCCATAGTAAACCCTAGGAGAGAGATTACTACCAATTCACAGATCAGAAAAAATAGGTAACAGAGAAGTTACGTGACTTGTTCAAGATCACCCAGCAAACAAATCAGTCAGGTAGGGTTTGAATCCCTCAGTCTCAATTAGAGCCTGTGTTCTTGTCCACTGTACTGAAGCTTCCCCTAATTCCACCTACTAACAAGGTAAGATGACCACTGGCCTTTAATAAGTACCTTAGAAAGGTTTGTGGATTGATAAATGAATCGATACCATAAAGGAACTTGCAATCTTATTAAGATATCCATCCATAGACAGACATGTAGTCTTTTGTCCTCTCACTTGTAAGTTTATAACCTGCCTCCTCTTTCAATTTAAGAGTTCCTAAGAGGTATTTATTTGCATATATACAATTGAATGCTACCGCATGTGTGATACAGAGTAAATGATGCATTAGAATTGAATCTCGGATTCAATATTGACTTTCTTCTCTCTTTATATCCCCTCTCAAACCACTCCATCAGGAAATCCTGCTGGCTCTTCCTTCAGAATATGTCAGAATCCAAATTCTTCTCACCACCTCTACTTCCACACCTTGCACATAAACCACTTTGATGACCATAATAGTTTCTGAACTAGTGTCCCTGCTTCCACCATGGGTCCCTGAAGCATGGACTCAGCTAGCAGCCAGATCCCATTACTCTTCAAGACAAAAATCCTCCCAAGAAGCCATTTCAGGTGGAGTAAAGGCCAAAGGCTTTACCTGGCCTGCCAGAGTCCTGTGTGCTTGCCCCCCATTCCCTCCCTGACCTGCCGCCAGCTGCAGTCCTTGCTCTTTCTAACCCACTGCACCAGCCTCCCCGCATTCTTTGAAAGCAATGAAAGCTCTTCAACTTCAGCGCCTTTATGGCAGGTGCTCACTCTGCCTGGAGTATTTTTTCCCCAGGGCTATCTGGAGGCCTAACTCCCTCAGTTCTTAGGAGTCTCTACTCAAATATCATCTTTTTAAATGGGGCTGCACCTCCTTAAAACCATAACTGACCCATCTTCGCCCAGTACTCCTAATTCCTTCTTAACCTTCTCGATTTTTGTTCCACAGCACTTACCACCACTGAATAGACAGTATGATATGCTTGGTTTGTAACTTTTGCTGTTTACTATTAGTCTCTAACGCCCTATAACTTTCAGGGCAGAGATTCCAGTCTTCGTTCACTATATGTCCCACACAATAGTTCCTGGTTATAGAAGGTACCCAATAAATATGTTGAATTAAGAGAAGAGAGAAACCACTGTGGATAAAGCTAAAGCACAAAGTCAGTGTGTCTGTGTGTGTTGTGTGTGTTGCACCTAGCAAGATTACACGGATACCATTCATAGATAGGAGCAGAGAGAGCTTCTGCTGAGAGATATTTTCATGGGGGAGGCAGGGGCCAAACTAGATCAAGACTGGTGGATCTTGAATACTAAGCTAAGACTAAAGACCCCATACAATAGGATTGAACCATTGAGGACTTTAAGCAAGGAACTATGTTAGAAACAGGATTGTAATCTAGTAACTTTAGGGTGGCCCAAAAAAGGTATTTTTGTATTCCCTTGAATGGTACTTTGTGTACAGTAGGACTCCAGCATTTAACTTCAATGAAGGAGATAAGAGATAAGAAGACTTAACAGGAGACTGCAACAAGCTAGGCATGAAATAATAATTGAGGTCAGGGGGATGGGAACAAAAGATAAGTTTTTTCCACAGGAAATCATGCTACTAACAGGCTATTGGAGACAGGAGAGGCAGAATGAAAGAGGAGTCCAGGAGTGAGCCTGAATGACTCCAAAAATGAAGATAAAGCAAAAGAAGGGCAGGGTAGGAGAGGACCATTCCAAGGAAGATGCAGAGCTCTGTTTGGGGGCACAGCTGCATGGTCCCGGAGGGAACCCCAGACTGGGAGGGGAGAGAGGTCACACTCTGCAGGCGGGCCATGCTACATGGCAGCTGTGTGAGAGTATTCACATCACTTAACCTCTAGGACTCAAGGGGTTTTGTTTGATGTTAGGTTCTTTTTTTCCCCCACAGAAAACAGAGATAAAACACAGTTCATTGGGTTGCTGGAAGGATTAATTGGCTATGTCCATAGAACTGCTTGCGAATTTTTTGGTCATTACATGCTTAAGTCGATGTCAAGCAAATCACAAGGAGAAACCTCGAGCAGTTTGGAAATCTAAAACTCAAGTTGGCAAAGAGGTAGTACTGAAGATTAAAAACTTGGGATTCATCCACTTTTGTGTGATAACTGCTGTGTAAGGACAGAGGAAATTTCCGAAGGGCAGACCTAGTTGCCCCCATACTGGAGAACGTACAGCTGTGCGTACCAAAGACATTCAATAGCTAACATTCAAATAAAACAAACTCACCCTCTTCTATAGGTAAGGCTTTAAATTCTTCAGGGTCTTGTCCTTTTATGGAACCAGATTTCAGTAGACTACCCTTGAACAGAAAGTAGATTTTTTGTGGACAAGTATCCGGCTCCAACGGGCCACATCATCCAATTGAAAGTGAACGAACCGCTGGGCCACAATGACGTGAATTGGGCTGCCATAAATAGTCATCAGATTAAACATTAGCTGTGTAAGTTGAACAACCCACCTAACCTCTGAGTCTTCATTTTCTTGAGTGCCAAACGAGTATATAACCTACTTACTTCAAACATGGATGTGGGGAGTCAATTACAATGATGTTTAGAGACAACAGAACACCATTGTTGGAATAGGTTACTTCTCTGGATTCAGCCTCCTCTATCTCACTGCATATAAAAAACCAGCCAACACAGAAGCAGAAATGGTAAAACTCAACCACAACTTCACGGTCAAGAGTGAAAAATGGTCCCCAGAAGGATCAATTTTGCCTCACAATGGAAGACCTTAGTATCAGTGAGTATCTCCTGTGGATGGAAGAATAAATGCAGCTGTATTCATTCTCTACTCTCTCTACAGCTCCGAGCCTCAAGTTTCGAGGACACTCTATATCACAACAATCTTTTATCTGGCAAACTTCCCCTGAAGAGAGCCAATAAAGGTGTATGTGGTACAAGTAAACCAAATTTGCCACTAGATTCTTGTAAAAATGTATTCTACTTAAAATCCGCTGGCCCATAATTTTAGTTTTCTAGTCTTCCCTTCCCTAAGACATTTCACAAGTACAGTAAAATAAAAAAAAAAAAAAAATATATATATATATATATATATATATATATATATATATATATATATATATCAGCTTTCTTTATTCCTACCAGTCTCATAAATTTGTTACTAGCTCTTAAAAGCAGCATTCACAAAAGAGGGTAAACAATCCTTCTAGCAGATGAATTTATTTATCATCAATTTTATAAGAGCTCAAGAAATACCCCTACCCTCCACTATCCTCCCCACTGGATAGGTCTCCAAACCTCTCCTTTTAAAAACAGGGTGACATGAATGTCACTGCTTTCACTGTTATTAATTCGAGACTTAGGACACCTGATGAATTTCTCCAGAGGGATGAGAATCAGAGATGTTGCTTCTATTTTCCCCTTTCAGGCCATCAAGCAGTTAGGTAGTCCCTAGAAAGCATGTTCCTTCCCTGGAAGTGAGCAAAGACCTCCCCATAATTACTGCAAAGGTCTTCTTCACCAGGAAATCCAGACGGTGTCCAAAGCATACAAGACAGGAAGCTCCATGCCTGACTGTGCCAGACACTCGATTTCACTCCTGAAATAGTTTTGTTAATGGAGTTGAAGAATGGAAGAGGAGCATCATCAAGAAGACCGTGTACCTCCTGGTTTCAAGGCCAAGGTATGCAATTGGCTCTGATTCACTCTGAGCACCCCTGACGTGCAATGGTCAAAAAAACAATGCTGTTGTGAAAACTTAAGTTGGTTGAAATGCAAGTGAGGACAGCTGCTAGTGCAAGAAACCGGACTCTCCTCATTGGTACCTAGGCAAAGAGTGAGGCTTGCTACATAATCTAATATATAAATATTACTGCATTTAGTATTTATTGCAGAGATTCTTTATAACTGGGCTGAGGGGAAGGGAGGGAAGGGCAATTAGGTTTTAAAAAAGATGCAGAGATTGTCTGTTTAATCACAAATCTCAAGCAGTCAATTCCAAAGACTCTTCACACTACTAAGTGAATCACAAAGGTCTCAAGTTTGACAACGGGGGTGGGGGGGGTGGGGAGGGAGTCACTCAAGAATGTTTTCTTTACATGCTGGCCATTGACCCCAAATCCTCCCAGGACCCAGACTTCTCTCTGCTTTAGAACTACATCAAAATATCTCAGTGCTCCACAGTAAATAGAATTCGCTTTATAAGCAACCTTAAGATGATGCAGCAGACGTGGCACGTGAGTGTGTAAAGTGACCAGAAAACTCCACCTAATCATCCAGCAGTTACTTCTTATACATGTACATGTTCTGATCTTAGAAAGCTGTTCCTATAACTCACCACACCCTTCTCACCATTAGCATCATCCTCTTTCAAAACTATTTCTAAACAATGAAGTACTAGGTTAAAAAAAGATTGAGAGGGTAGGGAGGGATTTTTCTGTTGAAAATCTCAATCACTAATGTCACTAATATCACTGGTTCTTGCTGGAGTTCCCTTGTTTTCTGTTGTTTTTATTTTTTTCTAAGCACAAGAAACAAAGTGATAACATTTGAGAAAGGAGATACACACTGCAACAGGAAAAAAATGTCACGAAAGGAATTCTCTGCAAAACACGGTTTCTAGATAGAAAGTGACCACACAGCTTCCAGCTTCCCCTAAATAAGCTGCTTGTATACAAGTTACAACACTTGGCCCCAGACATTTCCCAGCTAAGACACCTTCAGGATGAAGCCACAAGAAATGCCTATGTATGTAGCTACAGATCTGTCAAACAGGACATGCCTATCAACACAGTTCTATACAATGATAAACACCAAGTTGTGAAGAGTGGCTATCTATGGGTGTTACCATTATAAAAGACATTCATGTTTTCCTCTATGTTTATCTGAATTTTCCAAATGTTCCAGAGTGAAAATGTATTGCAGCTTTATTCGAAAATAATATACAGCTATTCCAAGAGAACATAAAACTAATGTAGGAAACCTCCTCCCACCCCCATTCACCAACCCAGAGCCATGGCACTGGGCTTAGTCAAAGGGAATTCCCAGATTATCCCCCCAAGTTGATGGAACACACATTGTGCTCCCTAAGCTCCAAATCCAAACCCAAGGCCATTTACTGAGCAGAGGACAGCAAGCTCCCAGGATCAATAGTAGAAGAATGCATTCAAATAAAAGCTCTGAGCAGGGTCAAGTTGAAACCATAATCTCATCCTTTCCTTTTTGGGAAGACTATCAGGAAAAGTATTGTCAATCTATAAATTTATAAAATCTATAAACTCTAAATCTTTTAATTAAAAGAGATTAATCCTACTGCATTTTTTCCTACTGTAAGCACACTGCTTATGTAGTATTATAATGTGCTCAAAAATTAAGTGGCAATTCCACACTATATTTTTCATGAGGAAGATTTTCTTAAATTTCCAAAGAATATGAAATTTTCTGTTGTAGGAGGTTAATTCACCAGATTCTGAATATTCACTGAAGTTCACAATTATTCCCTTTAATGATGTACTGTACTTTGATTGCTATGAAGATGGAAATTCTTTTGTGAATTTATATTATATAAAGCCTAGTAATAAGTGGCAGATATAAGACTGAATTCAGGATGTGTTCCTTTAGGAATTCAGTATTTCCATAGCCATAATGGCTTATCCTACTGGAAGTTGTAGGTTTTTTTATTTCCATTTTGCAGACACGAGTTCTTTGATATGAACAGTTGTACCTTAAGTTAGATGAGGAACAAAGTAGTACTCCTTCAGGGGGTACTTACTACATGCCAAGCACCATAGTAAATGTTTTTGTGGTATGGGCCTTAGGCTCTAAGTCAAACAGACTAAGGTTTAATGCAAGGGTCAAACTTTCTGTAAAGGGCCACACAGTAAACATTTGAGACTTGATGGGCCATATGGTCTCTGTCAGCCCTACTCAACTCTGCCACTAACAGAAATGCAGTCACAGACAGTGCGTAAGTGGACAGGTATGGTCGTGTTCTAATAAAACTTACTGTACAAGAACAGGTAGGGGATAGGAGAACAGATGTGGGCCAATGAGTGACAGTTTGGTGCCGCTAAACTAAATTTCACCTTATCCTACCTTCTTAACCTCGAGTGAGCTGTTTCAGCTCTGTAAGACCCGGTTATCTGTAAAATGGTGGTAATAATGATACCTAGAACCTCAACTTATTGTGAAGATTTAAAAAAATGTCAAGGCATTAACCCACTGATTCTCAATACAGCTATGAGATAATTTTCATTTTTACCCCCATTTCAGAAGTGAGAAAACAAAAGCATTAAGAGTTAAGTAACTTAGGGGCGCCTGGGTGGCTCAGTCAGTTAAGCGGCTGCCTTCGGCTCAGGTCATGATCCCAGGGTCCTGGGATCGAGCCCCGTGTCAGGCTCCCTGCTCGGTGGAGAGTCTGCTTCTCCCTCTCTCTGCCTACTTGTGATCTCTCTCTCTCTGTCAAATAAATAAATAAAATCTTTAAAAAAAAAAAAAAGTTAAGTAACTTAGCCACCGTCCCAGATCTAATCATTATGGGGGGGGGGGCGGGGAGAAGATCAAACTCAGATCCATTTCCAGGAGGTTTAACTACCTCTATCAGTTATGAAATACTATTGTGTGGATTTATGGAGCTCTTAAAATATGTTGCTCGCAAAGACTAAAGCATAGTTCTTCCACTCTAATGCATAAACAAAGACCAAAAATTCACTGAAGACACATCTATACAGAACACACATCAACAAACAGAACAAACCGTTCTTCAGGTGAGAATTTATTAAAACCATAGTTGATGTATAATTTTAAGTTTGCTGTATTATTTTTAAGATCTGGGCACAAGCACATTAGTCTCCCTGTCTCTCTCTGAAATCACCGTTAGTGATTTCGAACACTGTAGTTCAACAGCATGCCTGCAAAAAGTTCATTGTCACTCTATTCCTCTCACCTTGACCTTTCCCTTCTCTTCAAGTTTCTAGAGAGTTCTCCTACATACTGCAGGTGTGTCAGTAGCCAAGTTTTAAAAATCAAGGCAGGCACTTCTCTCAAAATGAAAATACACATTTGGGTAAAGCCAATTAATATTCTTTCATTTTAAATCATGCCTCCTGTACCTGTCCATTTTGACTCTCCCTTATTAGTTTATCTTGAGTTACAAGTGGTCTGGGAGGAGAAAGGCGAATCTGGAGCATGTCAAGCCGGAAAAAGCAATAAACTTGTAGACAGGTCCTGAACTGGATTTCATACTGGTAGAGTCCTGCAAGATGTTTTTAAGTCAAAAATAACTTCAAACTCACAAAGCCTGAATGCACCTCCTCCAAGCAAAGCACACGAAAGGAGTTTCCCAACACAGAGGAGAGGCTGAGATGGTGGGCAACTTGCAGAGCTGTTCTGACTCGCTGTCCCTGCCACATTCCTTTCCTGAAAGCTCCTCCAGAGCTCTCTCCCAGGATGGCAGTCCACCCCAATGCCTCAGTTTCCCCTTCTCTTCCAAACTGAAGTCCTGTCACCCTTATCCTGCCCTCTACTCCTGACATATGCCATTTGCAATTTGCTACACCAGAAATACTGGTCTTTTGGCCCAAATCACTACCTCAAGCCCCTCTCCCCCAAATCAAAATCTCTACCATGAAGATCCCAGGGCCCACCTCAACTGTTAAAAAATAACCCTTTCTTAGGACCACTTCCATTGTTTGCACTCCTCACTGGAGACACCTCTTACACAGAATCCCAATTACCCGTTCACATCAGTCTTCTAGGCTTTTGCAGGGCATAGGCTTTCTTAGTCACCTCTAAGTCACTTTATGCAGAACAGCACCTGACCCGTGGGTGAAGATCAAAATATAGTTGTTAAATGAATGAATAAATTAGCTCCTTTTTAAGCTAGCCTGGCATTAGCCCTAAATAATATACCATCCACATTACCAAGACATACCACTTCAAGTCATTTATAGGCAAAATCATTGGTGTGATGCTAAAATTAACTGGGAGAAACCACCAGAAACCATGCTGAGGTCTGAAAGGCATGATGTGGAAATTAGAATTCATTTGGATGTTGAAAGGCTTGAAGCAGTTCTTGCTACAAAGTTCAATGTCTGTTTAACATGCAGATTCTATTAGAGCTCTTTATGAAGTTCATTGTATATTTCTCTTTGCTCACTTCTTTGTTATTTACTGATCCAAATACAACTGGCATAAATTATTCCAATGGTGGGGTTGGGGGGGGCTGTATAATTGCAATCAATCAATCAGGTTAAACAGCCAGAAGAATTCACTACTGCAGCTGCCAGAGCCTCCTTGACCTTTCCCTCCCCGCCAGCACAGGTGACCATCTATCCCCCCAGCAGCCTGCCTGACAAGGAACCTGTCTTGTTCTCCTTAATTGGGATAACACGTGCAAGTGGTTAGCACTCTGTCTGGCACAACACAGCTGATAGACTGGGGAGTTCCTTCTTCACTCATTCTCCTCTTGTCCCCGGACCTCGTTAATTCCTTCTCTCTTTGGAGTCTGGATTTGCCTATTTCCAAACCCATGCTTCTTGCCCAAAGCCAGCCTGAACACTATACTGAGCAGAAGAACACCCACATTCTGGGTTTCTTCTTTTCAGAAAAGGAAGACATCACCTCTCCCTTTCTAGCCCAAAATTTATCTCTCCAAGCCCTGTTGTGTTGCCTGAAATTATTCCACTGGAGAATAACTCCACTTTTCCTTGAATTCTTTCACTTGGAGTTGCTTATTAAAATGCAAATGGCCATGAGAAGAGTAACATTATCAGTTAACAACACCTGATCTGCAATGAGGGGTATGGACAAAAATGCCTCGTGGGTAAAGGCCTGGGCACAAAACGCTAACCAGGTATCCAGGTGGCATGAATTTCACAGAGGGAAAGGGGCTTGGACAGAGAGGCAGGAAACAGACAACCTTCACCATTTTGCCAATGGCCCCTTCTCTTTAGGTGACCACTGTCTTGTCAATGGCCAACACCTTCTCAATCTCGGCTACACTTAGAGACGAGGCACTCTGGGTGAAAGCCCTTTGTTCAAAATGGATCCTGCAGGAACTACTGCAACAGCATAACATGTGCTCACTGAACAGTAGTCCTTTAAGCTCCAGTCCCCACATCCATCTTCCCTAAGTATTAGTGAGATCATTGTTCCTGAACACAGCTACCATAGTGTCAAACCACATGGCCAAACTGTGACAAACTTGGAGGCTACAAAGGCCTTGCTCAGTTTACTCCTTCCCAGTTACCTTTCCTCACGATCACATATTAACACAGGTAATTGCCACTGTATTTTGTGGTAAAATCCCATCAATGTCCATGGAAATTCCCTTTCCTCCAACTCAAATATTTTGCCTTTATTTAGAAGTTTAAAGTTATCATAGTTATTATGGAGGAGGCATCTCCTCTTTTTAGACTCTCCACACGTTTATTTTTCTGTTTGAAAATAGAAAAATAATGAATTGTTTTAATTAGAAAGAACTGTGGCATCTCCCAGTCAAATCAATGATTTTACAGATGAATTCACTAAAACCCAGATATATTTTGCAAACTTAAAGACAGCTTAAAAAGGGGAAAGGGGTCTGGATTCTCTAAGTTTCGGTACTTACCAAAATGATTGCTTAACAAAAAAATCTGTCAAATATTTACAATATGGTTAGTGTTTTTGGAAACCCTGCTTTCCTACCCTTTGCCAAAAAATTATCACTGATTACAATTTTACATTTTAAGTCGGCCATGTCATAAGCATTTAATGTAAGAAGTTAGAATAACTACTTTTTTAAAATTCTAAATTATAGCTTTTTGATTTAACCGCACGTTTTATTTTCCTGCTTAAAGTTTTCAATATTACTAAAATTGTTTAATAACTCCCAATAACATCTAAATCCCACATAGTGTTGTAAAATGTAGCAAAATTCAGTTATAAAACCATACAACTACCGTTGAAACCATACAACTACACATCACTATCAAGAACAGTGATGTGCTGGTAAATATTTAACAACTCGTTGGGGACAGGAGGGCACCTGATTTGCAGCATTTTCCAATTTCCATAGTGCAAATACTTTGCCCAATTTCCAGTTACTAACATGAGGTCAGGGATCACAGAATGGGAAAGATGTGCATACAATTGATTCTCATGGGCCCATGCAAGTCGGCACCAGCGCATTCTGATAGGAGAGACCAGATAGGGCAGTCTTTCCATTCCTCACCATTTCTTTCTTTATAACCCACCGTATCCCCACAATGATGTAACACCCATACGTGATTATGTTTATACACTTATGATCTACCGACTCTATCTTTTTCGGGTGTAATACACAGTAAGAAACATTTTACCTCAGGGCCCACCCCATGGACACACACATTTTATGCACACTTCCAAAAACACACACAACAAAAACAGAAGCCTCACAAGATAAAACTCACTCTCCTTAAGTGCAGTGCACTAAAATTCTCAATTGTTTCCGTTTGTTTTTTTAATTTTGATCTTGATCCACTAAATTGGGACTCCTAGCCCACTATTTGGGTAGGGCTGCCCAAATTGAAAACCAGTGCTGAAATAGACTAAGCTCAGTGAAGATAAAATTATGTTATTAGTCTATATCTATCCCTATGTCTAACAGTAATTATTGAGAACCAGGAGGTTAAGTAACTGCCCAGTGATGCACCTGCCATCATTGCCGAAAGATCCCCAAAGGCAAGTGGTAATTCATTACATAGAATCAGGATATTCGTGGTTTAAAACGGAAAGCTAGACCACCTTCCAGGACAACCACCCCTTCACCAGAAATTGACAGAGAACTAACCACATCATTGATGAAACTTTGGTCCTTCAACTACTGTAGCCCTCTGACCAACCCTCCCTGTCTACCTAGAAAGACTAGGCAAATCTGAGCAATTACCATTTCCCTATTATTAATAACATTCACCCCTCAAGAGTGTTGGAAAAGTACCCATCTTCTGCACAAGAACATTTTCAATCCTGTAGGAACGGGAGCTACATAAATGCAGACTAGTATTATATAAAATGTACATACTTCTATGTAACAAACGTTAACACCAGCTTTCTAATAGCCAGAAGCCAAAGACTAAGTTGAAGAAAGTACTCACTCAGGAAAATAAAATCCGAATCCATGGACTTTTCAGTGTGTTGATGCACCGCATGCTTTTATAGGTGCTATTAAACGTACACTATAGTTTCAAGACAGTCCAGATAAGCGTCTTCACAAAATACACACCACCATTAATCATCTCAGTGACAGTGCTCCAATTTAACATCTTGGGGATTTCCTCCCCTTCTTCATCATTTATTTGCCAATATTTCCTTGTTATGAATATCCCCCTAGTGACTTTCCCTCGCAGTCACAGCTGTGCTGCCTACTGTGCTTACCTTGACGACAAATAACACAAATCCTTAAAAAAAAAAAAGAAAGAAAGAAAAGAAAAAGAAAAAAAAAAAAGCCAGCCCTTGAGATGATACCTACAATTCGAAAGGTAGCCTGGCTACGGGCTGAATTCCCAGTGACCTCCTCCGGGCTCCCGGCTTTAAACTGACAAGCCTCCGTCTCTAAGCTGATCGTAATTTCGGACACGTGAAATTGGCTTACTTACAAGTGAACAACAGTTGGCTGTTGGTCTCCAATTACTTGAATGGTCAACAGTCAACTGCTGCTTTCAGATGGTCCTTAAGAGGACCCCCTTCTTATACAGCAAAAGGCTTCTTCAAAGTATCCACGAATCACAACAAAGCCACAGAATCACTAGCAAGTTACAGAAACCTGACCACCAAGAGCCACAATAAGGATGACTCACAGATAACAAGAATTTTTTAAAAATAATAATCAGTAATGTCACATTATAATTACACCAATTCTGATGAAAAGAATAACACTATCGAGGCAAAAGAATATCAAGAAATAAAGCCAGAGAAAAATAAGTGGCAAAGATACAGAGAAGAGTCCCAGCTCCATCCGGTATCCATTTTGTGTCCCTTTGAGAAAGCAGCCTTCACTGGCCCCAAAATTTGCTGATTGTAAAATGGAAACCATGAAAGAAAATGCTCTACAACCAACTGGAGGAGTAAATGAAAGTAGAACTCACCAGCTTGTATTCAGAAAGGATTTTTAAGGAAAAAGGGTATTTTTTTTCAATAATGGAACTCCACTACAAAAGAGTTTGA